>NC_137161.1:34529808-34908053 GCF_951394435.1 Stenella coeruleoalba
TCCAAAGACACATGAATTTATGTGAGATGTGGGCCAGTTTTTCCTATGTAAGCAATATTTCCAAATGTTATTTTCTGTTCCTGAGTAATTGCTACCCAATTAAGCATCAAACTGACAATAACCATTTGGCTGCCATTTGTTTTCCAGCATCATCCGAGTCTGAGTTTGTTCATTGTGTCTGGGTGTTCCTGTCTCCCTGACATCCAACCGAACCCTGAAGTTGCATAATGGAAGTTGAAGAAGCAAAAGAACCACTACTTAAATTGTTCCTTTCAGATTTCTCTTGACTCATTTTGGTAATTTGTTAGGATTTTCCACAGCCTAGGATCTTCTCGCTTTGACTTTACCACAGGCCAGGAGGTTTGGGCATCCTGTGAAATAAACTTAAGTTTCTCTATCAGGAGCCATTTATAGGCTACCAAGAGTTCGGAACCTTTTTTGGTGCCATAGACCCATGGACCCATGCCATCCAATAAAGCCTATGAAACTAACTCAGAATAATATTTTTAAATGCACAAAATAAAGTTGATAGAATGACAAAGGAAGAGATTATAGTGAAAAGTATTCATCAAGATATTAAAATGTGATATATATGCTTATTTATTAATACTTTGAATAGAAACATAAACATTTTTAATATACATTATGATAATTATTATAATTTCAAAGTCTGGATGTGTTGCAGGAAAGGGGACCCCTTTAAGGGCCCAAGAGTGGGCTCTTGTCTAACACCCGGAAATGAATTGTCTGAGGAGACACATGTGCTGACAAAGCAAGAGACTTTATTAAGAAGAGCCACCTGGTTGAAGAGCAACAGGGGAAGGGAACCCAGGAGAATTGCTCTGCCATGCGGTTTGCAGTCTCTGGTTTTATGGTGATGAAGTTAGTCTCCAGGTTGTCTCTGGTCAATCACTCTGACTCAGGGTCCTTCCTGGTTGGCACACACATCACTCAGCCAAGATGGATTCCAGCAAGGAGGATTCTGGGAGGTTGGTAGGACATATGGACTAGTATCTCCTCCCTCCTTTTGACCTTTCCCGAATTCTTCCAGTTGTTGGTAGCTTGTTAGTTCTGAATTCCTTACCAGGACCACTTGTAAGATAACTCATGCAAGAGATTACTCTCTTGTCTGGCCAGGGTGGGTGGTTTCAGTCAGTGGTTCCCCTAACAGATATGCTTAAATTATATTTTGGGATATTTGCTACAATCTTCCTATGGTGTGACAAAAGCAGAGGTCCTCTTGATATGTGGTTTGCTGCCTATGTTAATAACTGAAGGAAATGCTAAATTTCAGTTAGAGTCTGGTAAAAATAAAGATGTAATTTTTTCTGCTGTTTGGGTTCCTAGAACCCTTGAATTCCTTTTACAGCTTTTTTGGAGGTCCATGAACCGCATGTTCAGAATATTTCAGTCTAGATTAAAGCTGTACAAAGTAAACACCTCTGCTGTACCACTTCAGTTTGGTGATAAGTGGGGTAATTTTGGAAAACAGTTCAATCCACTGAGCCATCTAGGGGATTTTGAAACCTGTATTAATAGAGTTTTTAAACTATAATATCGAGCATCCTCTTATCTATATTAAGGTGAGGATAAGAACTACTTGAACTTACTATTTCCCAATAACTTTGTTACTGAACCAAACTTGGGTCCTTTCTCTCACACCCAGTTAAGCCAAACTATTGATACTGTGTTGTGGTGAAGGAAAGTGCAGCCTTTATTGCAGGGCACCAAGCAAGGGGTCCAGCTAGTGCTCAAAACACTCAAACTCTGATAGGTTTCAGGAAAGCATTTTTAAAGACCTGGTGAGGGAGGGAAGTCACAGGATATGTGATCAGCTCGTGCAAAATTCTCTGATTCATTGATGGTGAGGTAACAGGGTGGTATCACAAGGGTTAACATTATCAATCCTCAGACTTCAGTAGGTCTGGGGGCTCTGTGCTCCTGGTTATCAGGTAGTTAATTTCTTCCATTTGATGGTGGTTTTAGCATCTGCAAAATAACTCAGGAAATGTGCATCAGATACTATTATCTAAGTACTTCAGAGTGTAGCTGTAGCAGAAGATATGGAGGATGGGTTTGTCCCAAGAAGACCCCATAGGGTCCTGCTTGGTTACAACTTGATTGATCTTCCTCTCACTGAAATGGCTAGTGTCTTGGTCTCAGGGAAATAGCAAGAAGCCAGCCTTTCTTAATAGGACTCACTGATTGCCTTAAGACATAAGTGTAGACCTAGCAACAGGTAGAAAAAAGCTCCATCTCTCTAGCAAGCAGGCTTCATGTGTTCAAGAATGGATGACATTCAGACAGCTTTTTTCTCTGTAGAGATACCCACACTATAGTGATCTTGATGTGTATTAGTGCTCTTTGCCTGATTGGGGAAGTAAGCAACTCCAAATAGGACTAGCCCTTATTCCCTCCAGACTTGCTTCACCTCCACAAAGCAGCATGTGTTAGCCTTTTCATTTCTGAGCTACTGCCTGGCTCTAATCATGACACACTGAGGGTAAGGAGAAGAGGCAGGGAGAACCCTGGTAGGTGAGCAGTACTTTACATTTTCTCGATGCTCCATACAAATATATTATACACTATTTAAGACCCCATGAAAGAGAAACACCCTTATGGAAAAGAAAGAAACCTAAATAGATGCTTATGAATAAGATCCTCTCAGACAAAACATTTTTAGAACAGTTACTCATATCAGGACATTTAATACATGTTTATTATTTTTTTCTCAATAATAAAATGCTGTCCATCTAATATGCAAGCTAAGCCGAGGAGGAAGGGGATGCTTGTCATTGCCTCCTCTCCTTTCAAGCTACCACAAATATTATGCTCTTGTTGTTTTGTTTAACTTGGGCCAAATTCACTTCACAGAGTAACAGGGATGGAGAGTTGGGTCCATGAAGAATCAACTTCAAAAACCCTCTGGCTTTGGGGTTTTCTTGTGTTATTCCACCTCAAACCCAGAGGATATGAAAAATGGGGAGATTAGTGAGGGTTTTGTCCTGGCTGTTCTTTGACTGAATGGTTTCATAAATGCCAATTGAAATAATTATCAAGCCATTATGATGATTTGCATTAAAAATGGTAACTTAAGCAAGCAGTCTCTGTGCTTGGAGGAGGGCAGTTGGGGGTAGCATTTAACATTATAAAAGGCCCTTTGAAGCCATACTAACTTTCTGGCTTTCCGAAGATTACCGCATGGTAGGTCACAAAAATGTTATTCTTACAGCTCTTACAGCAGTACTTACAGTGCAAGCTCCCAGCGCACCATTCCTGGTATTGATTTGTGACTGTGTCCAAATCATCATCTGGCACAGACAGGGCAGCAGCTCCTGAAGATGGTGATGCAATGCTTGGAACTCAGAAGAACAAAGAAAAAGTCTCTTATCAACACTTCCCTTTGCTGATTAAGTGAAAATACCAGAGGCCCTGGGTACCATTTCCTACTCCCCCACCTCCTCTCCTCTCAAAAAATCATGGCGTTAAATGGCTGACATGGATCCCCTTTGAGAGTCTACTTGAAAGAACAAGGCAGGATATTATGGGGATCAAATTCTCCTTTAACTCACCACTATTGTCAGTGAGGCAGGCAGTTACCCTATAAAAGTTAGCCTCTTTGTTTTGTAAGCATCACAGACTCTAAAGGGTAGAGGAGGGGAGAGTGTAGTGTCTGACAACTGCCAACACTATAGGTGGCAGTTCTGAAAGTTATAGGGGAGGGACACAGCCCAGATTCGGGACCAAGTGGCCCTGGAAGTTATCTCACAGGTGACACCAAATTATCTGCTGCATGATTTAATCATGGTTATTATTTCAGTAGTAACAACAAAACGATGATATTTCTATAATTTCACCAGGATACCAGAGAGCATAAATCCACTTTAGAGTCAACATAATATATGAATGGGTCAGTCATGATGACATCAAATAGTCCAGAAGCTAAACTGATGTTATAGGGAATCTGCAATGTACTACAGAATGGCATGCCACAGTGTTTCTTGAAATCAAATTTCAATCAAATGATCTGAACACCAGGAAAAGAACAAATCTCTCAGAAAGAAGAAGAAAGACTTCGGTTGAGGGGGTGATCAGAACTTTAGTGATGATATTTCCTACTCCAGTCCTTCAGTTTGATCTTCAATTATTTGAAGATTTAAAAGGTATTTGAAGTTTATAGGACTGAATGCACTCTGATGTAATTCCTCTATCTACACCCCAGTTCCTTTTTAGAATATGTCAGTTGGTGTCACCTTGAGATACACTGTTTAAGTTTCAAATGGGAATAACGGACAAGCTATTTGACTTCTCTAAACCTTAATGTCTTCTTCATTAGAAAGGAGATAATGGGACTTAATTCCCAGGAATTGTGTTATAATTAGATGAGTAAGTGAAATATATAGAATTGTATTTGGCCTATCTCAGTAATCAATAAAATATTGATTACTAATATTAGTAAAAGTAAAGTGTCAAAAACCTATATTTACATGGCCACTCTTCTAGTTACCATTGTAGATAATAAAGCACAATGACACTTAGTGGTATAAAATAATCATTTTTTATGCTCATGGATTCGGTGGGTCAAGAATCAGATAGCACAGTGAAGATGGCTTCTCTCTGCTCCATCATATCAGAGACTTCAGCTAGTAACATAAGACTGCTTGGGATGACTCAAGAGTTGTGGCTGGGATCTTCTGGAGGCAACTTCACTCACATATCTGGAAGGAAATGCTGCCTGTCCTCTGGGATGTGACTTGGGTCTGTCAACAGGAACGACTCACATAACGTCTCCATGTGGTCTTGTAAGCATCTCTTTTGCCCTTTTCCCATTTGTCTATTTCTGTTCCCCTTAAACCTTAATTATAAAAATGAGATCACTAGGTAACATTTAACCTAATTCCTGACTTCTCTACTGAATGCACACAATGCCTTGCCTAATGCTGATTCCTTTCCTGGATTAAAAGGACTAAGAATGAATAATTAAGTAGTTAAAGAATGACTGATTCTCTACCCTCAGCTCCCCTGTTTGCAAATTTGCAGGCAGACCCTGAAAGCACAGTGAAACACAGGGCAAGAGAGCATCCAATTGCAGGCAAAACACACAAGCAAGACAGTGTCCGAAGGAAGGTCAGGAGAAGTCGGAAGGTCTGCATGCAATGGAAAGATGATGAAGAATCTGACCTCATACCTTAATGATTAACTGAGATTGTTTCCCCTTTAAAAAATTGTCATGACTGAGCAGAATCTTGGGAGTTGGTCTCTGGACACAAGTCCATCTTCTCCCCAGACTGCCAGCTTTTCTGAAAAAAACAACGTTCCTTTTTCACTGACACTTTCCCCTCGATTATTGGCTTTTGAGCAGTGAGCAGACCAATTTGAGTTCAGTAACAGTCTGAGCTTCTTCAGAGTCTGGTGAGTTCCAGAAAGTCAGACTTCCTACTTAACAGCTCAGGGTTCCAAAGGAGAGTTTCTAAGCTAAGAAGACTTGAGGCATATCACCTATGTGACCACATCTAACAATTCAGAGTCTCAGCTCACTCTGTTACTAGAGAGTCACAAGCTCATCCAGATTAAATGGAAGGAGACATAAACTCCACCTCTCAAAAGAAGACATGACAAATTATGTGAAGCCATTATTTTTTAACCACTGGAGCCATAACAAACTAAACAATTTTCATAATTCTCTATAGTTGTGCATATATGATGAATGCTTACTGTATAATTTTAGGCTGTACCTAAACATTTTCCAACAAGACAATCAAGGGAATTCAGTGGCATCAGTATCCTGGCAGGCAACTCTGCTTACTTAATTCTCTGGGATCAGATATAAATTTGGCCCAAGGGCATTTTTTTTTCCACTGATACAATCTTGCCTAACATGTAGAATTTTTGCTTGTCCCACTAATTTCCAGCAGGAAAAGGTCGATAAACAGAAGTTCTAAGTGAAAGATGTGCGTTAATAATTCTGTTTCACTGAACATTTTTGTGAAAATGAATAAACACTTACATTTTTAAAAGACAGCATTTTCCACACTGTATTCCATGGAAAAAACATTTTCTAATGACATGGTAATAATTGCTCTCTGAAAAACATATGCATATCAAACAGATTTTCAAAATTTTAAGCTAAATTAAAGCTAAATTGGATTATTTCTTGCAGGACTTCTCAGAATTTTTATTTTGGTAATGGGCACTGTGAAATTCCAGGTGGTAGGTATAGTTTGCACCTTATTCCAAATTTATTTAACAATAGACAGTTATTGTTGAATAGAATAGGCTTCATAAAATGCCAGGTGAGACAACTGATGTGGAACACAATGGAGTTAACTAAACAGAGAAAGAGGAAAGGTTTTTCAAGTAGAGAAATGGTATCATTAACCTCACAGATCTAATGAGGTTGAGGCCACTAATCATTTAGCAGTTACCTGGTCAGTGAGGCTGACACAGTGGGAAGCTTGCTGTGGTAATTTTCAACTGCATTTTTGGGTGTGTTCATGTATATGCCTCAGTAGTCAAAATCTGTAGGATTTATAAAACAAGGAGATAAAAGTCCATTTTACATCATCCCATTCTTCACTGATTTTTATCCCATGTTAGGTCCATTTGTATGTTTCATGAACCTCATTCCCCTTTCATTTCTTCTCTTTCCAGTGTATTAATAAGAATGAGCAATGAGGTAATTAAGATAGTACAACATTTAGAAACAGTTGGATATCCAGCTACAAAATGATACAAGTCATTATATATAAATCATTGAACAACAACAACAATCAAAACAAAACAAAACAAAACAAAACAATGGACATCCTGGGGGGTAGAAAAACAGATTTATGCTCATAATTTGATAAGAATGTTTCTCAAGTAAACTACAAAAGCACAACATTTGAGAATAGTGCTGGGGAAAAAAATGGAGAGCCGTTTTATTTTTGTTTTTGTTTTTTCCATTTTACACAACTATGTCTTCGCCCAACCTCTTGTGAGATGTGTGCATATCTCACAGTGCAAATTAAAAGTATAAACAAAATTATTCAATTAAATATTAGTCCAATCATAATATCTCAATACTTGAAGGGATTGGTGATGAATTCCAAAAATAGCCAAGTCTTCAACCCTCCCTCTAATCATACTTTTATCATGTAACTCTGACCCGAAATATGGTGACAGCCAGGTGACTTGATTTGACCAATGAGATGTTAAACAGCATGACACAAACAGAGTCTGGAAAAGCACTTGTAAAACTGTGATGGTTCTTTCTTTCTCTCTTTTGCTTCTGTCATTACCCTGAGAACATGCTCAGGCTGGTTTGCTCAAGGATGAGGCACATGAGGGGCAGAGTTGTGTCATCACCCTCCCCTCAGCCAAAATCAACCTAGACATTTGTGAACCCAGCCAAGATGAGTGGAACTGCTTACCAGAACGACCTACCTTTCTTTATACTATGAACAAGACATGCCTCTGAGGTTTTGTGTTGTCAGTCATCCATCACTACTGAGGTAATAGATAACTGATACAGTATATTTAGAATAACTTTGACCAGTCCCATTATTTTACACAGACTTAGTCACTTAAGCACATTCTCCTTAGGAAAGCTGAAGTCATGTTCCAGCTCTTGTCTAAATAGCTGTGCAGCTGCTGACAAGTCACATCCTCTTTGTGTTTTTTGGTCATCTTCTGCAAAACTGGGGTACCTTCCTCATTTAACTATGATTAACATTTAAAAGCATCATCTAAAATATTTATTACTATGGTAAATATTTACCAGCTAGAAAACTTGGGTAAAAAGTCAGTTGGGAAAACTTTAGACTGGGAATTTTTGAGGGCAAGAAATGTATTGCTTGGTACAGAGCATGTGCTCAGCAATGAATAAATAAATGAACAACTACTAGTCAACTTTTCAATTGCACTAAGTGTTAAACCTCTAGGTTTAAGAGAGGTCATTGTTAGCATTGAAATAGCTAGAGTTTTATCATATAAAAATAGAAGTAGAAAATAGATTACTGGTAATAAATTACCCAGTAATCTATTATTGTAATTTATTATTACTGGTAATAAAGTACCCAGATTACAGGTCACCTGGGAGATCATTTTATTGTAGAGAAATGTGGAAGAATGTGGAAGGAACAGCACACAGTAAATATAGCCTTCTTGAGAGACTTAATATTGACGGAAACACCTACAAAAGTAAGAGTTGGATGGAATGCAATTTACAATAACTGAACATTGATGTAATTTAAACAACAGATTTAAATAAAATAAGCCTTTTATAAAATCAAATAGTTACAGTTTTAGCAGTACTGTTAAGGTCACTGGTCTACACACTAAATTGTATTTTTCCCCTGGTATTTTTTACCCAGGGATACCAACCACACTGGTACAATCTTAATATTTGAGATATATATTTTTAATATATATACTCTTATGAAACTTGCTCCTTTATATGTAAAATATGGGTTGGAGACATTTTTATATCAGAACATATAAATCTTTTCATTCCTTTTAACTACTGGCCAGTGACAGTGTTTTTTAATAAGAATATACCATTCTTTTCACTTGTTTGTTCATTGATTAAGGGACAATTTATTAAATGTCTACTGGTGCCAGGCACGGTTCTAGCTGATGAGAATACAAAACAAATGATCCGTCTTCAAGAGCTTATTGGAAGAGAAGTTGGAGACAGATAATAAATAAACACTCCATATAATTTCTGATAATGATAATTGTCATGAAGCTATAAAAGCTAGGCCAGGAACTAGGGATTTGTGAGGTTATTTGGGAAAGGGGATTAGGGTAACTCTGTAAGGAAGACATTTGAGCAGGACATGAATGATGTAATAGAGAGTGAGTTACAGCAATCTGGAGGCAAATCATCCATGATAGTGGGAACAGACCTTTTGAGCTTCCCACTATGTACCAGCTCTGTTTAGTGCCGTGAATTTACTCCTGTGATTCTCACCATGGCTCTGTGAGGGAGTTACTGCAATAACGTCAGCATCATTCACTCTGTTACAGATGAGGGAAACAGAAGCTTAGCCAGGAAACTTGTCCAGCACAGCATGTGAGTGGCGGAGTTGATATTGAAACCCCAGCAGCCTGGTTTCAGCCTTGAAGCTTTTAATCACTACTCTATACCACCCTCCAGCTCTAAGTTCTAGATCATGGTCCTCATGGACCTCAGGTAAGTGTGGTCCAGCCTGGCTTGGTCAAGGCCTATGTGGATGGACCACAATTAGCAACAGGGACCCCTCTAAGAAGCAGAATTATTTTAATGTATAAAATTCTCCCGAAACACTTATCTCTACTCTCTATTTCACTTCTCTGCTATAGACTTGTAATGATTCCATGCTGACAGACTGGCAGCTCTCTTTGACAGAAATCAAAAGACTGATTGTATTTTAAAGAAACTGACCTTTCTTCAGCATCCCCAGGATGGCTGCCAATTTATCAAATACAGTGGGTGAGGTTTAAAGCAGCAGGTGGTATATTGGATGGTAAGATGCTTATTCTTTTTTTTATTTTTTTAAATTTATTTTATTTATTTTTTAACATCTGTATTGGAGTATAATTGCTTTAAAATGGTGTGTTAGTTTCTGCTGTATAAAAGTGAATCAACTATACATATACATATATCCCCATACCTCCTCCCTCTTGTGTCTCCCTCCCACCCTCCCTATCCCACCCCTCTAGGTGGACATAAAGCACTGAGATGATCTACCTGTGCTATGTGGCTGCTTCCCACTAGCTATCTATTTTACATTTGGTAGTGTATATATGTCCATGCCACTCTCTCACTTCGTCCCAGCTTACCCATCCCCCTCCCTGTGTTCTCAAGTCCATTCTCTACGTCTGTGTCTTTATTCCTGCCCTGCCCCTGGTTCTTGAGAACCATTTTTTTTAGTTTCTATATATATGTGTTAATGTACAGTATTTGTTTATCTCTTTGTGACTTACTTCACTTTGTATAACAGTCTCTAGGTCCATCCAACCCACTACAAATAACTCAATCTCGTATCTTTTTATGGCTGAGTAATATTCCATTGTATATATGTGCCAAAACTTCTTTACCCATTCATTTGTCAATGGACACTTAGGTTGCTTCCATGTCCTGGCTACTGAAAATAGAGCTGCAATGCACATTGTGGTACATGATACTTTTTGAACTATGGTTTTCTCAGGGTATATACCCAGTAGTGGGATTTTGCTCGTATGGTAGTTCTATTTTTCATTTTTTAAGGAACCTCCATACTGTTCTCCATAGTGGCTGTATCAATTTACATTCCAACTAACAGTACAAGAGGATTCCCTTTTCTCCACACCCTCTCCAGCAGTTATTGCTTGTAGATTTTTTGATGATGGCCATTCTGACTGGTGTGAGGTGACACCTCATTGTAGTTTTGATTTGCATTTCTCAATGATTAGTGATGTTGAGTATCCTTTCACGTGTTTGTTGGCAATCTGTATATCTTCTTTGGAGAAATGTCTATTTAGGTCTTCTGCCCATTTTTGGACTGGGTTGTTTGTTTTGTGATACTGAGCTGCATGAGTTGCCTGTATATTTTGGAGATTAATGCTTTGTCAGTTGCTTCATTTGCTAATATTTTCTCCCACTGTAAGAGTTGTCTTTTCTTCTTGTTTATGGTTTCCTTTACCATGCAAAAGCTTTTAAGTTTCATTAGGTCCCATTTGTTTATGTTTGGTTTTATTTCCATTCTCTAGGAGGTGGGTCAAAAAGGATCTTGCTGTGATGTATGTCATAGAGTGCTCTGCCTATATTTTCCTCTAAGAGTTTTATAGTGTCTGGCCTTACATTTACATCTTTAATCCATTTTGAGTTTATTTTTGTGTATGGTGTTAGGCGTCTTCTAATTTCATTCTTTTTCATGTAGCTGTCCAGTTTCCCCAGCACAACTTATTTGAAGAGGCTGTCTTTTCTCCATTGTATATTCTTGCCTCCTTTATCAAAGATAAGGTGACCCTATGTTTGTGGGTTTATCTCTGGGCTTTCTCTCCTGTTCCATTGATCTATATTTTGTTTTTGTGCCAGTACAATACTGTCTTGATTACTGTCGCTTTGTAGTGTAGTCTGAAGTCAGGGAGCCTGCTTCCTCCAGCTCCGTTTTTCTTTCTCAGGACTGCTTTGGCTATTCAGGGTCTTTTGTGTTTCCATACAAATTGTGATTTTTTTTGTTCTAGTTCTGTGAAAAATGCCATTGGTATTTTGATAGGGATTGCATTGAATCTGTAGATTGCTTTGGATAGTATAGTCATTTTCACAATGTTGATTCTTCTAATCCAAGAACATGGTATATCTCTCCATCTCTTTGTTTCATCTTTAATGCTTTCCTCAGTGTCTTATAGATTTCTGTATACAGGTCTTTTTTCTCCTTAGTTAGGTTTATTCCTAGGTATTTTATTCTTCTTGTTGCAATAGTAAATGGGAGTGTTTCCTTAAATTTTCTTTCAGATTTTTCATCATTAGTGCATAGGAATGCAAGAGATTTATGTGCATTAAATTTTTATCCAGCTACTTTACCAAATTCATTGATTAGCTCTAGTAGTTTTCTGGTAGCATCTTTGGGATTCTCTGTATATAGTACCATGTCATCTGCAAACAGTGACAGTTTTACTTCTTGTTTTACTATTTGGCTTCTTTTTATTTCTTTTTCTTCTCTGATTGCTGTGGCTAAAATGTCCAAAGCTATGTTGAATATTAGTGGTGAGAGTGTGCAACCTTGTCTTGTTCCTGATCTTAGTGGAAATGCTTTCAGTTTTTCACCATTGAGAACAATGTTGGCTGTTGGTTTGCCATATATGGCCTTTATTATGTTGAGGTAAGTTCCCTCTATGCCTACTTTCTGGAGGGTTTTTATCATAAATGGGTGTTGAGTTTTGTCAAAAGCTTTTTCTGCATCTATTGAGGTGATCATATGGTTTTTCTTCTTCAATTTGGTAACTTGGTGTATCACATTGATTGATTTGCATATATTGAAGAATCCTTGCATTCCTGAGATAAACCTCACTTGATCATGGTGTATGATCCTTTTAATGTGCTGTTGGATTCTGTTTGCTAGTATTTTGTTGAGCATTTTTGCATCTATGTTCATCAGTGATATTGGCCTATAGTTTTCTTGCTTTGTGACATCTTTGTCTGGTTTTGGTATCAGGGTGATGGTGACCTAGTAGAATGAGTTTGGGAGTGTTTCTCCTTCTGCTACATTTTGGAAGAGTTTGAGAAGGATAGGTGTTAGCTCTTCCCTATATGTCTGATAGAATTTGCCTGTGAAACCATCTGATCCTGGGCTTTTTTTTTGTTGGAAAATTTTTAATCACAGTTTCAATTTCAGTGCTTGTGTTTGGTCTCTTTTATTTTCTATTTCTTCCTAGTTCAGTCTCATGAGGCTGTGCTTGTCTAAGAATTTGTCCATTTCTTCCAGGTTGTCCATTTTATTTGCATAGAGTTGCTTGTAGTAATCTCTCAGGATCTTTTGTATTCCTGCTGTGTCAGATGTTACTTCTCCTTTTTCATTTCTAATTCTATTGATCTGAGTCTTCTCCCTTTTTTTCTTGATGAGTCCAGCTAGTGGTTTGTCAATATTGTTTATCTTCTCAAAGAACCAGCTTTTAGCTTTATTGATCTTAGCTACTGTTTCCTACATTTCTTTCTCATTTATTTCTGATCTGATATTTATGATTTCTGTCCTTCTCCTAACTTTGGGGTTTTTTTGGTTCTTCTTTCTCTAATTGCTTTAGGTGTAAGATTAGGTTGTTTATTTGAGGTGTTTCTCTTTTCTTGAGGTAGGATTGTATTGCTATAAACTTTCCTCTTAGAACTGGTTTTGTTGCATCCCCTAGGTTTTGGGTTGTCTTTTTTTTTTTTTTTTTTTTTTTTGCGGTACACGGGCCTCTCACTGTTGTGGCCTCTCCTGTTGCGGAGCACAGGCTCCGGACGCGCAGGCTCAGCGGCCATGGCTCATGGGCCCAGCCGCTCCATGGCATGTGGGATCTTCCCGGACCGGGGCACGAACCCATGTCCCCTGCATCAGCAGGCGGCCTCTCAACCACTGCGCCACCAGGGAAGCCCGGTTGTCATGTTTTAATTGTCATTTGTTTCTAGGTATTTTTTGATTTCCTCTTTGATTTCTTCAGTGATCTCTTGGTTATTTAGTAGTGTATTGTTTAGCCGCCATGTGTTTGTATTTTTTACAGATTTTTTTCCTGTAATTTATATTTAGTCTCATAGCATTGTGGTCGAAAAGATACTTAATGTGATTTCAATTTTCTTAAATTTATTAAGGCTTGATTTGTGACCCAAGATATGATCTATCCTGGAGAATGTTCCATGAGCACTTGAAAAAAAAGTGTATTCTGTTGTTTTTGGATGGAATGTTCTGTAAATATCAATTAAGTTCATCTTGTTTAATGTATTTTTTAAAGCTTGTGTTTATTTATTTATTTTCATTTTGGATGATCTGTCCATGGGTGAAAGTGGGGTGTTAAAATCCCGTACAGTGATTGTGTTGCTCTCGATTTCCCCTTTTATGGCTGTTAGTATTCACCTTATATATTGAGGTGCTTCTATGTTTGGTGCATAAATATTTACAATTGTTATATCTTCTTCTTGGATCGATCCCTTGATCATTATGTAGTGTCCTTCTTTGTCTCTTCTGGTAGTCTTTATTTTAAAGTCTATTTTGTCTGATATGAGAATTGCTACTCCAGCTTTCTTTTGGTTTCCATTTGCATGGAATATCTTTTTCCATCCCCTCACATTCAGTTTGTATGTGTCCCTAGGTCTGAAGTGGGTCTCTTTTAGACAGCATATATATGGGTCTTGTTTTCTTATCCATTCAGCCAGTCTATGTCTTTGGTTGGAGCATTTAATCCATTTACATTTAAGGTAGTTATCAATATCTGTGTTCCTATTCCCATTTTCTTAATTGTTTTGGGTTTGTTATTGTAGATCTTTTCCTTCTTTTGTGTTTACTGCCTAGAGAAGTTCCTTTAGCATTTGTTGTAAAGCTGCTTTGGTGGTGCTGAACACTCTCAGCTTTTGCTTATCTATAATTATTTTAATTTCTCCGGCGAATCTGAATTAGATCCTTCCTGGGTATAGTAATCATGGTTGTAGGTTCCTCTCTTCCATCACTTTAAATATGTCCTGCCACAACCTTCTGGCTTACAGAGTTTCTGCTGAAAGGTCAGCTGTTAAGCTTATGGGGTTTCCCTTGTATGTTATTTGTTGCTTTTCCTTTGTTCTTTTTAGTATTTTTTCTTTATATTTAATTTTTGATAGTTTGATTAATATGTGTCTTGGTGTGTTTCTCCTTGGAAATCTCCTATATGGGAGACTCTGCGTTTCCTGGAATTTATTGACTATTTCTTTTCCCATATTAAGGAAATTTTCAACTATAATCTCTTCAAATATTTTCTCAGTGCCTTTCTTTTTCTCTTCTTCTTCTGGAACCCTTATATTTCAAATGTTGGGCAAGTTATTTTGTCCCAGAGGTCTCTGAGACTGTCTTCAATTCTTTTCATTCTTTTTTCTTTATTCTGCTCTGCAGTAGTTATTTCTACTATTTTATCTTCCACGTTACTTATCTGTTCTTCTGCCTCAGCTTTTCTGCTATTGATTCCTTCCAGAGCATATTCAGTTTCATTTATTGTGTTGTTCATCATTGTTTTTCTGCTCTTTAGTTCTTCTAGGTCCTTGTTAAACGTTTCTTGCATTTTCTCCATTCTATAACCAAGATTTTGGGTATCCTTACTATCAGTACTCTGAATTCTTTTTCAGGTAGATGGCTTTTTCCTCTTCATTTGTTTGTTCTCATGGGTTTTTACCTTGCTTGCTCTTTCATCTGCTGTGTATTTCTCTGTCTTCTCATTTTGCTTAACTTACTGTGTTTGGGGTCTCCCTCTGCAGGCTGCAGGTTCATACTTCCCATTTTTTTGGTGTCTGCCCCCAGTGGGTTTTGTAGGCTTCCTGGTGGAGAGGACTGGTACTTGTGTTCTGGTGGATGAGGCTGGATCTTCTCTGTCTGGTGGGCAGGACCACATCCTGTGGTGTGTTTTTGGGTGTCTGTGACCATATTATGATTTTAGGCAGCCTCTCTGCCAATGGGTGGGTTTGTGTTTCTGTCTTGCTAGTTGTTTGGCATAGGGTCTAGCTTGCTGGTCTTTGAGTGGAGCTGTGTGTTGTCATTGAGATGGAGATCTCTGAGAGAGCTTTCACCGTTTGATATTACATGGGGCCAGGAGGTCTCTGATGTACCAATGTCCTGAACTCGGCTGTCCCACCTCAGAGACTCAGGCCTAATATCCAGCTGGAGCACCAAGACTGTCAGCCACCCAGCTTTTATAAAGTCTATGGTCTTCTGCCAGCATTCAGTAGGTGTTCTGTAGGAGCTGTTCCACATGTAGATGTACTTTTGCAGAGGAAGTTGATCTCTATGTCTTACTCTTCCACTGTCTTGAAGCTGTATAATCAGATGCTTATCCTTAGTCATCAACCAGGTTTCTGTTCCCAGGAAAAGATCTATAAATGGTTGATTCTTGACCATATTTTAAATCTTGATGGTAGAAAGAGGTAAGTGAAAGCTTCAGTGGCCATTAATCCAAAGCATTGCCAGTACATTTGCAGGTGGCTGATGCACAAAGTACAAGGTTTCAAATCCAGGGAATGTTAAGAAGTGGTGCCTTTCCTAGAGATTATGACTTCTGTTATTCATTTGTCTGAGAGGAATCTGCCTGAGCTTCAGGGGAGAGTAAAACACCTTTTTCTAATGAGTAAGCCACTATCTAAGAGACAAGAAGCACCCCAACACCTGCATGGAATCACAGGACCCCTGCTTGTGATCACAGTGTGCCAAATGACCCTAACAGAACCTCTGAAGGGGGCAGAATTTTTTCTGATGTTCGCAACTTAGTGCAATCTCAAACTTTTACATGGAAAGTATTGTCCCTAAAAACACAAGAAAAAAAAAAAAAACTCTGCTGATATTCAGCATTTCCATGACAAATTCCTTCCAGAATTCCCTGCTGTCCTCATTTTTTAGACCCCTACTGGTTTGATCTCTTAAATAATTTTTCTTCTACTGTCTTTATGACGAGTATATTACAAAGATACATCATTTCACTGTGTTAAACGATGTTGTAATGTATATTTTTGGGAATGCATTTTTGAACTTGTAGAAATTTTACTCTTGTTTGGGCAGCCAGGGGTGAAATCAATGGATCACAGAGCTTACACATTGCTTTTCTTAATTTAATAATGCTCCATATAGGATAAATCTAAGGAGAAATATGCCAAGACACATATTAATCAAACTGTCAAAAATTAAATACAAAGAAAGCATATTAAAAGCAGCAAGGGAAAAACAACAAATAACACACAAGGGAATCCCCATAGTGTTAACAGCTGATCTTTCAGCAGAAACTCTGCAAGCCAGAAGGGACTGGCAGGACATATTTAAAGTGATGTAGGAGAAAAACCTGCAACCAAGATTACTCTACCCAGCAAGGATCTCATTCAGATTTGATGGAGAAATTAAAACCTTTACAGACAAGCAAAAGCTGAGAGAGTTCAGCACCAACAAACCAGCTCTACAACTGATAAAGGAACTTCTCTAGGCATGAAACACAAGAGAAGGAAAAGACCTACAATAACGAACCCAATACAATTAAGAAAATGGGAATAGGAACATACATATCAATAATTACCGTAAATGTAAATAGACTAAATGCTCCCACCAAAAGACACAGATTGGCTGAATGGATACAAAAACAAGACCCATATAGTTGCTGTCTACAAGACACCCACTTCAAACCTAGAGACACATACAGACTGAAAGTAAGCGGATGGAAAAAGATATTTCATGCAAATGGAAACCAAAAGAAAACTGGAGTAGCAATTCTCATATCAGAAAAAATAGACTTGAAAATAAAGACTATTAGAAGAGACAAAGAAGGACACTACATAATCATCAAGGGATTGATCCAAGAAGAAGATATAACAATTGTAAATATTTATGCACCCAACATAGGAGCACCTCAATATATAAGGCAAATACTAACAGCCATAAGAGAGGAAATAGATAGTAACACATTCATAGTAGGGGACTTTAACACCCCACTTTCACCAATGGACAGATCATCCAAAATGAAAATAAATAAGGACACATAAGATTTAAATGATACATTAAACAAGATGGACTTAAATGATACTTATAGGACATTCCATCCAAAACCAACAGAATACACATTTTTCTCTAGTGTTCATGGAACATTCTCCAGGATAGATCATATCTTGGGTGACAAATCAAGCCTTGGTAAATTTAAGAAAATCGAAGTTGTATCAAATATCTTTTCCGACCACAACACTATGAGACTAGACACCAATTACAGGAAAAGATCTGTAAAAAATACATACACATGGAGACTAAACAATACACTACTTAATAAGGAAATGATTACTGAAGAAATCAAAGAGGAAATTAAAATATACCTAGAAACAAATGACAATGGAGGCACGATGACCCAAAACCTGTGGGATGCAGCAAAAGCAGTTCTAAGAGGGAAGTTTATAGCAATACAAGCCTACCTTAAGAAACAGGAAACATCTTGAATAAATAGCCTAACCTTGCACCTAAAGCAATTAGAGGAAGAAGGACAAAAAAACCCCAAAGTTAGCAGAAGGAAAGAAATCATAAAAATCAGATCAGAAATAAATGAAAAGGAAATGAAGGAAACGATAGAAAAGATCAATAAAACTAAAAGCTGGTTCTTTGAGAAGATAAACAAAATTGATAAACCATTAGCCAGACTCATCAAGAAAAAAAGGGAGAAGACTCAAATCAATAGAATTAGAAAGGAAAAACGAGAAGTAACAACTGACACTGCAGAAATACAAAAGATCATGAGAGATTACTACAAGCAACTCTATGCCAATAAAATGGACAACCTGGAAGAAATGGACAAATTCTTAGAAATGCACAACCTAGCAAGACTGATTCAGGAAGAAATAGAAAATATGAAGAGACCAATCACGAGCACTGAAATTGAAACTGTGATTAAAACTCTTCTAACAAACAAAAGCCCAGGACCAGATGGCTTCACAGGTGAATTCTATCAAACATTTAGAGAAGAGCTAGCACCTGTCCTTCTAAAACTCTTCCAAAATATAGCAGAGGGATAAATACTCCCAAACTAATTCTACTAGGTCACCATCACCCTGATACCAAAACCAGCCAAAGATGTCACACAGCAAGAAAACTATAGGCCAATATCACTGATGAACATAGATGCAAAAATGCTCAACAAAATACAAGCAAACAGAACCCAACAGCATATTAAATGGATCATACACCATGATCAAGTGGTACTTATTCCAGGAATGCAAGGATTCTTCAATATACACAAATCAATCAACGTGATACACCATATTAACAAACTGATGGAGAAAAACCATATGATCACCTCAATAGATGCAGAGAAAACTTTTGACAAAATTCAACACCCATTTATGATAAAAACCCTGCAGAAAGTAGACATAGAGGTAACTTTCCTCAACATAATAAAGGCCATATATGACAAATCCACAGACAACATCGTCCTCAATGGTGAAAAACTGAAAGCATTTCCACTAAGATCAGGAACAAGACAAGGTTGCCCACTCTCACCACTCTTATTCTACATAGTTTTGGAAGTTTTACCACAGCAATCAGAGAAGAAAATGAAATAAAAGGAATCCAAATCGGAAAAGAAGAAGTAAAGCTGTCACTGTTTGCAGATGACATGATACTATACATAGAGAATCCTAAAGATGCTACCAGAAAACTGCTAGAGCTAATCAATGAATTTGGTAAAGTAGCAGGATACAAAATTAATACACAGGAATCTCTGGCATTCCTATACACTAATGATAAAAAATCTGAAAGTGAAATCAAGAAAACACTCCCATTTACCACGGCAACAAAAAGAATAACATATCTAGGAATAAACCTACCTAAGGAGACAAAAGACCTGCATGCAGAAAATTATAAGACACTGATGAAAGAAATTAAATATGATACAAATAGATGGAGAGATATACCATGTTCTTGGATTGGAAGAATCAACATTGTGAAAATAACTCTACTACCCAAAGCAATCTATAGATTCAATGCAATCCCTATCAAACTACCACTGGATTTTTCACAGAACTAGAACAAACAATTTCACAATTTGTATGGAAACACAAAAGACCCCGAATAGCCAAAGCAATCTTGAGAATGAAAAACAGAACTGGAGGAATCAGGCTCCCTGACTTCAGACTATACTACAAAGCGACAGTAATCAAGACAGTATGGTACTGGCACATAAACAGAAAGGTAGATCAATGGAACAGGATAGAAAAGCCAGAGATAAACCCACGCACGTATGGTCACCTTATCTTTGATAAAGGAGGCAGGAATATACGGTGGAGAAAGGACAGCCTCTTCAATAAGTGGTGCAGGAAAACCAGACAGGTACATGTAAAGTATGAAATTAGATCACTCCCTAACACCATACACAAAAATAAGCTCAAAATGGATTAAAGACCTAAATGTAAGACCAGAAACTATCAAACTCTTAGAGGATAACATAGGCAGAACACTCTATGACATAAATCACAGCAAGATCCTTTTTGACCCACCTCCTAGAGAAATGGAAATAAAAAGAAAAATAAACAAATGGGACCTAATGAAACTTCAAAGCTTTTGCACAGCAAAGGAAACCATAAACAAGACCAAAAGACAACCCTCAGAATGGGAGAAAATATTTGCAAATGAACCAACTGACAAAGGATTAATCTCCAAAATTTATAAGCAGCTCATGCTGCTTAACAACAAAAAAACGAACAACGCAATCCAAAAATGGGCAGAAGACCTAAATAGACATTTCTCCAAAGAAGATATATGGACTGCCAACAAACACATGAAAGAATGCTCAACATCACTAATCATTAGAGAAATGCAAATCAAAACTACCGTGAGATATCATCTCACACCAGTCAGAATGGCTATCATCAAAATCTAGAAACAATAAATGCTGGAGAGGGTGTGGAGAAAAGGGAACACTCTTGCACTGTTGGTGGGAATGTAAATTGATACAGCCACTGTGGAGAACAGTATGGAGGTTCCTTAAAAAAACTACAAATAGAACTACCATATGACCCAGTAATCCCACTACTGGGCATATACCCTGTGAAAACCATAATTCTAAGAGTCATGTACCAAAATGTTCATTGCAGCTCTATTTACAATAGCCAGGACATGGAAGCAACCTAAGTCGTCCATTGACAGATGAACGGATAAAGTATATATGGCACATATCTACAATGGAATATTACTCAGCCAATAAAAGAAACGAAATTGAACTATTTATAATGAGGTGGATAGACCTAAAGTCTATCAGACAGAGTGAAGTAATTCAGAAAGAGAGAGACAAATACTGTATGCTAATACATATATATGGAATTTAAGGGAAAAAAAAATGTCATGAAGTGCCTAGGGGTAAGACAGGAATAAAGACACAGACCTACTAGAGAATGGACTTGAGGATATGGGGAGGGGGAAGGGTAAGCTGTGACAAAGTGAGAGAGAGGCATGGACATATATACACTACCAAATGTAAGGTAGATAGCTAGTGGGAAGCAGTCACATAGCACAGGGAGATCATCTTGGTGCTTTGTGATCGCCTGGAGAGGTGGGATAGGGAGGGTGGGAGGGAGGGAGACGCAAGAGGGAAGAGATATGGGAACATATGTATATATATAACTGATTCATTTTGTTTTAAAGCAGAAACTAACACAGCATTGTAAAGCAATTATACTCCAATAAAGATGTTAAAAAATATATTTAAAGTAGAAGTAATATTTGGTACAAAGAAACATAGGAATAAAAAAAAATAATAATAATGCTGAAGATTTCATCAATTTATAGCCACACCACCATTGTATAATGCTTTCAATTTCCCCAGGCAATTGTCAAAAATATGCAAAAAAATTATTAGTACAGTTGAACAATTTTTCATATGCATACTAGCCATTTATAATTCTTCTGTAAATTGCTTGAAGTCTAGGCCATTGGAGAATAAGAGTGTTATTACCAGAATTGGAGAGTAAACATCAGCATGAGAGTGACATTTGTGTTTCACTTTATATGCTGTAGTTATTGCTTCTGTATTTTATTTTTCAGAAGTGGAAAATGCGAATCAGAGAAGTTGTCCCTTGCCCAAGGGTGCCCAGTAAAAATGGTTAGTCAGGACACAAGCCCATTGCTCTGACCCCATATTCTATGTCCTTTCCACTGTCCCATGTACCTTGGAAGAGGAAAAAAGTGGTACTGATTTGGAGGCAAATCTAAGGATTTCATTTTAGAAATGATGAGTTTGAAGTGAGGAAACAATGAACATAAAAGCCACTAACATTTTCTTTAAAATACTTAAGGAATGTATCATTTATAAAATAAATTTGGAGGAAACTCACATAGGTTGATCAAATTACTAAAGAAAAACTATTTTAATACAAATAATCATCCTCCAATTTATCTGCTTGGGGATGATCATAGACTAGTCCTGAGGACATCTGCATTTTATTATGTTACAGTCCCACCCTTATACCTCTTAAAATAAAAACTAATTAATATAATGCTATCTTAACTCATAGAGTCCCACCTCTTACACTGCATTACTTTCCAAAAATATCCTGAAAATATTGTCATGTATATATTTTATGTCTTGAGTTCCACCAATAATATCTCAGTCTGGAAAAGTCTGGGCAGATGGAAGAGACTTCATTTACTCTCTGGGAGGAGATCAAGTTTATCTTACTTAAGTATAATGAAAAGTATCCAAATGAGTGACTCAGGTTTGAAGCTGGAGAGATGCTTAGGTCAATGGAATATAGATCTAAGTGGCAAAAAAAAAAAAAAAAAAAAAGACTTTTCCATCAACTTTAGAACTGTCCCAAGAGATTGAGTGGTATGCAGTGCATCTCACTGAAATTGGTGAAAGTTCAGACAGGAACATTTAATTATACTCAAGAAATATGGTGGTAGAACTCTTGGTTAGAGAAGGTGACTCTCAACACTGTTCTATAAAAATTAATAAGAATTATTTGTATAAATTATATTTAGTTAATCTTTATTGTCATTAACAATATATTTCAGAGCCAGATAATTCTATCAAAAACATGCAGAAGTTAGAGAAGTTTGGGATGCTTGTGTATATTACAATAGGAGACAAGGCAGAGTGAAACTTGTAAAGGGGGTCACACATATCCTTTTATTAAGGGAGGGCAAATTTGACCATAATTGGGATTTGTCATTTGTCTTGAACTATTTATCAACTGCCTTCGAGTTGGCAAACCCAAAACCTAGTTTTGTTGAGTGTTTTTCCCTCAATTTTTAAACCTAAGTGATTTCTAGGGAAATTTAATCCATACGCTTTAGAATCGTTTACACTTAACTCATCAAAATGTTTGGTAAGGGCTATTTGATATGCAAGATGTCTTTTAAAGCCATTTTTCTTAGAAACAGGAAATTGTTCTTTGTTTTGTTTTGTTTCTTTTCTAAGAGTATACAATCTAGGAACACAGAAAGTTGGTTTTGAGACTGACTTCAAAATTTTTAACAATTGGAATTAAGAAGATCCTATACATACAGAATAGCACATTCTTAAAAATATAGTTTTAACATCGCCTACTGATTTAGGGTGCTGGTACACAGGATTCCTATTAGCTGATTAACACCGAATAAGTGCTCAATGATTTTTTTCTGGGAAAATATAAAAGGCAAAGCTGTCTTTAGGAGATATAGAAAGTATTGATACATTAATAACCATATGAAGAATTAAAATATAATCAATTATTATTTACTAATAAAGGCATCATGCCTTATTGGTTTTATAGAAGAGTTCTAGTAAACTCTAAATAATAAATGAGCAAAATACAGAAGGTGCAGAACAAATGAACAAATACATATGTCCTCAGGGCTAGTCTATGGTCATTCTCAAGCAGATAAATTGGAGGGTGATTATTTGTACTGAAATAGTTTTGCTTTAGTAATTGAATCAACCTACATGAGTTTACTCCAAATTTATTTTATAAATGATACATTTCTTAAGTATTTTAGAGAAAATGCTGATGGCTTTTATGTTCATTGTTGTCTCACTTCAAACTCATCATTTCTAAAATGAAATCCCTATATTTGCCTTCACATCAGTACTACTTCTTTCCTTCCAAATCATTCTCTTCTTCTAAGGTGCATGGGGTAGTGGAAAAGACATAGAATTTGGGGTCAGAGTAATGGGCTTTTGTCCTGACTGATCATTTTTACTGGGCACCCTTGGGCAAGGTATGACTTCTCTGACTCTCATTTCCCACTTCTGAAAAATAAAATACAGAAGCAATAACTACAGCCTAAAAAGTGAAACACAAATGTCATCCTCCTGCTGATTGATGTTTATTCTCCAATATTTCTATTGGCCAATGACCTAGACTTCAATCATTAACTTCTTTTTTGAATTTACATCCTCCCCTTCCTTCAGGCTATAGTGGGTTACCATGGCTACTTCTTCTTTATTCATCCTGCATACCACATCAAGGTATATCTTTCTGAAGCACAGGCTTGGAGAAGGAAGATATCTACTATAAAGCTTTCTTTCTTGACTCCCTGTGATTTCAAATTTTATAGCCTGATAATATTAACCAGAGATGGGATGAAAGATGTGAATTTCTGGGGTACAGAAAAATACTAAAGCTTCTAAACTGCTAAAAATTGAACAACAGATTTACTAAGTTCATATACATACATATACGTAAATGTGTGTGTATGTATATATATACACACGCATTCACATACAAGTGTATATATATATATATGTATGTACACATGTATATATATGTATACACCCACACACGCATATATATACTTATTCATAAAATAAGAATATGGGTTTCTTAAATGTTCTCCAAAGAATAAAGTAATGGCAAGTTAGAGTTATGGCAATTGCTTGAACTGCTTAGACATCTTTACCAATCATCAAAACAACCAATACTTATGAAGCAACTATATGTGCCAAGTATTATTTTAAATTCTGGGGATAAATTAGTAAGCATTGCTTCCATAGAGCTGACAGTGTAGAAGACTGAAAAACATTAATCCCACAACCACACATCAATGTAAATTACAATTGGGATAAGTAACATCAGTATATGACAGACATTCATAGGGAAATTTGTTGTAGTCAGGGAGACCAGATAAATCTCAGAACAAGTAATAACTGGGGTGAGTTATATAACAATAGCAAACTTAAACAATACCTTGGGTTTGGAATGGGAGGTGAGAATAAAGAAAAGTATTACAGACAGAGGGAAGAGCAAGCACAAAGGCCCTGTTGTAGTCAAAATGAGGAGTTTGAGGAACTGTAAGAAGTTAAATACAGTTGGAACACAAAGAGTGAGGTAGACTGTGACATTAAAAAGCTAGAGAAGAAATTAGGGGCTTATATCAATGAAGATGCAGTTACTGGTAATAGAAACCACTCTAGCTAGTTTAAAGAAAAGGCACTTATTAGTTGCCAGAATTTCCAGAAGTCAGGGAGCTGAGCTTGAATGCCCCATAGTTAAGAGAAATCCAGACAGGGGAAATTTCAGGAAAAAAATCCTTGGTTTCCATCACCAATTGCTTAACATTCACTCAGCCAGAGGCTGAATATCAGGATCTCCATTATAGCTGGTCCATCACATTGTTTAACAAAAGAACTGTACAACCTTGCTCTATTCCCACACACCTCCCAATACCAGGAGAGAGGATCTGCTTGGAGGGAGCCAACCACACATCTATATAAACTAGCAGCATGGACATATGGGAAATTTTGGTTTGGAATTCTACCTCAGGAAGGCGGGATTGACAAAAGGAAGAATAATCATAACAGAAAGGGGAAGAGGTGTCCACAGGTTTAGGACATTAAAAAATGACAGATGCCATAGAGAGACAAAGTCTAACTGGAGATACCTATTTGTGAATTGTTGAAGTTGTTACTGTAATTGAAGCTGAGGACCTGGATGAGGATATATGGCGAGACTGTAAGTGTGAGATGGTAGAATATTCTCTCTATATTCATTTGACAAGCACTGTGTTAGCACTATGAGTTGATAATCAAGTTGGAAAAATAGCTTCCAAACAGGTAATTATGACAAAATACAACAAAGCTACAGTAATATTGTAGAAGAATAGAGAGCATTGCTCAGGCAGAGAGCATTCACATAACAAAGAAACTCAAGAAAATCTATCTCCGTATCCTTCTTATTCATTCTTCCAATTGTCAACTAGAGAGCAACACTTGGGTATTTCATCCACACTTCACTCTCAACATTTCCAAAATTATACTTACTATTTTTCTCCCTCCATTGCACCTATTTGTTCCTTTTTATGCATTTACAATCACAACCAACTCCCAAGTCATTGTGCAAGTTGAAATCTGGAAATCACGCTTAGCCTCCTTTCCTCACTCCCCACATTCAACAAATCAACAGGGATTTTATTCCATTACACAACTACCTCCCAAATCTGGCACCTCCCCTCAATCCTTACACTAGAGCCTCATGTCAACAGCTATTGCAGAAGCTGAGATTTGGTATCTCCACAACAAAATCACTCTAGTGCAGGAGTCAACAAACTTTTCTCTTTAAAGGGCCAAATAGTAAATATTTTTGCCTTTGTGAGCCAGAAGATCTGTGTCATAAGAACTCAGCTCTGCTGCATATTGAGAGAGAGGAACAAAGCCTTAAATCATAGAAAGAAATCTGGAGTGTTGCAAATTCTAACACAGCAGACAAGATAACTTTGCAGAGAGAGGTCCATCTCACACTTTCCTTGAAATCATGTTAAGCAGATAATTCTGAGTGAGCTATACTTGGTAATGTCTTTGTGAAGAATTATGTGAGGCATCATTTTATGCCCACCTTCTCCAGTATACCACAAACCCTAGCCTGGTTTTATATGAAGAAGCATTGATAATTTAAGAGAACACATGCTATAAGCCAGAACAATTTAATGTTCTGTAGCAGTAAGTACATTTATTTTTGTAATGTGGGTTATCTTCTTAAGTCTTGGGACAACTCCTTCTATGTGTCCTGGGTCTGACATCATGTTAGGTCATTTCATAGTTGTTAGTGCTGGGGAAATACTCAGAAAGAAGACAGACTAGGAGAAACAGAATTTAACACTTACTATATGATCAAATGGTAACATCTGTACTATTCTAATCAAATGCCTCTGGGCTTGGGCAATGAGGGCAAAGTTTCTCTCAATGGATTTGTTTTTGGACTGCCATTTCTCTCCTTTGAAATACAGTGAGTCATTGAAGTCGGTGTGATTGGTGTCCTGCCCTGGTATGCCACCCAGATACTCTTCTTTTTTTTTTTTTTAATTTTATTGGAGTATAGTTGATTTTCAATGTTATGTTAGTTTCAGGTGTACAACATAGTGATTCAGTTATACATGTACATATATTCATTCTTTTTCAGATTCTTTTTCCATATAAGTTATTACAGAATATTGAGTAGGGTTCCCAGTGTTATACAGTATGTCCTTGTTCGTTATCTATTTTATATATAGTAGTGTGTGCATGTTAATCCCAAGCTACTAACTTATCCCTCTTCCCCACATTTCCCCTTTGGTAACAGAAAGTTTGTTTTCAAAATCTGTGCGTCTGTTTCTCTTCTGTAAATAAGTTCATTTATATATATATATATTTTAAATTACTCTCCACATACGAGTGATATCATGTGATGTTTTTCTCTGTCTGACCACCCAGATACTCTTTAGATGTCCTCCTGCACCCTTCCTCCAGAGGCTGTCTAATCAGCTGCTAAAGGCTCATAGCTCCCCTGTTCTCAGGAGAAGCACCCTCACCTGAGCAGGACCCACTTTGCTGGGGATATTTTATCATGCCTGTTCCACTCCCTTGTCTCACGGTGGGACCAATGCAGTGGTACAGTTGACACAGAAGGGTTCCCTGTGGTACTGGGCTGAGGCTAGACTGCACATTAGACCTACTTTTGCTCAGCTCCCTTTCCTGACCCATCCTGCTTCCCTCCTTCCCTTTCATCTGAGGACATCTTTTAATAAATCACAGGAATCTTAGTCTCAATCTCAGATTCCTCCACTTCTAAAACTCAAACTTAGGACAGTTGTGGACAAAGTGAAGAATCCCAGGAGAGAAGCTGGAAGAGCAGGAACCATAAGAAGAACTTAGTCAACTGTAAATTCATGAGAAAATAGGGGTATCATGGTAAGAAATGAAATCATTTATGTTTATAAACTCATTCATCAATATTAAATGCTATTCAATGCTCATTAATCTTTGGAGTTAAAACTAAATATTGTGTTTCTAAAATTAAATTCAGATAATTATATAAAGATATACCACATATGCATAATAAAGAAATCATGAGGATTTAGAATATTTTGGAACTCTTTCTCCTTTTCTTTTTTTCTCTTTTATTTTAAAAACTGTTAATAGCTAGAACACTGGTTATGCCTGTAAGGCTAAGCCTGGTGTTAGCAGATGAAGCAGAATGTCCTCAACACAATTTTTCCTTCTAAGAATTTTAAAACAGCCAATTACCTGGTTTCTTGTTTCTTCTAAAATCTTGTAGTTATGAAATAATTTTCAAAGAATTTGGTTTATCTCTTTGCATTGAAAGAATCCCTGTAAGTAAAGAAAGGAAACATTCCTGTCAAAACTCTGGGTCCACTCAGGACTAATGGAGTTGCTTTGTTTCTCGGCAAAACCTTTCACTCTCAAACCAGCTGCTAAAGTTGAATACCGTGGATGATTCTTTCAAAGTGATTCTGAAAAGCGATTTTGATTCCATATGCTGGAATCCAAATTTCTTCAACTTTACACACAAGATCAGAGCTCCACTTCTTAATAGCCATATAACTCTATAAAGAATTACCCTTGATTTCTCTGATAGATCATCACTGCAGAAGGAACTAAAAAAGGTTTCATGAAAGCATTCCACCTGTATTGCTGGCAGATGACTTATAAATGTCGCACAGACACAGGCCTACTACTGGCTCACAGAAGAAGTTAAATAAATGGCTGAACATCTGCTGGTAAATACACAGCAAACAAAAAATGCAATCCAGTGCCAAACATGTGCATGGGGTGGGCCTCATCTCTTCTCATAAACCAAGCAATGTGCTCTGCTAATCGTTAGCGAAGTTATTGATTTTAGATGTGTATCACACAGCTATAATTTTGTCAGAGAGTAGACCACATAAGTTGTTCTTTTTCTGGTTGTTTCATTTTGTCTTCTTCCAAAAGTCTGTAAATTGACGACCAGGACAAAAATTATAATTGACATCGTCTGTGGGAAATATTTCATAAAACAACAGCCCCAGATGTAGGATTAAAGCCATGTGGTAGTAAAATACCCCACTGAAAAAGGGCCAGGTTCCATGATTTCTTACAAAAACAGATGTGCTCTCACTCCCCTCTCCTTGTTTTTCAATGCGTTTTTTTTTCTTTTTTTACTCCAAATAATTCCTCCCCACAACTTTTTTTTCTCTCTCTCTTCACAATTGCACTAGAGCGAGTTCATAAATGGATTACAGATGCAGGCTTGTACTTCAAAATCCTAACTGTCACAGTCTCTGAAATAAAATAAGTGAAACATTTGGGGAAATTACATTGAACTACGGTAAACGTAATGAGAATTATGCAAACATATCTGCTTGTCATTTGTCTAGCATTTTGGGGCATGAACCGATGATCTCCCGGACAAGGCAAACTGTAGACCAGAGAGTAGGAAGTCTGTCCAAGGTGCAGCAAGAGGGCTGACTCCTTCTGAAAGCCTCTTGTTCTATCAGGAAAGTTTTTACCTTTGGGGTTTAGATGAGTTTGTGCAAGGCCTCACATGTACTGTCTTACTGGAGGTGAGATTTTTGGATAGAGACAGGGTGCAGAAAAATAATAACCCTTTGTATCTCAGCCTCTATTAGTTCAAGTTCCTTTTAGGTGCATTATTGCTCTAAAATTCCCCTTTTGGAAATGTTGGGAACCACAAGAGTGGGATTCTAGGGCACAGCACAAATAAGCTATGTTGTTTGATAATTAATCTAAAAGGGCTGTGAAAACCTTGCACACAAACAAGATTCTGCCAGCGATCTCGGTGTCATATGGAATCCATTGCAATATCGCTGATTATAATTAATTAATTCAGCATTTATACTGTATCTCAGCCTCAACCTCCACTAATGTGCCAAGATGGCACAGTATTTATTAGAAGGCTGTAGTACAGTGTAAAAAGTCTAAGTTCCCATCATGTGTCACTGCTAAGATTTCAACAGAATATCTACACTCTCCAACCATCCCCTTTCAGCCCCTCATATACTAAAGCAAACAGTACTTAATTTTGTTTAAATACAAGAGGGACCTAACTCCAGTTTCCTTGCATTATTTTTTTAAAATCTCTCTTCTTAGGGTTGAGTGAAGACTAGAACTCAGGTACCAGCTGAACTCCAGGAGACTGGAGCTGAGTAATAACTCAAGAAGATCATTTTGACTCTCCCGCTTTAGCATCCTCCCTTCTGCCAGTTCCTCAGATGCCCAGCTCAGGGCCAAACATCTTTGTTTGTGTTCTGTGGGAATCCATTAAAGGAGAAATGAAAAGGGCTAGGGGTACAGCATGAGGCAAGAGTGAGGAAAAAGGGGAAAGGCAGGTCTATGATTCTTCCCCAGGCACCAAAGACAAGTCAGACATTTTTCTCTGAATCTTTATGATTTTTTTCTTTTATTACTACAGAGATGAAATGAGAAGTAAGAACACTGTCGGAAAACTGCAAAAATAAATGATTGATCCGTCCCAAAGAAAGTTTAGTGTATTGCCTAAGGGGTGGTGAGTGGAGAGAAAATAAATGGAGAAGCCAAATCTAGTGCGTTATAAATGCAATTCATTGGCCACTTATCACATAATTGACACCAGGGTTAATGGATTTACATTTCTAGCATACTGTCTTCTCAAAGCCCCATGGAGGAGATATTATTATGGACTTTACAAATGATGAAACTGAAGCTTAAATTCACTTAAGCTTCTTGTCCAAAATCATGCAGCAAATAGATAAAAGAGTCAGTTCCATGGAAGTACCAACACTATCCTGATCTCTTTGACTCCACATCCACATTCTTACTATTCTGACTTTCTACACTACACTGCTTCTCAGTTTTGGCTTCAGATATTTCTATTAGTGCAGTTTATCATGACTCTAAATTATCTAGAAACTTCAACCTTGCTCTCTCTATATAGTATATTTGTATATCATAGTGCTTGGGTTCTAACTTTTCTGGGTGAAATGCTGCAGGACACATCTAAGTTTGTGCCAAGAATGCATTTTCTAATTTTTTTTTTATTGTAATAAAATACGTGTAACATAAAAGCCAGTTTTATGCCATTTAAACTATTTTAAGTATGCAATTCAACGGCATTAATTACATTCACAATGTTATACAACTATCACTACTCTTTCTAAAACTTTTCCACCATCCCAAACAGAAACTCTGTACCCATTAAACAATAACTCCCCATTTCCCCCTCCTTCCAACACTTAGTAACCTCTAAACTACTTTCTGTCTCTGTGAATTTGGCTATTCTATATATTTCATATCAATGAAATGATTTTTTTTGGTCTTGTTTATTTCACTTAGCTTAGTTCACCCAAGTTGTACCATGGATCAGAATTTCATTCCTTCTTATGTCTGAATAATATTCCATTATATGGATATACCACATTTTGCTTATCCATTCATCTACTGATGGACAATTAGGCATTTCACTTTTTGTCTACTGTGAATAATGCTGTAGTGAAAATTGGCCTAGGTATTTTTTTCAGTCTCTGTTTTCAATTCTCGTGGATATATACCTAGGAGTAGAATTGCTGGGGTTTATGGCAATTCTATATTTAACTTTTTGAGAAACTGCCAAACTGTTTTCCACTGCAGCTGTACCATTTTACCTTCCCACCATCAATGTACAATGTATTTCCGTTTTAAAAAATTATCATAGGCTTCCTAGTAGGTGGAAGTGATATCTCACTGAGGTTTTTTGTTTTTTGGTTTTTGTTTTGTTTTAAATTTATTTATCTTTGGCTGCATTATCTTCATTGCTGTGCGCAGGCTTTTCTCTAGTTGCAGCGAGCGGGGCTACTCTACGTTGCGGTGCTTGGGCTTCTCATTGCGGTGGCTTCTCTTGTTGCATAGCACAGGTTCTACGCACACGGGCTTCAGTAGTTGTGGCTCACAGGCTCAGTAGTTGTGGCTCACGGGCTCTAGAGCGCAGGCTCAGTAGTTGTGGCGCACGGGCTTAGCTGCTCCACGGCATGTGGGATCTTCCTGGACCAGGGCTCGAACCCATGTCCCCTGCATTGGCAGGCAGACTCTCAACCACTGCTCCACCAGGGAAGCCCCTCACTGAGGTTTTGACTTGCATTTCTCTGATAACTAATGATGTTGAGTATCTTCTCATATGCTTGCTGGGAATTTGTTTACCTTCTTGGAGAAACGTCTATTCAAAGCCCTTTCTCCATTTAAAAAAATTGATTTGCTTGTCTTTTGGTTGAGTTGTAGGGTATATATATATATATATATATATATATATATTCTGGGTATTAAACCTTTCTCAAATATATGATTTGCAAATATTTTCTCCTTTTATTTATATACTCTTTTTTCTTGATAATATCTTTTAATGCACAGTTCTTTAAAATTTTGATGAAGTCCAATCTATCTATTTTTCTTTTTTGTGCTTTTAGGATCATATGTAAGAATCCATTGTCAAATTAAAGGTCATGAAGACTTATGCCTATGTTTTCTTCTAATAGTTTTATGATTTGGGCTCATATAGATAGTTGCTGATCCACTTTGAATTAATTTTTGTATATGACATGAGGTAAGAGTCCAATGTCATTATTTGCAAGTGGATATCCAGTTGTCCCAGCACTATTTGTTGATGAGAGTGCATTTTGATTCAGATATCAAATCAGGGTCTGAGGACTGAAATTAGGGGATCAAGAATTAAAGCTGTTATGTCTCTAAGGAGTACTTTATTCACCAAGGGGGTCATATTGACAGACATTTAATACAATAACTATATAATTCAATAACCATTCTAGTCAAACACTCAATTCTTTTCTGATTTTCCCCAGAAAGATCATGGAAAGTTTTGAAATTATAAACCACAACCACAAAGTGTTTTTGTGGTCACAAATGCTTGATTAGGGTGTTAAAAAATGAGAAAAAAAAATCTACAAGGAAGAGAGAAAATGACCTCAGCAGCAGAACAGGAGATATGAAAAAGAAGTTCTAATGGGGACTTTTGGAAGGGGAAGCCCTCCCTGTTGTCAATGGGCTCTAATTCTTATTTTACAAGAAGAGCATATAAAATTAGTCTTGACTTGGACTGGTGAAAATTTGACCTGGTTAGTAGGGAAGGTTTTCTGAAGTGAGCAGATATCTGAACAGATAAGCCACTGAATTCCTAATAATCAATCAACTTAGTAAGAAAAGTACAGCCCTGAGTGGAACAATGAAGAAAGGACTCTCACCCTACTCAAGAAGGAGATGAAGAGTAAGGATACATATCAGTGAATTTGCTCACACCATTTCTGTATTTCTAGTGTAGCATGGAAGCATCAAATTGAGAAATTGTGGCAAGAATCAACACACGGGTTGGAAAAATGGTATCCTGGGATCATTTCACACTGCAAGTTATCAGATCTTGAACAGCAAGACTCACCTAGACCATGTCTGGTGATGGGGGCTGTGTCTTCCCTGCAATTGGCTCAGAGTCAGGAGTCTTGAGTCTGAACACAAAGGGAAGTAAATCAGCCAGCCATGCTGGGCTGACATAGCAGAAGCAAACAGAAGAGGGTACAGCCCTGTTGGAAAGAAGGCCAGAAACACCTTGCTCCCTGCAGCCATGGCAACTGCTTATCCTATCTCTCTGTGAAAATGGATATCAGGTAAAACCTTTTATTTTTGAAGTCAGTCCTACATTACATTTCTAACTTCTGTTTTCCCAGAGCTAAGGATTTCAAAATCACATACCAGGAGTGTAAAAACAGGACTAAGAGTTGAATTACCACAAAATTTGGTGACAATTTATTTCAAGAAATGGTGGCAATAGAAAGGACAATTTCAAATTCTGTCAGTGGTTCATGGTCATCACACATGGTCATCTATTTATGTCACTTATAGCAAAAAAGAAAACAGTATGAAGGAACAGAGAATCAAGAAATATCACGTTGTGACTCTCTTAGATATAGTAGATGAGTCTGAGGCCCTGGGTTTACATTCTTCCAATCCACTCGGTATCTGAATCAAGGCAGCAGCTGTTCTGGAGGAAAAAAAAAAGTGTTAGAAATACAAAGAGTTGATAGAGTTGTCAGAAAGAGAAAGACTTTCAGGACACGAAGTGACGAGACTAAAAAGTTCGCATCATACCTTAATGTTCCATTGCTTGATATTTATATATCTATATTGCTGATTAGAGTTTCCTAGTCAGCTTCAGATTTTCACCAGGTCCTTGCAACACTTGGGGAGCTACACTTAGTGAGACAATATGTTGAAATATATTGATGTTTCATTGAACATCCACAGAAACAAATTTTCTTAAATGTCAATACTTTTTTGTGTGTTAGTAGGGCTTCATCTCTCATTTAAAACAAAATGGCCCTCATTTGAAAACCAAATATCAAGGAAAAATAAACTCATGAAAGAGGCAGGAATACTTTGGTATTGGCTATTTCAAAACGTGATGAGAAGTGACCTGAGAGGAAATATTTTTATTTTCTCTTCACCAATAGTTAAAACACTAAGTAAGGCTGGAAGAATTGTTGAGCCCTGAGTCTTAGCTCCTTTGCACCAGGGTTTCCTTGTTCACACCCAGCCAAGTAAAACAAGATTAACTTTCTTGAAACGCTGTTTTCATCTCATTACTTCCCGATTCAAAACTCTTAATTTCTTCTCTATTGGTCATTAGAGAATGCCATTAATAATACATTTTTAGTACTAAAAGAGATCTAAATATATATTTAATCCAACCATCTGTCCCTTTGACAAAAAGGAGAAACAAATTCCCAGAGAAACTAAGTGAATCATTCAGGTCACACAGTTAGTTATTGAGGGATCCAGGCCTAGAACTGGTTCTGACTTCCATTCATGGACTTTTTTTTGGAATTTCATCACCTCAGGGTATGCAGAACCCCACAGCAAGACTCAGTGTTCCCTTTCAGCTTTATAGTCAGTGCTTATCTCCTCTAAATTGCCCTCCTTACAGTTCTTCAAATAGCCCCAGGCCTGAAATATCTTCCCTTATTTTTTTTCTCTATTCAAATATCTTCCCATGTTAAAATAAGGCTGTAGCCTTATTTCCTAGGAATTCTTCCTGAGCAACTCCAGTCTCAGGAACAATTAATATTAGTTACACTCATTTGCCATGTTTCCCACTTACTTTTATGTATATATAAAAGCTTATGACAAACATAAGGCTGTAAACTTTCAGAAATAACTTTTTTCTTATATATCTCTATATCCATAATCACTCTATCACATTATTTAAATATTTAGAATACATTTATATTTGCCAAATGACACAAATGAATGGATAATATTGTGGATTTCTTCTGTTGTATGTATATAAGAAGTCTCAAAATTCCATAAAATGCAAAGTTGTAATATAAACAACATCACTCTATCTTTTGGGCTAAAATTAGGATGATTATACATTTGCTGTTGGAATTTTTCTTTATAGAAAGTTGAGATGGGTATAAGTAAGGAGTGCTTTTAAGAGAAAGGATCTAAGATTAAAAGGTTAAGAGACTTAACCAAAATCAAGTTTGTTTCTAACTAAAGTAAAAATCCAAGGCTTTTAGGGCTTTCTGTCTATTCTCCCCAACCTTTCAAACTTACTTTCATAAATTCTTCTTTTACAGAATTAGACTCACAGTATCCTTTTGAAACCCAGTGGTTATGTGGCAACCAGATCATTCTCACTATGTGTCAGTTGGTACCTCACCAATGTCCTCTATTTAAAATGAGGTTATGCACACAGACAGATTTCAAATGAATGGAGATATCACTAGTTTTGCTGTTTTGGCCAAAGTTCTTAGCACCAGTCTTGTACTTTAATCTGCCACTACGGTTTAGTTCCCATAGTTACCAAAGATGAAAATCCCATTGTTACTTAAGATGAAAATCAGCTGGACACATAGTGCATATTTTCAGCAGACCATTTATATGAACAAATGCCAAAAATCTGCTAAAAAACAAAATTCAACTGGGTAAAGTTAAAGACCTAATTGGCTTTATTCAGTGATTCATAAATTGGGCAGCATCCCATCTAGAAAATAGAAAGGCACTTGGAGGAGCTGTACAAAATGGAATACTTTTATAGGCAGAAATAGGAGAGGTATAAGGAAAGCGCAGATTGTTTCAGGCAAGGTCATCTTCTTTTAGGGGACAAAAGGGGTCTATCAGGTAGATTACCTCACTAGGGCTGACCAGAAAGTGCCAAACTGACCAATTAAGATTACATTCCTGGAGGAGGTTGAAACTGCAGTTAAGTTAGGTATTGTCTCCATTTCATGATGTGGACTTAGCACAAGTGACTCTGTTTTGGGCCTGTTGTCTCCTTTTTAACAGTATAGGTTAAAATCTCCTTACAAGTTGCCCATCCCCACCTTATTCAGCAAAGCAGCTTCATTTCTGGGAATAAAAGTTAAGAGACTTGACAGAAGAATTGGAAATGTTGATGATCAAATGAATTCTACAGAAGAGAGAACTAGGAAAGTGACAAATCTATAAATGGTTTTGAAAATGAATCTTATCAAGGGAAGGACCAATTCTCTTCATCAGCAAAATGGAAGAATGGATAGAGAAATTTTTTGAAATATGTGGAGAGTTTAGACAAAAGCAAAAATTCAGCTTTTTAATAGATAATAAATATATTTATTTATATATATCTACATCATTCTGTACTGGTAACTCTATATTTGTCTTTCTACTTATCAAAACTAAGGCAGTTTCAACAAGGTTAATTTAAATAAGTCTTCCCCAAGGTTTAACTGGGAATGGTTTAGTAATATTTCTCCCATGATCCATGTGATCTTCACATGATTGAGTCAGTTAATGATCACATGAGAACCAGCTGAACCTCAAAAAAGAGGCTGACACTTGTTATATAGTGACAGATTATTAGGAGATGTTAAATAATATGTTTTTCCTCACTTCCTATTTGCATGTAATCAACACCAACTTAAGCTGTGGGACATTACGTCCAATTACCCGAAAGAGAGGCAGAGTTAAAAAATAATAATAATAATTTCAATCAGATTCCCAGCAGGAAACAAATATTTGAAGAGAGTTTTATGAAGGAAGTACAGATGACCCTTGAACAACACTGGTTTGAACTGTGTGGTTTCACTTATCATGAATTTTTTCAGTAAATACATACTACTGTATGTATTTATACTGTATTTTATATATATATATATATATATATATATATATATATATATACTGTATTACACAGTCTGTACTTAGTTGAATCTTTGAATGTGGTTACCACTCTATGGAGGGTTGACAGGAAAGTTATACACAGATTTTCAACTGCAGGGCTGGGGTGGTGGTGTTGTTGGGTGTCAGTGCTCCTAACCCCCACATTTTTTTAAAGGTCAGTTGTGAGTACACAGGTCAGTATTGGGTTGAGGAAACCAACAAAAGATGTGAAAGCACCAGGAACAACACTGAGGAGATCTTGTGAGCCGTAGGCTTGTTACTCCCCCAGCAAGAGCAGTGCAAGGCGTTACTATGACCATGCCTAGAGGAATGGAGTCACTGCTAGGACTATGGCCTGGCAGGGAGTGAGGAAAGAAAATAATTACCCTAACATCTTTCTCCTGGTTCTTTCTAAAGAACTTCCAGTTTTTTGTAAATGTATTCCATGCCTAAACCCAGTAGGAAGCCAGAGGGCATGAAAACACAAATGTTGCAATTTGTAGAAGATAGTTTTCTGGGGTAAAGATTAGTACAGAAAAAAAATTTAAGAGGGGCAAAAAGAGAATAAACAGCACACCTGGATTTTAAGTCCTACAACTTTTTCCTAAAAATCTAATTTGGACTGCAGTTTCTGGGAAAATAGAGTAGACATACTTTTCCCCATTCCCCCCACTAAGTATAATTTTAAAGTCTGGACACATTACTTTCTCTCTCTCTCTTTCTCTGTCTGTCTCTCTCTCTTTCAGACACACACACACAGCACACACACACACACACACACACACATCTGAAAACTGTAGAAAATAGGGAACTCAGGACACAAGAAGCTACATGATGATGAGTTCCCTGTTTTCTTTTTACTTCATATATCCCAAATTTGGAGCTGATGAATCTGTCCAGAAAGGTCAATCATTGCAGAAAAAAGAGCCACAATGAAACTCTTCTCTTTCTAGCCAAAGAAAGGGGCAACCTAGCAAGACCAAAAAAAAAAAAAAAAAAAACAACTCTAAGTTAATGACAGGTCTACTCTACCATATTAAAAAACAAAACAAAACAAAACCTGTTATCCCACTCCAACCCATACTGGCAAAGACTGAGTGGTGAGCTGAGATATCCAACCTCACTGGCTGTAACAAGGCATCTCAAAACTTTTCTTGGGTTTTAGTCAGAGAAGACTAAGTAGTAGGCAAAATATTCATCCTTCGCAATGATAACAAGCTTCCTCTTCCCCCAAAATGGCTGTGATGGACAATTGGAGAGCCAGGACTTCCATCCCCACCAGCACTAACTAAGTGCCTCAACTGTCCCTGCTGGGGTGATGTGAGAAGGAGACCCAGTAGAGAGTCAGGACTTTCACTGCCATCAAAAATATACCTATCCCTCCACTATGGTGTCTGTGAGGCCACATGGAGAGCAGTACTGATGCATTCACTACTCCCTCCAACCAGGGACATATCAGTAGAGGCCAAAGAGGAAGCCAAAATTCCTACCCCACCAAGAAACAATGAGGGGTGGAGTTATCAGTGGAGACCCAGACTTCATTACTTCCACCTGGCTGTAATGAAGTGGTGCCTCTTCTTCCCATATCAAAGTTGTATCAGAACAAGCCAACTAAAATTAAAAGTTTAAATAATATCCAGAGTCTCATAACATAAAGTCAAGATTTCAGTTGAAAATTATTCATCACACCAAGAACAAAGAAGATCTTCAAACTGGATGGAAAGACAATGAACACAAGATGACAGAGATATTATAATTATCTGACATAGATTTTAAAGTAGCCATAATAAAAAAAATGCTTCAAGGAGCAATTATAAGCCACTTGAAACAAATGAAAAAAAATTAAAAGTCTCAGAGATGAAATAGAAGCATAAAGAAGAACCAAATGGAAACTGAACAAAATAAAAAACAAAGAAAAGAAGCTCTGTGAGTAAGCTCAACAGTAAAATGGAGGGAACATTAAAAGGCAGGCTCTCAGAATGGGTTAAAAAACATGACCTAGTTATATGCTGTGTAAAAGAAACTCACTTTGCATATAACATTATATAGGGATTGAAAGTAAAAGGATGGAAACAGGTATGTCAAGAAAGCACCAATTAAAAGAAAGCATGAGAGATTATATTAATATTGGTTAAATTAGACTTTAGAGTGGAGAAAATTATCAGAGGTAAAGAGGGATTTATATAATAATACAAAGGCCAATCTTCCAAGAAAACTTATCAATCCTAAATACATATGCACCAACAACATAACATAATTGTAAAATAGGTGAAGCAAAAGCCAATAGAACTGAAAATATAAGTAGACAAATCCATATTTAGAGTTGGAATGTTCAATACCCTTTTCTTAAAAATTAATTTAAAAAACTACACAGGAAATCAGAAAGGATATAGAAAAACTCAACAACATCATCAATCAACAGTGTCTAATAGATATTATATTTATAGAACACCCCACTCAACAACAGTAGAATACACTTTCTTGTCAAGTGCTCACAGACATATACCTAGATAAACCATTTCTTTGATCAAAAAACAAACTTCAAAATTTTAATAAATCTGAAATAATATAGTGTTCTCTAACCACAGTGGAACCAAATTAGAAGTGGATATCAAAAAGATAACACAAAAAATTACAAACACTTGGAAACTAAATCAAAACTACAAATTATACCATTAGTCAAATAGGACGTCTCAGGAGAATTTTTAAAAATACATAAAACTAAATGAAAATCAAAACACAACATGTCAAAACATAGAATATCAAATCAAAAAGCTAAAGCAGTACTGAGAGCAAAATTTGTTGCACCAAATTCATGCATTAGAAAAGAGAAAAAGACTCAAAACAGTCATTTAAGCTCCCATCTCAAGGAACAAAAAGGAACAAACTAAATCCAAAACATCAAGAAGAAAAGAAATAAGAAAATCAAATTGAAAACAGAAAAACAATATAGAAAAATCAATGAAGCAAAGTTCTTTTCTTTGGAAAATTTGATGAAATTGACAAAAAATATAGCAAGAATAACAGAGGAAAAGAGAGAAGACACAAATACCAATATCAGGAATGAAGCAGGAGATAGCACTACAGATCCTGTAGACATTAAAGGGATAATAATATAATACTAGGAATATCTATACACAAATAAATTTGACAATTTAGACAAGGTAGACTAATTCCTTGAAAACCAAAACCCACCCAATATGAAATAGATACCTTGAATTCCCTATAGCTATTAAGAAAATTGAATTTGTAATTTAAACTCTCAATAAAAGAAATCTCTAGGCCCATATGATCTCTTTGGATAAATCTACCAAGCATTTCAAGAAGAACTAACACAGATTTTACACAATCTCTTCTGGAATATAGAAGAGGAGAAAACACTTTTAACTCATTTTGTGATGTTAGTATTATCCTGATATCAAAACCAGACAAAGACAGTACAAAATAAAAAATAAACAAATAAAAATATAGACCAATATCCTCCATGAATATAGATGGATATATATTCATTTGTCCTTAACAAAAAGAAGTCAAAAGAACTAAGTGATATATGAAAAGAATTATACACCATGACAAAATTAAGTTCACTCCAGGGCTGAAAGGCTGGCTCAGTATTCAAAAATCAATCAGTGTAATCCATCATATTAATGAACTAATAAAGAAGAATCATATGATTATATCAATTGCTAAGTAAAAATAATTTGAAAAAATTCAACAACCATTCATGATAAAAATTATCAGAAAATATAACAATAGAGGGGAATCCTCTATTTGGGAAAAAGTCAAGGGTATCTGCTTTCATGACTCTCATTCAACATAGTGCTGGAGGTCTTAGCCAGTGAAATAGAACAGAATCCATCAATATATTGGGTTCACTGTTAGTCTTTACTCCTGATTAGTTTTTCAATTCTATGGATTTGTTCCATTTTGAATATTTCTAATCTGTAATTTCAATGGGATTTGGAGATATTAACAAGCACTCTGAACTATCTTGAACCATCCTAATGCTTTCAGATTTCATGACAAATAATTTATAAATTGTGCCCCAATGTCTTTATTCTGAACAACTCTAACCTCTGGACACTAAATCCAAAAACTTTTTAGTTACAGAAAATATATGCAAAATTCAATACTCAAATTCCTGTTAGGTGTGGGAAGATTAACTTCTAAAAATCATACCTAACTACAGCAAGTTATTTTCTTATGATTTCTGTTTTCCAGCTCATTTTAGATTGGTGCTCATCATCCTTTCCCCATTGCTCATTACCACTTGGCACCACTGAAAAATGAGAAAAAAAAATACGTTGTCATCAATGTGGCATATTCCTCATAATAGAGTAAATATTCATATAATGTCACAAAATTTCAGTTTCATATAATATCTGAAGATCATATTCCTATGTTAATTTTAATGCTTTTTCCGTGAAGTAGTAATTTGGAATTTGTCAAAGTCCTCATTTTGATGAAGGAAGAGACATAATATATTCATACAAACAAGAGACCAAAACAAAGGTTTCATCTAGCAGAGAGAGTTGAAGTGGAATCCAGAGGGTCATGAGTTTCCAATGGTATTGTGTTTTCAGTTCATGATTTAGATGTGAATCTCCTGGACTAGCCTAGGAGGGAAAACTTGATCAAGGGCTTCACAATTTGTTGCTGAATTAATTTGGTCTTACAAAGGATAAGACCTTCAAACAAATATTTGAGTACAAATCAATTAATTCTGAGGCGCAGTGACACATGGTTAGGAAAGTAGGGAAGTGATACAAGAAGACAGTTAGTAAAAGATGTATTATTAAGTCACCCATTAGAGTGGTGACTCAAGATTAAATCACAAGGAAACTGTCTCTCTTTTCACTAAGAAGTGAGGGAAATGGGGTGTTTATATATCAACTTTTAGTCATTGATTCTTTACTCACATGGATGTTAATTTTTTTGGCACTTTTATTCTGCCACTCACACAAGTGAAACAACATTTACAGTTCCTGAAGAGGAAAACAATTACAAAGAGATGCAGATGCTGGCAGCTGGAAACCAGTGGAAGCTCACTGAAAGATCTAAGGGACACCAGCTGGTCACTGACAACGATGAAAATGTCTCTAGAGTTACCAAGTTTTATTATAAGGTTAAACCCTGTTTGAAAAATCAAAGACATACCCCAAATCCTGAACCCTAAGTACTGTTATAAATTATTTGACCTATTCCCAAACTCGTATGGACTCCTAGAATTAAAATTCTTGCTTAGGCCCTACCCTGCAAAAGCAATTACACTTTGAAAAATATTCTAAAATTCTCATTGAAGATACATGGGGCCTAAAGACTGTTTGAGAGCTGTCTACACTCACAAAACATAGACTTGAAATATACTGTGGGTTGATTTGATCTGCTCTTTTAACAAATCAACTAAGTGCCTGTTAAATGTCAGACACTGGAGAATGCTGGGGTACAACAATTAATAAGACAAATTGACAGACACAAGTATGAACACATTATGAAGGGAAAATTTGAGGAATCGTGGAAGAAGAGTCCACTTTAGTCATATTTGCATGTAACTTTAATAAAAATATGCAGGTTGAGTAAAGGAAGGACTCATTTTCATCATGCCAAAATTCTACTAATTCAAGAATTTCTTCTAAATTCAGACAGTTTTTATAGACTTCAGAAGCCCAAACTTCTGATTCTGACTCCCAAAATCTTTGGCAATATAACCTCAGTTGACTTTTATGATGCATTTCTTGCCATTTCCTAAATTAACCATTTGTTTTTATCATGCTAGTGCACCATGGCTACCAAGCACCCATTTTACATCTGTCTCTAGAATATGCCTCCCATATTCTTTAAGTCCAATGATTCTCTTCAATTTTCAGTGTTCACCTGTGACCTCTTTCAAGCAGAACTGTCTCTCTCTCCTTCAAATGTTTCTAAAAGCATATTGTACCCCTCACGTGGTATAGTATTTTGTGTGTACATGTATTATGCATGCATTTTTATACATGGCATGTATTCTTACCAAACACATGAATATACACCTACTTGGCAGAAATTAAATCCTACATTTCTTAAGAAACCTATTGTTCTTGTTACCAAATATGTGATAGACACTAAAAATTAATTATTGTTATTATTTTTATTATTTGCTAATTGACTGAAATAAAAAGAACCACTGAATAACAATCTAGAGTAGATGTCAAGGCTAGATGCCTTGTGGATGTGGATAACTCTTAAGCAGCTATTAGACCACACATCTTTTCAAGTGAGTCATTTGGAATATTTTTCAAAACATGCTCTTTGTTACAAACTATCTTGACAAAATTCCATTAAAATTGATTCAGGTTATTGGCAGAAGGAGAGTTCTTTTAAATTCTGTTTGTAGCTTAAGAAATAAGAATATTTTGCTACCTGAAGACACAAGGTTTTGCTCATCCCATTACCTAACTTTAAATATTCTGTTGAAATGCTGCCCCAAAGTAAGACCTCTTTTTATTTGCTGCAATGTTCACTCTGGCTCCAGATCCCTCAGAAAGCCAAAACCTATGAAATTATCCACAATTTTTTCTTCCCCTAGGGGAAAAATAGTCCCTCATTTTACATGGAATAATAAGTTGTCTTCATTTGCAATGAACCTTTGATTGGCATCTCTGGACCACGTTGAGATCTCTGAGGCAATTTCTTCAAAAGCAGCAGCTGCTTCAAGATTTCTCAGGGATTTCTGTTCCCCTCAGATTTGCTGCATAATGGCTGCTTTTTTTGGATTAGATCCCAGAGGCACTGTTTCAGTTATCAAAAGATGTGCCTCCATTAGGGAAAAAGAAATGCTCTAATTTAACTATGTATCTTCCATTGACAGTAGCTGAAGCAGAGCTTCTTTCTGCATTCAAAATGAAGTCCTCTAGTTACTCATTTCAACTTGACTTGAGGCTTTTCAAATATGTATTTTAATTTGAAACACATTTCTGAATGTTACTGGTATCTCGTTCATGTTCTGAATTCTATGAGAGGTTTTGAAACCTTAAAATTGCTGTGAAGAATTACTTCTTTGGAGGTACATATCTGAAATGCTGGCGGGGGTAAGAGGAATAGATTTTGTGGGTTCTCATCTTCAGGATTTCAAGGGAGATCCCTCTCTCAAATATCTGAAAAGTTAGAGGGTCTTTTAGCCAGAATGAAATCAACACACATGACATAAAATGATAGTCAAAGTTTCTATAATATCCTGGTGGGCAAAATATGACATAGTTTTATTTTTTAATTCTTTATAGATATCACATTACAGAAAGGTTTTGTTATATGTCTTATGTTATGCATAATAATGGAATTTTAAATAGAATTCTTAAAGTCCTGGGCAATAGTTCTCCTGAATATGCCACCAACTTTGCAAACTCAAGTTTGAAACAGAATTAAAAATCCCCACCTCTACTCAATATTCTGTAATGATCTATACAAGAAAATAATCTAAAAAAGAGTAGTTATATGTATATGTATAACTGATTAGCTTTGCTGCATAGCAGAAACTAAAACAACATTGTAAATCAACTATACTCCAATAAATGTTTTTTAAAAATCCTTACCGCAAACACATTATTCATTACTTCTAAAAATAAAATAACATGTGTGTGTCTATATGTGTACTTAAGATGTCAACAACTTTCAATTACTCAGGCTAAGAATGTTAAAGTTATTTTTACTTCTTTATTTTCTTGGTCCTCAGTCCAATCTTGGGACCTCATAATCCCAAAATTCTAGTCTGTATTAACATGCACAAAATTTTTCTCTATTTTGTTTTCTCTGCCACTGCTATAATTTGGGTATTTGTTATCTCCTAAAAATTAATATAATAATAATATTGATTATTGTAATCAGATTGGGAAAATAATGCATATGCTTTGCATATGCTTTCTAGAACATATGGAAAACACAGAAATGAGGCTATATATATATATATATATATATATATATATATATATATATCCTATTCATTCTCCAGAATCAAGAAACAAAACACAGACTATATTATATTTTCTTTAACTCTTATGTATGTGTATTCATATTTTTAATGACTGCACAGCAGTACATACTAAAGGTGTGTCAAAATTTATTTAATCATTCTCTTATTGCAAGAATTAGGCTGTTTTCAATTATTCCCAATTGCCTATGTTGCCCATAGACAATATTATACATAAAAATTTTTCCATATCCCTGTTTATGTCTTGTATCTAGATTCCTTGAAGTGGAATGATTTGGTAAGAGTACAAACTATTTTACTTTATTCTATTTTTATATTCTTCTCCTTTGTTTTTTTCAAAGAAAATATTCAGACATTTAGAATTTATTATGGTTTATATTTTGAGGGCTTTTTATTTTTTTTAACATCTTTACTGGAATATAATTGCTTTACAATGGTATGTTAGTTTCTGTTTTATAACAAAGTGAATCAGCTATACATACATATACATATACATATATCTCCACATATCTTACCTCTTGCATCTCCCTCCCATCCTCTCTATCCCACCCCTCTAGGTGGTCACAAATCACCAAACTGATCTCCTTGTGTTATGTGGCTGCTTCCCACTAGCTATCTATTTTACATTTGGTAGTATATATAAGTCCATGTCACTCTCTCACTTTGTCCCAGCTTTCCCTTTCCCATCCCTGTGTCCTCAAGTCCATTCTCTACATCTGCCTTTTTATTCCTGTCCTGCCCCTAGGTTCTTCAGAACCTTTTTTTTTAGATTCCATATATATGTGTTAGCATAAGGTATTTGTTTTTCTCTTTCTGACTTACTTCACCCTATATGACAGACTCTATGTCCATCCACCTCACTACAAATAACTCAATTTCATTTCTTTTTATGGCTGAGTAATATTCCATTGTATATATGTACCACATCTTCCTTATCCATTCATCTGTCGATGGACACTTAGGTTGCTTCCATGCCCTGGCTATTGTAAATAGAGCTGCAATGAACATTTTGGTACATGACTGTTTTTGAATTATGGTTTTCTCAGGGTATATGTCCAGTAGTGAGATTGCTGGGTCACATGGTAGTTCTATTTGTAGTTTTTTAAAGAACCTCCATACTGTTCTCCAAAGGAGGCAAGAATATACAATGGAGAAAAGACAGCCTCTTCAATAAGTGGTGCTGAGGAAACTGGACAGCTCCATGTAAAAGAAGGAAATTAGAACACTCCCTAACACCATACACAAAAATAAACTCAAAATGGATTAAAGACCTAAATGTAAGGCCAGACACTATCAAACTCTTAGAGGAAAACATAGGCAGAACACTCTATGACATACATCACAGCAAGATCCTTTTGACCCACCTCCTAGAGAAATGGAAATAAAAACAAAAATAAACAAATGGGACCTAATGAAACTTCAAAGCTTTTGCACAGCAAAGGAAAACATAAACAAGGTGAAAAGACAACCCTCAGAATGGAAGAAAATATTTGCAAATGAAGCAAGTGACAAAGGATTAATCTCCAAAATTTACAAGCAGCTCATGCAGCTCAATATCAAAAAAAAAAAAAAAAAAACCCAATCCAAAAATGGGGAAAAGACCTGAATAGACATTTCTCCAAGGAAGAAATACAAATTTTCAACAAACATATGAAAGGATGCTCATCATCACTAATCATTAGAGAAATGCAAAGTAAAACTACAATGAAGTATCACCTCACACCAGTCAGAATGACCATCATCAAAAAATCTACAAAGAATAAATGCTGGAGAGGGTGTGGAGAAAAGGGAACCCTCTTGTACTGTTGGTGGGAATGTAAATTGAGGGTGTTTTAAAAGAGCAAAGTTTTTCTTTCATTATTCATTGATTAATATATTAATTTGTGACTTGTCCTTGGTGACATTTTATGTGCTATGCATGTGTGTATTACAGGTCTTTTTTTATGAGTGTGCATTTGACTTTGTTGATCTGACTTTCCATTATTACACAAAGTACATCATCATTTTGTTAGCATTTACTAAAAGAAGTTTTAGTATTTGGTAGGGAAAAGTTTTTTAAAAAATGAATATTTGTTATTTTTTTTCTTATATTCTCACTTTTTTGCTCTTCCAGATTATTTTGGAATCATTACATCAAGTTTCTATATGTTAGGAACTGATTTTTTTTTTTAATAGACAAAAAAAAAGAGCAGTTTGAGAGAGCAGTTTTAGGTTCACATCAAAACTGAGCAGAAAGTATAGAGAGTTTCCATATACTTTCTGCTGACCTCATATATGCATAATCTCCCCCATTATCAGTACTCCCTGCAAGAGTTGTATATTTGTTATAATTGATAAACCTACATTGATACATTGTTATTGCCCATATTCCATAGTTTGCATTACTGTTCACTCTTGGTGTTGAATACTCTATGGTTTTTGAAAAATATGTAATGATGTCAATCCACCATTATATTTTCATACAGATTATTTTTACTGCCATAAAAACTTCGTACTCTGCCTATTCATCTTTCCCTTCCCTCAATCCCTGGCAACCATTGATCTTTTTACTGTCTATAGTTTTGCCAGTTTCAGAATGTCATACCGGAATCAATTGGAATCAATTGTCTTTTTTCACTTAGTAATATGCATTTAAGTTTCCTTCATGTCTTTTCATGGCTTGATAGCTCATTTCTTTTTAGTGCTAAATAATATTCCATTGTACGGATGTAGTAGAGTTTACTTATCTATTCACCTACTGAAGGACATGGTTGCTTCCAATTTTTGGAGGCTTTATAAGTGAAGCTGCTATAAATTTCCATGTGCAAGTTTTATGGAGGTAAATTTACAACTCACTTGAATAAATAACAAGGAGCACAATTGCTAGATGATATGGTAAGACTTCCTAAAAACTTGTCAAATTGTCTCTCAAAGTGGCTGTAGCATTTTGCATTCTCACTAGAAATGAATGAGAGCTCTTGTCACCCACATCCTTGCTGGCATTTTGTGTTATTAGTTTTTTTTGGTTTTTAGGTGTACAGTAATATCTTATTGTTTTTTTAATTTGCAATGCTCTAATGACATATGATGTTGATCATGTTTTCATATGTTATTTGCCATCTGTATATATTCTTTGGTGAGTTTTTCATTCATATCTTTTGTACTTTTTAAAAATTGGGTTGTTTATTTTCTTAGAGTTGAGTTTTAAAAGTTCTTTGTATATTTTGGATACAAGTCCTTTATCAGGTATATGTTTCACAAACATTGCCTACCAGTCTGTGGCATGTCTTTTCATTCTCACAATGGTATATTTTACAGAGCAAAAGGATCTTGTTGGCTTTTTTTTTTTAACTTTTATGATGTCCAACTTATTATTTTTTTCTTTCATGGATCATGCTATTGGTGTTGTATCTAAAACACAACATCAAACCCAAGGTCACACAAATTTTATCCTATGCTATCTTTCAGAGGTTTTACAGTTAAGCATTTTACACTTAGGTCTAGGATCCACTTTCAGTTAATGTAAAGGTGTAAAGCCTATGTCTAGTTTATTTTTTTTCCAAGTGTGGATGTTCAGTTATTCCAGTACATTTTTTAAATAGACTATTCTTTCTCCATTGAATCACCTTTTGTCAAACGTCAAATGTTAATTGACTGTATTAGTGGAGTCTATTTCTGTAGTCTGTATTCTGTTCCATTTATCTTCTTGTGTCTTCTTTGACCAACACCACTGTTATTATTATATCTTTATAGTACGTCTTTTTTTTTTTTTTTTTTTTTGCGGTACATGGGCCTCTCAATGTTGTGGCCTCTCCCGTTGCGGAGCTCAGGCTCTGGATGCGCAGGCTCAGCAGCCATGACTCATGGACACAGCCACTCTGCGGCATGTGGGATCTTCCCGGACTGGGGCACGAACCCATGTCCCCTGCATCGGCAGGTGACTCTCAACCACTGCACCACCAGGGAAGCCCTATAGTAAGTCTTTAAGCTGGGTACTGACAGTCCTCTGACTTTGATCTTTGTCATTATTTTGTTTGCTATTCTAGGCCTTTTACCTTCCAGTAAACCTTAGAATAAGTCTGTCATCTGAAATAGAATATATATATATATAACTGAATCACTTCACTGTACACCTGAAATAAACACAACATTGTAAATCAACTATACTTCAATTTAAAAAACACAAACAAACAAAAAAGCACACACAGTGGACTGGGGGGAAAAAAAGAATAAGTTTGTCAATATTCACAAAGTAATTTCTGAGATTTTGATTGAGATTATATTAAATCCTTAGATCAAGTTGGGAAGAACTGACATGTTAGATAGAGAGACAAATACTTTCCTAATCTACTTTAATAAGTTAAACAGTTAGTATGCTAATCTCATCCAGAACACCTTCAGAAATAATTTTTAATCTGGGCTCCCCAGGTCCAGTCCAGTTGACACATGAAATTAATCATCATAGATATAAAGGTACCAGTTTCTCCTCAGTAAGCATTATGTTAGTGGTAGGCTTTTTATCAAGGTGCAGGGGTTCCTTCCTATTCCTGGTTTGTTAAGAGCTTTATTATGAATATGTGTTGGATTTTGTCAAATGCTTTTTATATATCTATTGATATGATTATAGATTGTCCTTCTTTACCTTGCAGATGCAGTGGATTATATTAATCTTCTAATGTTGAACCAGTCTTGCATAACTGAGATAAATCTCACTTGGTTATGGCATATAATTATTTTTTATCCATTGTTGGATTCAATTTGCCAATATTTGTTGATAATTTTTATGTCTATGTTCATGATAGATATTAGTATATTTTTCTTTGCTTATAATGTCTTTATCTGGTATTAGGTCAATGCTGGCCTCATAGTATGAGTTAGGAAGTATTCATTCTTTTATTTTCTGGAAGAGACTGTAGAACATTGGTATAGTTTCTTACTTGAATGTCTGGTAGAATTCACCAGTGAGCTCATCTGGGCCTGGTGCTTTCTGTTTTGGAAGGTTATTAATTATTGATTGAAATTTTAAAATAGAACTAGATCTATTCAGATTATCATTTTGTGTGAGTTTTGGCAGATTGTGTTTTTCAAAGAATTGGTGCATTTTGTCTAGGTTATCGAATTTGTGAGCATAAGGGTGTTCATAGTATTTCTTTATTATTCTTTTTATATCTGTGGGATCAGTAGTGATGGCCCCTCTTTCATTTCAGATATTAGAAAATTTTGTCTTTTCTATTTTTTTCTTGGTTAGCCTGGCTAACAGTTTTTTACTTTTATTTATCTTTTCAAATAATAAGTCTTTGATTTTGTTAATTTTCTTATTTTCAATTTAATTTACAATTTTTTTTTGTTTTCTTCTTGCTTTATATTGCTTTTCTTTCTTTCTTTCTTTCTTTTAGTTTCTTAAACTGGAAACTTAGATTATTGATTTCAGATCTTTCTTTTCTAATAAATTTACTCAATATTATAAAATTTCCTCTTAGCAATGCTTTCACTGTATTCCCAAATTTGATCTGTTGCATTTTCATTTTTACTTAGTTAAAAACATTTTTTGGTTTTCCTGAGACTTTTTCTTTCACCTATGTGTTATTTGGAAGTGTGTTATGTAATCTCTAGGTACCGTAGGATTTTCTAGCTATCTTTCTCTCATCGACTTCTAGTTTATTTCCGCTGTGGTCTGAAAGCATACTTTATTTGATATCTATTCTTTTAAATTTCTTGAGGTGTGTCTTATGGCCCAGAATGTGGTCTACCTTAGAGAATGTTCTATGTGAGCTTGAGAAGAATCTGATGTATATCATGCTGTTGGCACATGAAATATTCTATAAATGCCTATTAGATATACACACAGACATATGTAGTAGAAGACAATAGAAGATATAATATGCCAATAAATAGTAGTTTATAATCTGTTACAATATATAGAAGCTGATAATGAAGACTATAATATACCATTAAAAGTAATTTAGGGCAAGAAGGAAGATTTATGGATCTCATCATCTATTTGAGGACAGTACTAAGAAATAAGGCAATTATATTTCAGTGTGAAAAATATTTTGATAGATGTATTATGAAAACACAAAGAATATAAACTTTATAGACCTAATGACAATCAAAATAAGATTTAAAATATAAATAGTCAATAGCCAAGAAAGGAGGTTCCGAAGAGTGTTTCAGTCTAAGAAAAGAGAATCTGGGAAGGGTCTAAAGCAATAACAAACATCATAAATTTAAGAAGTTGAAAGGAGATCCCTGGTGTGGTAATGGATAGAGACAAACCTGGAGAAAAGATCTGGAACTGAGTTATTCTAGGTGTAATGAGAAGATATTTATGGGCTTTAAGTGTGAGAGTGACATGTTCAGTGTTTAAAGTCAACAGGATTCTGGCTATTGATGAAAAAGTGGATTAAAGGTGAGGATAGACTGAAGTCAAACAAACTAAACAATTGCTTCAATAGTTCAAGTAAAATATGGTGGAAATCTGGACAAGAATAATGGCAGCAGTGAAACTAGACCTCTTAGTTGAGATTCTATTGTTTTGAAACATTTCTTTACGTCCTTTGTGGCAGTTTATATTTTCCACAGATGGTTGCGGCCATATGTCCCATGCTTCATGTTCTTCCACAATGGAGTCTTCTTCCCTCATCAAGAGGCAAAGTCTCTTTTCCCTCCAGCTGACTCAGTGATGGATTTACTGATTTACTTGATCAACAGAATATGACAGAACTGGCTTCATGGTCTTCAAGATTAGGTCATAAGAATGTTTGTGGCTTCTGCCTGAGTCTTTTGGAATGCTTGTCCTTAACACATTCCCTCTCAGAGCCCACACCTTACTGTCAGAATCCAAATCCCCATGGACATGTCTCATTGGCACCCTCCGTGAGAGTCTCAGCTGAAATCCTGAGTGACAGTTGGCAACAACTGCCAGCCATCCTAACTGCTTTGTCCAGTTGAGCCTTCAGATGAATGCAGTCCCTGCTGACACCTGATTAGACTACATGAGAGACCCTGTGATAGAACTGCCCAGGTGAACTCAGGTAACCACAGAAATTTAAAAGATAAAAATCAATTATTATTTTGTCACCAAGACCTGAGATGTTGTATTCCACAGCAACAAAAAGTGCCTTCAACACTTGCCATAAGCAGGTCCTACCCTTCCTATCCAAATGTATTTCCCACACCTCCTTGCCCTACCTCCTTAATCTGTTGCTGATCAACTAAAATTGACTTCATTTGGTCAAATGATTCTTCTCCTTGAAGTTTCAATAGCAAAACACCAAAGTCTGTGGATCTTCCAAGGAAATATTTTTTTCTGCCCACTAGAGAGTAGAAAAAGAAATTACTTCTGAGAAAACAATATTAAAAGGAGTGAATTTACTAATTATGTGTTCCTGTTGTACATCTTTTATTCTCAGAGTGAGGTATTTGATTATTTTATCTTGAATTTCTTGCTCATTTTCAGGCAAGAGTCAGCTAAATTAGAGACACAAAGATAAGTAAAGACACTCTCACCAGGGATAAACCAAATTAAAATAAAAACAATATCTTTGAAGCTTAATATTCTACACGTGTAGGTCAGTATCTTTATTTACTTAATTTTCCATTTAATATTCCAATTTGAGAGAAATGCTGAACTGTGTCCAATATGTATTACATATTCTTCATCTAATTATAATTTGGTATCTAACATTATTGTTGAAATTCAATGCTATGGGATTTTTTTTTTTGTTTTGGTTAAATTAAAAACACAGAAACTGATGTTCTGAAGATGAGAGTATGTTACAAAATGAAAGCCAAACTTGCAAAATTAATTGTGTTCATGCACACAGTAATTATCCCACACTGTTTATTCTCATGCATTCCTACTGTCTAGTCAGAGCTTAAAACTTTCTTGTCTTCTAAAAAATTGGAATTAGATGAGAATAGAAGATTAAAATACAGGCATACCTGGCTTTATTGTGCTTTGCCTTATTGCACTTCACAAACAAACATGTTTTGTTTCTTACAAACTGAAGTTTTGTGGCTACTCTGCATGAAGCAAGTCGATCAGCATCACTTTTCCAATAGCATTTGCTCACTTCTGTCCTCTGTGTTACATTTTGGTAATTCTCACAATATTTCAAACTTTTTCATTATTATTATATTCGTTATGATGATCTGTGATCAGTGATCTTTGATGTTACTATTGTAATGGTTTGGGGGAACCACAAACTGTGACCATATAAGATGGAGAACATAATCAATAAATGTGTATGTTCTGACTGTTCCACTAACCTTTCTGCTGTCTCTCTCCCTCTCCTCAGGCATCCTTATTTGCTGAGATAAAACAATATTGAAATTAAGCCAATTAATAACCCTACAATGGCCTCTAAGTATTCAAGTGAAAGGAAGATTTTCACATCTTTCACTTAAAATCATAAATCAGATGGAGAATAACAAATGTTGTATGATTTTACTCCTGTGAAGTATCAAAAACAAGCAAACAAACAAAAATAAAATAAATGAACAAACTAAACAAAAGCAAATATAAGTCCAGAGAACAGAGTGGTGGTTACCATAGGGGAAGGGGCAGGGGGGAGGGCAAAATGGGCAAAGGAGATCAACTATATTTTGCCAGATGGAAATTTTTGGTGTGAACATTCTGTACTGTATACAGAAGTAGAAATATAATGGTGTACATATTAAACATATAATGTCATAAACCAATGTTATCTCAATAAAAAAATAAATCTAAAATTTTTAAAATGCATTTGAAAAAAGCTAGAAATGATTAACCTGTGAGGAAGGCATGTTGAAAGCTGAGACATGCCAAAAATTAGACCTCTTGTGCCAAACAGTTAGCCAACTTGTGAATGCAAAGGAAAAGTTCTTGAAGGAAATTAAAAGTGATACTCTAGTGAACACACAAATGATAAGAAAGTTAAATGTCTTTATGGCTGACATAGAGAAAGCTTTAGTGGCCTGGATATAAGATCAAATAAGCCACAACATTTCCTTATGCCAAAACCTAATCCAGAGGAAAGCCCTAACTCTCTTCAATTCTATGAAGCCTGAAAGCAGTGAGAAAGCTTCAGAAGAAAAGTCTGAAGCTAGCAGAAATTGGTTCATGAGGTTTAAGAAAAGAAGTTGTCTTCATAACATAAAAGTGCAAGGTGAAGCTGCAAGGGCTTATGTAGAACCTGAAGCAAGTTGTCTAGAAAATCTAGCTAAGATAATTAATGAAGGTGGCTACACAACAGATTGTCAGTGTAGACAAAACAGCCTTCTATTGGAAGAAGATGCCATCTAAGATATTCATAGCTAGAGAGAAGAAGTCAATGTCTGGCTTCAAATCTTCAGAAGACAGACTGACTCTCTTGTTAGGGACTACTGCAACTGGTGACTTCAAGTTGAAGCTAATGCTCATTTACCATTCTGAAAATCATAGTGCCCTTAAGAATGATGATAAATCTAATCTTCTTTTGCTCTATACATGGGACAACAAATGATAGCATGTTTGTTTACAACATATTTGACTGGATATTTTAAGTCCATTGTTAAGAACTACTGCTCAGAAAAAAAAAAAAAAGATTCTTCTCAAAATATTACTATTCATTGACAATGGAGATACACAATGGCATTCATGTTGTTTTCATGCTTGCTAACACAACATCCATTCTGGAGCCCATGGATCAGGAGTAATTTCAACCTTCAAGGCTTATTATTTAAGAAATACATTTTATAAGGCTATAGCTGCCATAGATAGTGATTCCTCTGATGGGTCCAGGCAAAGTCAATTGTAAACCTTCTGGAAAGGATTCACCAATCTAGATGTCATTAAGAACATTCAGGATTCATGGGAAGAGATCAAAATATCAACATTAGCAGGAATTTGGAAGAAGTTGATTCCAACCCTCACTGATGACTTTGAGGGGTTTGAGACTTGAGTGGAGGAAGTCACTGCAGATGTGGAAAATGCAAAAGAAATAGAATTAGAAATGGAGCCTGAAGATGTGACTGAGTTGGTGTAATCTCATGATAAAATTTGAATGGATGAGAAGTTACTTCTTATAAGCTCATCTATAGATGAGCAAAGAACATGATTTTTTGAGAAGAAACCTAATCCTGATGAAGATGCTGTGAAGACTGTTGAAATGGCAACAAAGATTTTGGAATATTCCATAAACTTAGTTGATAAAGCAGTGGCAGGGTTTGAGAGGACTGATTCCAATTTTGAAAGAAGTTCTACTATGGGTAAAATGCTATCAAACAACATTGCATACAGAAAGAAATTTTTCATGAAAGGAAGTCAATCAATGGAGCAAACTTCACTGTTGGCTTATTTTAAGAAGCTGCTACAGCCATTTCAACCTTCAGCACACACTACTTTGATCAGTCAGCAGCCATTAACAATGAGGCAGGACCATCCACTAGCAAAAGATTAACAACTTGCTGAAAACTCAGGTCATGGTTAGCATTTTTTAGCAATAAAATATTTTAATGTATATACATTGTTTTTTTTAGACATAATGTTATTGCACACTTAGACTACAGTATAGTATAAACATAACTTATGTGCACTGGGAAACCAAAAAATTTCTGTGACTTGCTTTATTGCAATTATTAGCATATTATCACTATGCTTGAAAAACATCTGGTCTAGGATGGGAGAGAGACATACTAGCAATAATTTACTATAGCAAAGAGAAATACTAAGTTAAGCTCAAAGGTTAAGGGGGACATAGAGAAAATAATCAGCTCTACGTTGGGAAGAGATGGGGGATGGGTGGAGCATAAGCTACTTTTTATGAAGCATAGCAAAGGAAGAAAAGGCATTCCAGGGAAGGGAGCTACCCAGGCAAAGGCAAGGTGTTGTGAATGTGAATATGGTGTTAGAACAAATCTGAGAAGTAAGGTTCACCTGGAACTTGAATTGTGTGGAGTCGTGGGAACTGTCAGAGATGAATTTTTAAGGTAGGTTTGAGGCAGATTATAGGACACTGTTTCACATGCAATGGAGTTTGAGTTCTATCCTGTCCTTTACTATAGATAATAAGGATCCAAAAAGCACTTCCCTAGGACAAAAGTGGCATAATCTGATTGTTGTTTTACGATCACAATTCTAGCACTATTAAGGGAGCAGAGATCAGTACCAGAAGTACATGTGAGTGAACAGTATACTGAGTTCTTTTCCAGCTCCAGTCATTCTCAATTCCCTAGATGATGATTTCATACCTTCTTTTTTCTCTTCTAATTTCTAAAACTGATCTACACTCTTAGGTGGTATTTTTTCTTGTTACTGAACAGAGAAAATACACATTTTGAATCAAACTTCCCCAAGACCTATTTCCTCCCTGCACATGCACTCATACTTTCTGCCTTCTCTTCCATTTCCATGGACACACTATCCACACTCCTGACAAAGTCCAAGCCTTCTGCTCATGCACTAGATTCCATCTTCTCTGCCTCAAACTAATGCTTCTTTCTCTCTCCTTTAAGCATAAATTATTCTCTCTACTAGATTTTTTTCCATCAATACAAAATGCTGTCATTTCTCCCATTTTAAGATACAAACATCCTTTGAGCGCACATCCTCATTTCTCTTCTCCTTACAACAAAGTTTCTCAAAAGAAATGTCTCCAATTTCTCTCCTTTCTTTTATGAATTCATTCAGTCAGATTTTCTACCATTTCACTTAAACAAAACTCTCTTAGCTACATCATTTCTTACCTTCAGCCTACCCTCATTTTAGTTTTCATCATCATATCAGTTGATTGTTCACTGATACTTGAGTCACTCTTTTAACATGAATTCCAAGACTCCACCCTCTCCTAAGTGTCACGCAGTGGCAGATTCTTCTTAGTCTCATTATTAGGTTTTCTTCATCTGCCTGGTCTTTGAAATTTGTAATCCTTTGTGATTCAGTCCTTGAACATTTCTCTTTTTTATTTATAATCACTCTCTTGGTGTTATCATTCAGTCTCATGGCAATAAATATTATCTATATACCAACGACACCCAAGTTCCTATCTCTCCAGGACAACCAAACCATAAATCCAACAACCTACTCAAAAGCTCCATCTAGATATCTAACAAAAATCTCAAACTGAATGGTTTTGATCTTGATCTTTCCCTCAATACCCACTCTAGTCATAGTCTTCCCCATCTCACTTAACGGTAACTCTATCCAGTTTCTCAGGCCCCAAACCAAACCAAAAACTCTTAATAACCTAAATTTCTCATTTACTCTCATATGCCACATCTAATTCAACTTCAAATATTGACTTTACCTTCAAAATACACACATAACCTGACTACTATCATCATCTCCACTGCTAACACATTGGTGATATTTACCATCTATTGGTCCAATTCACTCCCATCTCATGCTGGAATTATTGCAGTTTTCTAACTGCCCTCCTTGCTTCAGGTCTTGACTCCCTAAGTGCTATTTTCAAAAGAGCATACCAGAGGGCTTCCCCGGTGGCGCAGTGGTTGGGAGTCCGCCTGCCGATGCAGGGGACATGGGTTCGTGCCCCGGTCTGGGAGGATCCCACATGCCGTGGAGCGGCTGGGCCCGTGAGCCATGGCCGCTGAGCCTGTGCTCCACAATGGGAGAGGCCCATGTACGCAAAAAAAAAAAAAAAAAAAAAGAGCATACCAGAGTTTTACAGCTGAAGTGTAGTCAGATCACATCTTCTGCTTAAAAATCTCCAAAGTCATATTCTCTCATTTCATTCAGTTCTTAGAATGACCAGCAATGCCCTACATGTTGAGGTTTCCCTGCAACCTATTGTACCTCAGGCCTCATATTCTATTAGGTTCTTCCTTATAAATCTGTTCATCCTCCACTAGATATTTACCTGTTCTTCCAGGTGTGTTTTTTCCTCATTTGATGTTTCTTCTACCTTGAAGTCTGCTTCTGCAGGTACATACAAGGGTCAGTTCCTCACCTTGTTTAGAACTTTAATCTAAGATCACAGTCTCTAAGAAACCGTTTTGGGTAATTTATTATAAAATTGCAACTCTTACCTGCTGACGCTTTTTCAACCCTTTCATGTTAATAAGACTAATAACCAGCCAATATTCTACTTATATTACTTATTTTATAGCATTTATTGTTAGTCTACACACCCTTCCCCATAACTGCAAAGTAAACTCCATGAAGGCAGTAATTTTTATCTGTTTTAATTATTGCTTTGTTTCCAATCTTTGAATGGGTTAGAAAAATAGTGGGAATCTAATAAATATCTCCTTAATGAATGAATAAATGTGCAATTGCAAAAATTATATAAACAAATACAGATGACAGACAGAAAAATATATAAATGATGGGGAAGAGATTATTCTCACTATTATTGAAGAGATTCTGCAAATCTCTAAGGCAAAGACCAATATACAAATAAGAAATAAACACATGTAGTCTGAAAATGGAAGAAAATTAAATTATCCGTAATTAAACATACAAAGTCAAACAATAATTACACAAAATATTTACATTGTCAAGATTCAAAAGAAATGCATACATAAAGTAGTCAAAACTAAGGATTGAGCAGTATCTTTAACTGAGAGGAGAAATATAAATAGTAGTTTAAAGTAGGGATACATGGAAATATGCATAAAAATCTTTAAAAGGAATATGCCATTCAATGCAGAAAACTTCTTCTTAAAATTAATTTTTTATTCATTCATTAAGACGCAATGTGGGCAGAATGGAGAGCAAAAACAAGAAGTTCCCTTCCCCTACAAGTTTAATGTTTGAGTGGTCAGAGAGTTAATCATTTGTCATAGAAAATAATGTAAAATTATATCTGGAAAATAGAAAAGAGAACTACATTGATACATGGTACTATGAGTCTATAATTAGGGGTTTGATCTACCTTAGATGTCAGGAAAGACTTTCAAAAAGAAATTATTTTAAACTTCATATCATGTGATAGATAGCCTTAGAAGTCCAAGCAAGAGATGGCAGTGACTAGATCTACTTTTTTGATAACCTATTAAGTGTCACGCACTATGTCAAGCACCAGGGCTAAAATGATAAATAAGACAGTTAAGGTCTTGACTCTAATGGTTTCCACAACTATTTTGGAGTGATTTTTGTTTGGGTAGGAGATGACTATTGAGATGAAGACCAGTGTGTAGATTTGAAATATATTTTGAAGCATCATACAATGAGCTTAACAATGGATTCAATGGTGCAAGTAAAGAAAAAGTAGGAATCCTAGATAACTTTATGATTTCAACTTACAACTAGGTGAATGGTAGGCAATTTACTGAATAGGAAGACAGGTGTTAGTGGAAGAAGGAATATAAAAGGTTTGTTTTTAGATATGTCAATTTTGTACTGTCTCTGAGACACTTAATACAAGTTGACAAATACTCATTTATCTAAGAGTATAAAGCTAAGAAGTAAAAACTAGGCTGGTTTTATAAATCTGGTCTATGCTAGCATAGAGACAGTGTTTGAAACCATAACACTAAGAAAACCTAAGGAAAATATAAAGACAGAAAAGTGAAGGGAAATTTTAAGAAGCAAAGAGAAGCAAAACAAAGACAAGAATAATGAGCATGAGAGACAGTGAGAGAAGAAAAAGTGTAAAGAAGAAAAGGAGAACAGAAGAGAAAATTAGAGAGTAAGTGTTTAAGGCCCAGGAGGAATTAATACATTTGGAGTTTGGCCAGCAGAAATAGTCAGTAAAGGAAAGAGAGAAAATTAGTAGCCAGAAAAGAGATGGAGTAATGAGATCCAAAGTCCTATTGCCAGAGTCGATCTTGAATGGAGAAATGGAAGAACTTGGGAGGAAGGGGGACAAAGGCAACTTATTTATTTTCAGAGAAGCAAAGGAAGATAGGCCAGGTGTGCCTGTGTGCCTGTGTGTGTGTGTGTGTGTGTGTGTGTGTGTGTGTGTGTGTGTAATATTTTGCTTGGCAGTGGAAATCACTTTGAGAGAATTACCTACTAACAGCTATTGCATTTTCTATAAATTGTAAGGATTAGTCATCTCCTGAGAGTCTGGGGAGACATGAAAAAGATTTGGTGGCCCAAGGAGGTGAGGTTTTAAAGTAATCAATGTGTAGAGTGGAGAAATTTTGCCAAACAGAAAAACTTAAGAGTCTATGTGATGTAATTGATCATGAATATTTTGTGAGGCAATTTTCCTGTAGTGATTTTTTTCACTAGCACATTTCATCTACAATCAAGAAGGAACAGAAATAAGATAATATTTGGGTAAAGCATGATGGATTTCCGGCACTTGAGTGTGATAAAGAATACAGAGGTCCATAAATGTAAGACCAGACACTATAAAACTCTTAGAGGAAAACACAGGAAGAACACTCTTTGACATAAATCACAGCAAGATCTTTTTTGATCCACCTCCTAGAGTAATGGAAATAAAAACAAAAATAAACAAATGGGACCTAATGAAACTTAAAAGCTTTTGCACAGCAAATGAAACCATAAACAAGACAAAAAGACAACCCTCAGAATGTGAGAAATATTTGCAAATGAATCAATGGACAAAGGATTAATCTCCAAAATATATAAACAGCACATGCAGCTCAATATTAAAGAAATAAACAACCCAATCCAAAAATGGGCAGAAGACCTAAATAGACATTTCTCCAAAGAAGGCATACAGATGGTCAAGAAGCACATGGAAAGCTGCTCAACATCACTAATTATTAGAGAAATGCAAATCAAAACTACAATGAGGTATCACCTCACACCAGTTAAAATGACCATCATCAGAAAATCTACAAACAACAAATGCTGGAGAGGGTGTGCAGAAAAAGGAACCCTCTTGCACTGTTGGTGGGAGTGTAAATTGATACAGCCACTGTGGAGAACAGTATGGACGTTCCTTAAAAAACTGAAAGTAGAATTACCATATGATCCAGCAATCCCACTACTGGGCATATACCCTGAGAAAACCATAATTCAAAAAGACACATGCACCCCAGTGTTCATTGCAGCACTATTTACAATAGCCAGGTCACGGAAGCAACCTAAATGCCCATCAACAGACGAATGGATAAAGAAGTGGTACATATATATACAATGGAATATTACTCAGCCATAAAAAGGAACGAAATTGAGTCATTTGTTGAGACATGGATGTATCTAGAGACTGTCATACAGAGTGATGTATGTCAGAAAGAGAAAAACAAATATCGTATATTAATGCATGTATGTGGAACCTAGAAAAATGGTACAGATGAACCAGTTTTCAGGGCAGAAGTTGAGACACAGATGTAGAGAACAAACGTATGGACATCAATAGGGGAAAACCGCGGGGGTGTGGGGATGGTGGTGTGCTGAATTGGGCGATTGGGATTGACATGTATACACTGATGTGTATAAAATTGATGACTAATAAGAACCTGCTGTATAAAAAAATAAATAAAATAAAATTCAAACATTAAATAAATAAATTAATTAATTTTTAAAAAGAATACAGAATGATTTACTTTGTTGGCAAGAATTACATTGAATTATGGACTACGTGCACAGAGGATTATTTAATCAGCTTTGTAAATAAAATAAAAGACTAAAATCTGTAGAAATATTCATCAACAAGGAATTGATTATTTAGATACACAGTACAAAAGATTATTACACAGCAATATGTAATGGTGATAATCTCTTTATTTATTGATGTGAAAAGATGTCCAAGATATATGGTTAAGCAGGAAATGCAGGTTAGAAAGTACATACGGAAAACTATTTTATTTTATTTAAGAACAATTCTTTGATATCAAGTGTTGGTAAAGAGAGAGAGCAGCTAGGACTCTCATATATTGCCAGTGAAAAAGTAAATTATTATAGTCATTTGAAAATCTTTGCCAGTGTTTGTTAAAAACAAACAAACAAAAACCTTAATAGATGCATACTGCTAGGAACTAATGAGAATTTTTGTTCCTAGGTATAGACTAAACAGAAACATGTCTGTAAGTTCCCCCATAAGGCATGACCTAGAACTTCATAGTCCCAAACTTGAAACAATCAAATGGCAAAATGGTTAAATAAAACGTGCTCCATATATATTATGTTATATACATCAATGAGAATAAGCAAATTACAACGACAAGTTATAATATGAATATATCTTAGAAACAAATGTACAAATTAAGCCAACATGAAAGAGTATATAAATAAAATACAGAAACAGGAAAAACTTATCAATGATGTGAAGAGATGGGGAAGTTTACTCTTGGTAGAGATGGGTGTTGATGAGAGAATTTCTGGGGTTTCAAAAATGTTCTGACTCTAGAATAATTATTTGTTCACTTTCTCTATGATATTATGCTTAAATAATAATTACTCAAAGATAATCATTATGTATGGAAAAAGCATCTGCAAAGAAATATATCAACATGTTAATAGTTGATCTATAAATTTATTGAAAATTTCTATCTTTTTTATAATTTTGTTTCATGTTGATTTTATATTAAAATATATTACTTTTGGGCTTCCCTGGTGGCACAGTGGTTGAGAGTCTGCCTGCTAATGCAGGGGAAAGGGTTCGAGCCCTGGTCTGGGAGGATCCCACATGCTACGGAGCAACTAGGCCTGTGAGCCACAACTACTGAGCCTGCGCATCTGGAGCCTGTGCTCCACAACAAGAGAGGCCGCAATAGTGAGAGGCCCGCACACTGCGATGAAGAGTGGCCCCCGCTTGCCACAACTAGAGAAAGCCCTCGCACAGAAACAAAGACCCAACACAACAAAAATAAATAAATTAATTAATAAACCCCTATCCCCAACATCTTCTTTAAAAAGTATATTACTTTTATATACAGAAAAACAATGAAGCTCTTTGCTTTTTTTTTTTTTTTAAGTGCTAAATGTGGTTTGAAGAATAACCACTCTAAAATTATATAATTTACTTTTCATCTTCGGAGAAAAATAATTTACCTCTTCAAACACTTCTGAAAAAAATACTTTCAATTCTTCTTATTAAGAATATTTTTTAAAAGTTAATATCAATTCTTATTATTTCAGTCAGTCATCAGCATTTAACCTTAATAATTTAATTTCTAATATATTTAAAATTTAGCCTAATACTAACACAAACTGCCCATTTCTGGCATATTCTCAAATAGGGCAGGGATCATCTATTAAAACTGAGCTGGGGGGGCCCTTGAAGATGGCGGAAGAGTAAGACGCGGAGATCAACTTCCTCCCCACAGATACACCAGAAATACATCTACACCTGGAACAACTCCTACAGAACACCTACTGAAGGCTGGCAGAAGACCTCAGACCTCCCAAAAGGCAAGAAACTCCCCACGTACCTGGGTAGGGCAAAAGAAAAAAAGAAAAAACAGAGACAAAAGAATAGGGACGGCACCTGCACCAGTGGGAGGGAGCTGTGAAGGAGGAAGAGTTTCCACACACTAGGAAGCCCCTTCGTGGGCGGAGACTGCGGGAGGCGGAGCGGGAGCTTCGAAGCCGCGGAGGAGTGCACAGCAACGGGTGCGGAGGGCAAAGTGGGAATATTCAAGCACAGAGGGTCAGTGCCGACTGTCACTCACCAGCCCGAGAGGCTTGTCCGCTCACCCGCCGGGGAGGGCGGGGCTGCGAGCTGAGGCTCGGTTTTGGTTTCGGACGGAGCACTGGGTGAGGACTGGGGTTGGCGGCTTGAACATAGCCTGAAGGGGTTAGTGTACCAAGGCTAGCTGGGAGGGAGTCCGGGGAAAAGCGCGGACCCCAGAGACGGGCGCGAGCCGCGGCTAAAAGCACAGACCCCAGAGACGGGTGGGAGACACTAAGGCTGCTGCTGCCGCCACCAAGGGGCCTGTGTGCAAGCACAGGTCACTCTCCACACCCCTCTACTGCGGAGACTGTGCAGCCCACCACTGCCAGGTTCCCGGGATCCAGGGACAACTTCCCCGGGAGAACGCATGGCGGGCCTCAGGCTGGTGCAACGTCACGGGGGCCTCTGCCGCCGCAGGCCTGCCCCGCACACAATGCCCCTCCCTCCCCCACCAGCCTGAGTGCGCCAGAGCCCCCGAATCAGCAGCTCCTTTAACCCCGTCCTGTATGAGCAAAAAACAGACGCCCTCCAGCGACCTACACGCAGAGTCAGGGCCAAATCCAAAGCTGAGCCCCTGTGAGCTGTGAGAACAAAGAAGAGAAAGGGAAATCTCTCCCAGCAGCCTCAGGAGCAGCAGATTAAAGCTCCACAATCAACTTGATGTACCTGCATCTGTGGAATACATGAATAGACAACGAATATCCCAAATTGAGGAGGTGAACTTTAGGAGCAAGATCTATGATTTTTTTTCCCTTTTCCTCCTTTTGTGAATGTGTATGTGTATGCTTCCGTGTGAGATCTTGTCTGTATAGTCTTGCTTCCACCATTTGTCCTAGGGTTCTATCCGTCCATGTATTTTTTTTAAATTTTTTTCTTAATAATTAATTTTAATAACTTCATTATACTTTACCTTCGTTCTTTCTTTCTTTCCTTCCTTCCTTCCATCCTTTAGGCAACGAATCATCCCAAATTGAGGAGGTGGTCTCTGAGAGCAAGATTTATGATTTTTCCCCCTTTACCTCTTTTTGTGAGGGTGTATGTGTATACTTCTGTGTAAGATTTTGTCTGTATAGCTTTGCTTCCAACATTTGTCCTAAGGTTCTATCCGTCCCTTTTTTTTTTTTTCTAAATAAGTATTTTTTAATTCAATAACTTTATTATACTTTATTTTATTTTTACTGTATCTTCTTTCTTTTTGTCTTTTTTCCTTCTTTCCCTCCTTCCTTCCTTCCTCCCTCCCTCCTTCCCTCCCTCCTTTCTTTCCTTCTTTCCTTCTTTGCTTCTTTCTTTCCTTCTTTCTTTCTTTCTTCCTTCCTTCCTTCCTTCCTTCCTTCCTTCCTTCCCTCCTTTCCTTCTTTCTTTCCTCATACTTCTACTAATTCTGTCTACTTTTTCTCCCTTTTATTCTGAGCCATGTGGATGAAAAGCTCTTGGTGCTCCAGCCAGGAGTTAGGGCTCTGCCTCTGAGGTAGGAGAGCCAACTTCAGGACACTGGTCCACAAGAGACCTCCCAGCTCCACATAATATCAAATGGCGAAAATCTCCCAGAGACCTCCATCTTAACACCAGCACCGAGCTTCACTCAACAACCAGCAAGCTACAGTGCTGGACAACCTATGCCAAACAACTAGCAAAACAGGAACATAACCCCACCCATTAGCAGAGAGGCTGCCTAAAATCATAATAATGCCACAGACACCCCAAAACACACCACCAGACGTGAACCTGCCGACTAGAGAGACGAGATCCAGCCTCATCCACCAGAACACAGGCACTAGTTTCCTCCACCAGGAAGCCTATACAACCCACTGAACAAACCTTAGCCACTGGAGATAGACATCAAAAACAGCGGGAACTATGAACCTGCAGCCTGCAAAAAGGAGACCCCAAACACAGTAAGATAAGCAAAATGAGAAGACAGAAAAACACACAGCAGATAAAGGAGCAAGATAAAAATGCACCAGACCTAACAAATGAAGAGGAAATAGGCAGTCTACCTGAAAAAGAATTCAGAATAATGATAGTAAGGATGATCCAAAATCTTGGAAATAGAATGGACAAAATGCAAGAAACAGTTAACAAGGACCTAGAAGAAATAAAAATGAAACAAGCAATGATGAACAACAAAATAAATGAAATTAAAAGTATTCTAGATGGGAACAATAGCAGAATAACTGAGGCAGAAGAATGGGTAAGTGACCTGGAATATAAAATAGTGGAAATAACTACTGCAGAGCAGAATAAAGAAGAAAGAATGAAAAGAACTGAGAACAGTCTCAGAGACCTCTGGGACAACATTAAATGCACCAATATTCGAATTATAGGGGTTCCAGAAGAAAAAGAGAAAAAGAAAGGGACTGAGAAAATATTTGAAGAGATTATAGTTGAAAACTTCCCTAATATGGGAAAGGAAATAGTTAGTCAAGTCCAGGAAGCACAGAGAGTCCCATACATGATAAATCCAAGGAGAAATACACCAAGACACATGTTAATCAAACTGTCAAAAATTAAATACAAAGAAAGCATATTAAAAGAAGCAAGGGAAAAACAACAAATAACACACAAGGGAATCCCCATAAGGTTAACAGCTAATCTCTCAGCAGAAACCCTACAAGCCAGAAGGGACTGGCAGGACATACTGAAAGTGAAGAAGGAGAAAGACCTGCAACCAAGACTACTCTACCCAGCAAGGATCTCATTCAGATTTGATGGAGAAATTAAAACCTTTACAGGCAAGCAAAAGCTGAGAGAGTTCAGCAGCACCAAACCAGCTTTACAACAAATGCTAAAGGAACTTCTCTAGGCAAGAAAAACAAGAGAAGGAAAAGACCTATAATAACGAACCCAAAACAATTTAGAAAATGGGAATAGGAACATACATATCGATAATGAGCTTAAATGTAAATGGACTAAATACTCCCACCAAAAGACACAGATTGGCTGAATGGATACAAAAACAAGACCCTTATATATGCTGTCTACAAGAGACCCACTTCAGACCTAGAGACACATACAGACTGAAAGTAAGGGGATGGAAAAAGATATTCCATGCAAATGGAAACCAAAAGAAAGCTGGAGTAGCAATTCTCATATCAGACAAAATAGACTTTAAAATAAGGACTATTAAAAGAGACAAAGAAGGACACTACATAATGATCAAGGGATCGATCCAAGGAGAAGATATAACAATTGTAAATATTTATGCACCCAACATAGGAGCACCTCTATACATAAGGCAAATACTAACAGTCATAAAAGGGGAAATCGACAGTAACACATTCATAGTAAGGGACTTTAACACCCCACTTTCACCCATGGACAGGTCATCCAAAATGAAAATAAATAAGGAAACACAAGCTTTAAATGATACATTAAACAAGATGGACTTAATTGATATTTATAGGACATTCCATCCAAAAACAATAGAATACACATTTTTCTCAAGTGCTCATGGAACACTCTCCAGGATAGATCATATCTTGGGTCACAAATCAAGCCTTGGTAAATTTAAGAAAATTGAAATTGTATCAAGTATATTTTCTGACCACAACACCATGAGACTAGATATCAATTACAGGAAAAGATCTGTAAAAAATACAAACACATGGAAGCTAAACAATACACTACTTAATAATGAAGTGATCACTGAAGAAATCAAAGAGGAAACAAAAAAATACCTAGAAACAAATGACAATGGAGACACAATGACCCAAAACCTATGGGATGCAGCAAAAGCAGTTCTAAGGGGGAAGTTTATAGCAATACAAGCCCACCTTAAGAAGCAGGAAACATCTTGAATAAACAACCTAACCTTGCACCTCAAGCAATTACAGAAAGAAGAACAAAAAAAAACCAAAGTTAGCAGAAGGAAAGAAATCATAAAAATCAGATCAGAAATAAATGAAAAGGAAATGAAGGAAACAGTAGCAAAGATCAATTAAACTAAAAGCTGGTTCTTTGAGAAGATAAACAAAATAGATAAACCACTAGCCAGACTCATCAAGAATAAAAGGGAGAAGACTCAAATCAATAGAATAAGAAATGAAAAAGGAGAGGTAACAACTGACACTGCAGAAATAAAAAAGGTCATGAGAGATTACTACAAGCAACTCTATGCCAATAAAATGGACAATCTGAAAGAAATGGACAAATTCTTAGAAATGCACAACCTGCCAAGACTGAATCAGGAAGAAATAGAAAATATGAACAGACCAAACACAAGCACTTAAATTGAAACTGTGATTAAAAATCTTCCAACAATCAAAAGCCCAGGACCAGATGGCTTCAGAGGCGAATTCTCTCAAACATTTAGAGAAGAGCTAACACCTATCCTTCTCAAACTCTTCCAAAATATAGCAGAGGGAGGACCACTCCCAAATTCTTTCTATGAGGCCACCATCACCTTGATACCAAAACCAGACAAGGATGTCACAAAGAAAGAAAACTGTAGGCCAATATCACTGATGAATATAGATGCAAAAATCCTCAACAAAATACTAGCAAACAGAATCCAATGGCACATTAAAAGGATCATACACCATGATCAAGTGGGGGTTATTCCAGGAATGCAAGAATTCTTCAATATACGCAAATCTATCAATGTGATAAACCATATTAACAAACTGAAGGAGAAAAACCATATGATCATCTCAATAGATGCAGACAAAGCTTTTGACAAAATGCAACACCCATTTATGATAAAAACCCTGTAGAAAGTAGGCATAGAGGGAACTTTCCTCAACATAATAAAGGCCATATATGACAAGCCCACAGCAAACATCATCCTCAATGGTGAAAAACTGAAAGCATTTCCACTAAGATCAGGAACAAGACAAGGTTGCCCACTCTCACCACTATTATTCAACATAGTTTTGGAAGTTTCAGCCACAGCAATCATAGAAGAAAAGGAAATAAAAGGAATCCAAATCAGAAAAGAAGAAGTAAAGCTATCACTGTTTGCAGATGACATGATACTATACATAGAGAATCCTAAAGATGCTACCAGAAAACTACTAGAGCTAATCAATGAATTTGGTAAAGTAGCAGGATACAAAATTAATGCACAGAAATCTCTGGCATTCCTATATACTAATGATGAAAAATCTGAAAGTGAAATCAAGAAAACACTCCCATTTACCATTGCAACAAAAAGAATAAAATATCTAGGAATAAACCTACCTAAGGAGACAAAAGACCTGTATACAGAAAATTATAAGACACTGATGAAAGAAATTAAATATGATACAAATAGATGGAGAGATATACCATGTTCTTGGATTGGAAGAATCAACATTGTGAAAATGATTCTACTACCCAAAGCAATCTATAGATTCAATGCAATCACTATCAAACTACCACTGGCATTTTTCACAGAACTAGAACAAAAAAATCTCGCAATTTGTATGGAAACACAAAAGACCCTGAATAGCCAAAGCAATCTTGATGACGAAAAATGGAGCTGGAGGAATCAGGCTCCCTGACTTCAGACTATACTACAAAGCTACAGTAATCAAGACAGTGTGGTACTGGCACAAAAACAGAAAGATAGATCAATGGAACAGGATAGAAAGCCCAGAGATAAACCCACGCACATATGGTCACCTTATCTTTGATAAAGGAGGCAGGAATGTACAGTGGAGAAAGGACAGCCTCTTCAATAACTGGTGCTGGGAAAACCAGACAGGTACATGTAAAAGTATGAGATTAGATTACTCCCTAACACCATACACAAAAATAAGCTCAAAATGGATTAAAGACCTAAATGTAAGACCAGAAACTATCAAACTCTTAGAGGAAAACCTAGGCAGAACACTCTATGACATAAATCACAGCAAGATCCTTTCTGACCCACCTCCTAGAATAATGGAAATAAAAAGAAAAATGGGACCTAATGAAACTTCAAAGCTTTTGCACAGCAAAGGAAACCATAAACAAGACCAAAAGACAACCCTCAGAATGGGAGAAAATATTTGCAAATGAAGCAACTGACAAAGGATTAACCTCCAAAATTTACAAGCAGCTCATGCAGCTCAATAACAAAAAAACAAACAACCCAATCCAAAAATGGGCAGAAGACCTAAATAGACATTTCTCCAAAGAAGATATACAGACTGCCAACAAACACATGTAATAATGCTCAACATCATTAATCATTAGAGAAATGCAAATCAAAACTACTGTGAGATATCATCTCACACCAGTCAGAATGGCCATCATCAAAAAATCTAAAAACAATAAATGCTGGAGAGGGTGTGGAGAAAAGGGAACACTCTTGCACTGCTGGTGGGAATGTGAATTGGTACAGCCACTATGGAGAACAGTATGGAGGTTCCTTAAAAAACTACAAATAGAACTACCATATGACCCAGCAATCCCACTACTGGGCATATACCCTGAGAAAACCAAAATTCAAAAAGAGTCATGTACCAAAATGTTCATTGCAGCTCTATTTACAGTAACCCAGAGATGGAAACAACCTAAGTGCCCATCATCGGATGAATGGAGAAAGAAGATGTGGCACATATATAGAATGGACTATTACTCGCCATAAAAAGAAACGAAATTGAGCTATTTGTAATGAGGTGGATAGACCTAGAGTCTGTCATACAGAGTGAAGTAAGTCAGAAAGAAAAAGACAAATACCGTATGCTAACACATATATATGGAATTTAAGAAAAAAAATGTCGTGAAGAACCTAGGGGTAAGACAGGAATAAAGACGCAGACGTACAGGAGAACGGACTTGAGGATATGGGGAGGGGGAAGGGTGAGCTGTGACAGGGCGAGAGAGAGTCATGGACATATACACACTAACAAACGTAGTAAGGTAGGTAGCTAGTGGGAAGCAGCCGCATGGCACAGGGATATTGGCTCGGTGCTTTGTGACAGCCTGGAGGGTGGGATAGGGAGGGTGGGAGGGAGATGCAAGAGGGAAGACATATGGGAACATATGTATATGTATAACTGATTCACTTTGTTATAAAGCAGAAACTAACACACCATTGTAAAGCAATTATACCCCAATAAAGATGTTAAAAAAAAAAAACTGAGCTAATTTCCTTAAATTCTTTACTGTGAACTCATTTATTAAAACACCTACTTATATTTCACCACTAATGGAATGGGAGAGGATCCTGTAGAAAATGCTCAATTATTTTTTATCTCCTTCTTTCCCATGCAAGTCACATCAGTCTCGTTAAGTTTTTCCCCCCTCTTCACGGTGTAAGAGTCTATTTAACAAAATGCATGTGGTTAAGTTTGTTGCTCTAATAAAGCTCAAGAGGATGGAATTAAATTAGTTTAGGGTAATTACTTAGATATTCTTAATGGAAACTGAATAAGCCCTAAGTTATGCTAAAAACTTGCTTGCTTAAATATGCTACTTTACTGACAACTCTCCTCTTCCCCTCTCCACGTGGAAACACAAAACTGCTTTCCAGTTCTCAGGGCAGAATTCCATTTGCTTAGAAAATATTCTAAGGCACATTCAGAGAAAGTTTGTAAACAGTTATTTGTCATTAAACTAAAGGAGAGCTAACTAAAAGCTGGAAATTTAGATTATGCAAAGATAACTATCTTCTAAGTTTTCAAAAGAAGGGTGGAGGGCTTCCCTGGTGGCGCAGTAGTTGCGAGTCTGCCTGCTAATGCAGGGGACACGGGCTCGAGCCCTGGTCTGGGAGGATCCCATATGCCGCGGAGCAACTAGGCCCGTGAGCCACAACTACTGAGCCTGCACGTCTGGAGCCTGTGCTCCGCAACAAGAGAGGCCATGATAGTGAGAGGCCTCCACACCACGATGAAGAGTGGCCCCCACTTGCCACAACTATAGAAAGCCCTCGCACAGAAACGAAGACCCAAAACAGCAAAAATAAATAAATAAATAAACTCCTACCCCCAACATCTTCTTAAAAAAAAAAAAGTGAGAAAAAAATATTCCATTGTATATATGTACCACTTCTTTATTGCCCTTTTAAAAAAGGGCAATGAAGTAGGAGAGGAAAGTAGAGAACATACACTCTCTAAGGATCAAGTGTGATTATTTATTGTCTATTCAGTTAAACACCTGGTTGTGAGAGGCTCTTGAAAACTCATCAGATGTCTGTCCATATTTGTTGCTAGGCAGAAAAACTACCGACCCTCCCGCAAACACCCCCACCCCCCGGCCACAGGTAATGGCCCGCTCCATGAAGGCACCTTGTGAACAATAGAGTTCTACAAGCAATGTTGTATTCAGAGGGCCATGCCAAGGGGACCACATCTGTTTTGAATTGGGGATGTCTTCACACCAAAGAGGTGGAAGGGACAGCCAAAGACACAAGCAGCCAGCACTCCTATAAAATCACCAGGACTTCAATTTTTATCTTTCTCTCATCAAAACAGCAGAGGAGTTAACTTATCCAATCGACAGATGTGTAAAATGCTAGTGCAAGAAGAAGCCTGGTATGTTTTATGAAACTCTGTGGTAAAAGAATGTTTTCATCTCTACCATGAGAAAAATTTAAGTTTAAATGATTTCCACATGGGGGATTTGGTGTTACTCCATGTGAGACCCTGGCTTTTGTCTTTTACATGCTGTTGCTCTCTAAATTAAATTTGTTCATTTGGTTAAACTCTGTGAATTCCAAATTATAGGTTCCTCTTGGTCCCAATACAATAATGAAACTTTTGATCAGATAACTCAAACTCAGAGAGGAAAAATTAAGTTTCATAAGAATAGAACATCCAGGGATTCTGATTTGACCTGACAAATTCTGACCCTGCAATTGTTTATAACTTATAAGTATCTGTATGACATTAGGGAAAAGGAATATGATGGAGAGACAAAAAAGAGATACTAGATAATTACCATGATGTAGCAATGTATATTCTTTGGGCCGTGGTTAATTTTATTTTTGGCTTAATACATAGATTGAGTTTATGGTGTATCCACTGTCCCTTAAGGAAAAATCAAACTGTAAATCAGATTCCAATGTCTTTAAATCATGCATAAATAAATAATAAAAATTAGTGAGTGAAGTGAAGGAGGTATGAAACCATCATTCTAGCATTAATTGAACTCAAGGTATATGTACTTTCTTTAGCTACAAAATAGATATTAACATCTCCCTTTTTCAGAGAAGATCACTGGCTAGGACTTTAAATATTTTTTTCCAAGACTATACCGATAAGTGATGGAGGACATTTCAAATTATGATCTCATTTGAATCCCATGTTCTTACCCTACACCATCACTAGAGACACCTGGATCCTGTGGTCACAATGCATCATACTTTTAAAATATGCCCACAATGAGCAGAAGACCCAAAGACATCTTTCCAAAGAGGACACACAGATGGTCAATAGGTGCATGAAAAGTTGCTCAACATCATTAATCATCAGAGAAATGCAGATCAAAACCACAATGAGATATCAACTCACACCTGTCAAAATAGCTATCATCAAAAAGAACACAAATAACAAATGTTAGTGAGGATGTGGGGAAAAGGAAACAGTTGTGCACTGTTGGTGGGAATGTAAATTGGTGAAGCCATTGTGGAAAACAATATAGAGGTTTCTAAAAAAACTGAAAATACAACTACCATATGACCCAGCAATTCCACTCCTGGGTATATATCCAGAAAACGTCACTTATTCAAAAAGATACATGCACCTCAATGCTCACAGCATCGTTATTTAGTATAGCCAAGACATGGAAGCAACCTAAGTCTTCATCAACAGATGAATAAAGAAGATGTGATATACATATAAAATAGAATAATACTCAGCCATAAAAAAGAATGAAATCTTGCCATTTGCAACAACATGGTCAGACTTAGAGGTTACTGCGCTGAGTGAATAAGTCAGACTCTGATATTACCATGTTGGAAAGGTGCTCTGGTTGACAATATAGCTGAGCTTCAAGCCAATAGCCAGAATCAACAGTCAGTCATATCATTGAGCTACTTCGGGTGTCCAATTCATTTGAGTGATCAGATGACTGCAGCCTTAGGAGACAGCTAACTGCAACCACATGAAAGATCCCATGAAACAGTGAGCTAGTCAAGCCTTTTCTGAATTCCTGAACCATAAAATCATGAGCAAAATAAAGTAGTTGCTATGTTATGCTGCTGAATTTTAGATAATTATTATACAGCAAAATAATTAAAACACAAGTCAAGACTCAGAAACAATCAGGCAGTGAAACATCAGCAGGAGGTAAAGAGGAGTGGGATTTCTGAGTCTATTCATCTTCACTAGTCTGTAAGCACAACTCAAGTGTAACAAAGGAGATATGAGAATGGACATTAGTGGCAGGCAAACCTAGGTGCAAACACCAACAGGGCCACTTACTAGCTCTAGTGTGGCTTAATGTACTTACATTTTCTGAAACTCATCTTTATAATGAAGGAATAATAATGTATTAGTCAGAGAATTAGTCTGGTTCTCTGTTCCAGAGAAACAGAGCCAATAGGAAAGGTAGATAAATAGATGATAGATAGATAGGGATATAGATATAATCTATTTATACAACTATATAACTATATATATTTATTATATGTTTTATATTATATATAGTTGTTTTTTTTGTTTGTTTGTTTTTTGTTTTTTGTTTTTTTTTGCAGTACACGGGCCTCTCACCATTGTGGCCTCTCCCGTTGCGGAGCACAGGCTCTGGACGCGCAGGTTTAGCAGCCATGGCTCACGAGCCCAGCCTCTCCGCGGCATGTGGGATCCTCCCGGACCGGGGCGCGAACCCACGTCCCCTGCATCGGCAGGTGGACTCTCAATCACCGTGCCACCAGGGAAGCCCTATATATAGTTTTTTAAAATCAGGAATAGATTTATTATAAGAAATTGGCTCATACAGTTATGTAACTGAGAAGTCCTAAGATTGCATTTGGCAATCTAGAGACCCAGGAGATTTGACAGTATAGCTCCAGTCCAAGTCCAAAGATCTGAGAAAAAGAGAACCAATGGTATAAGTTACAGTATAAAAACTAAGAGTCCCAAGACCCAAGAGCTGTTGTTTCAGTTCCAGTTTGAAAGCAGGAAAAAAAATATCCTACCTCAGAAGTAAAACAGGAAGACTTTCATTGAATTCCTGGTTGTACCAGCCTTTTTTTTTTTCTATTCAGGCCTACAACTGAATGAATGAAGGCCATCCACATTAGGGAGGGCAACCTGCATTACTTAGTCTATAGGCCCAAATGTTAATCTCATCCAGTATACCCTCACAGGGATAGAAAAATATATTCCATGGAAATGGAAACAAAAAGAAAGCTGGAGTATCAGTACTCATATCCAACAATGACTGTAAAACAAAGGCTATAGTAAAAGCCAAAAAAGGGAATTATATAATGATAAAGGTATCAACACAAGTTGCAGATATAACATTCATAAACGTATATGTACCTAATATGGGTGCACTTAAATATATAAAGCAAATATTAACAGACATAAAGGGAGGAACTGATAGTAATACAATAGTAGTGGACTCCAACAACCCACTACATCACAGGACAGATTATCCAGACTGAAAATCAACAAGGAAACAGTGCCATTAGATGATACATTAGACCAGTTGGACTTAATAAATATTTATATACTGAATGTTCCATTCACAAACAACAGAATACGCATTGTTTTCAAGTGCACAAGGTATGTGTCAGGATATAGCACACACTAGGCCACAAAACTGGTCTCAACAAATTTAAGAGGCTAGAAATTATATCAAGCATCTTTTCCTATCACAATAGTATGAAACTATAAATAAATTGCAGGAAGAAAAATGGGAAAAACACACACGTGGAGACTGAGCAACATGTTATTAAAAGAAATGGGTCAATAAAGAAATCAAAGAGGAAATCAGAAAATACTTTGAGCCAAATTAAAATAAAAACACAACTTTCCAAAATCTGAGACACGGCAAAAGTTTATAGCTATGTAGGTCTACCTCAAGTAGGTTGTACACACATATAATTCAACAGCTGCAACTGTAGTCACCACCTGTTTAAGCATATGATAACTCATTGTCATTCTCCAAAAGTTACCTCTCTTCTGCATAGATCAAAAGGTGAATTGAATAGGCATGTGGTGGAATCACCACCCCTGTATCATCATCCCCTTACAGTGGCAATAATCTCTTCATTCCTTCTAGAAATGCAGTATTGTTTTTGGTTTTCTATTTTCCTCAATAGAGGTAGTTCTAGGGGCTTTCACTTGGTCTTTCCCATCATAGTTGCTTTCACTCTACAGGTCAGGGAACAAATGTGTAGATTCTACCAGCCACTAAATGTGTCTATTCCAATTATGCATTACAGAAGTAAGGAAATAAACCACTGGATGGATTCTGAGCATATTGTGAGACAAACCTGAGTTGAAATTCCAATGATCACCTGACTTCTGTAAGCCCATACTCTGACTGGTGTGTGGACCACAGTGATGTTTTGGGTGTCCTGAAATTAGTTCAGAGCTGGTGTGTAGCAGTCTCTGAAAATTCTGATATTTCCTTTTTCCAAATGCACAGTTACCCTGGTAAAAGACCATAGATCCCTTTAGTGGAGTCTGGGAGAAAGACTAACAGTATAAATTTTTGCAGTGTACTGGAGTCCTTCCTCAAGGGGACATGGTGTCCCCTTCATTAAAGAATTTCTGGGTCTGTAAACTGGCTCAAGTCTGGTAATTGATTGAGGAGCCATGACTCTCTGTTTTTATTATTCAAGTTAGACTTTTGTTCACTTTACCTGAAAAATTTATGCTTATACAGATCAAGTAAGAACTTTTTAGGCTTCCAAAATATTTGCACTTCTAGGAACACCATGATTAACTAGCCAGCACCACAGGTCTTCACAAATCAGAGTTTTCTGATTGCTGCTGTGACTCTGTTGTCCATTATGGTAAGCCCTTCCACCTTGTCTTTGGTGGTTGAGTGCTGCTATATGGTCCCTACTACCCTGGGATCCAATTATCTCCATTGCATTTAGGTTCCCAGATTTAGTGATTGTAGTTTCCTCTGTAAGATATTTTCTACAAATAAAAGTTAGCACAGAGCTCTTCAAAGATGCCCAGGTCTAGATTGAAATGGGAATCCATTCAAAATTTTAAACCTGAATCACATAACCTGATTTAGTTTTTCAATATGGTTAATGTAAACTTATTTGTACATTCTCCTAGCAAAAATGACATCATGGATTTGATAGTGAAATGCATGTTTAGAAATCTAAACATGGCTGGTAAACAGTGATAGAGGGAGATCAAAATGACAGAGTGAGATTTCTAAACATGGCTGGTAAACATGTGATTTCTAAACATGGCTGGTAAACAGTGATAGAGGGAGATCAAAATGACAGAGTGAGGACATGGAGCTCCCCTTCCTTCATGAACACATCAACAATACATCTACATGTGGAACAAATCCCATGGAAAACTAACTGGAAACTGGCAGAAGTACTCCTATACAACAAAGGTTGTAAGAAAGATAGACATGTAATCAGGTAGGATGGGAAGAAAAGCATTAAGTCGGGACCTGTGCCTCTGGTAGGGGACTAAGAGGAAGAGGGAGATCACACAGGCAGACACTCACCCTGGAAAGTGAAAAGGCCAAGCCACAGACTTGGCATCCCAGTCCTGGGGTCCTACATGTAGAAGACAAGATCCCTTGGCTGCTTGGAGAACTGCTGAGACAGATAGAAAGGCTGGAAAAGCCTAGATTTCACTCATGAAGAGCGTGTGGGTGCTGGCTTGCCCCCACGCAGAATGTAGAGAGGTCTGTCCTAGTGACTACAACCTTTCCATGCACCTGAGTCCAAGATGAGCAAATATCCTGGCTAGCTCACTCCATGCCACAGCTTGGCAGTAGATCTAGGGTGACCAGTACCTGGGAAAGACTTGATTAAAGGATGTAGATGTGAACTGGGGTCCTGTAGTATGGCCCAATAGGACAGTAATAGTTTCTGGTGTTTACTCAAGTGACATCCCAGAATCAGCCCAGGCTTCTGACAGCACTGCCTCTGCTAGAATTCCCATAACCTCCTTAATGTGCACACCAGCCCAAGCCTAGCAAACACTCCAACTCCACCCACTCCATGCAACAGTCTAGCACTAGATCTGGGGCAGCCAATATAGGAGAAAAGATGTAACAATGAGCTGTATCTAAGTGGAGTCACAGATGCCTACACAGGCAAAGCAACTGACTTCTGTAAGTGCACAAACCCCATTGCTTTGGCACTCCCTCCTTTGAGGCAAAAGTCCCAGTGCCAGTACAGGGAGAAGAAATAAGACACACTTAAAGGGAACACAGCCTGAGCAAACCCGACCCTCAGGGCTTCTGCTTCAGCAACTTGGGAGCAGACCCTGCCCCTGACATGACAGTGATGGCCATTGAGCAGAGAGGAAGTCCTACTTCACATCCTGCACAGGTTCTATCTCTTCCATCATCAGCCACACCCCCTACCAAGGTGATGGCTGTCAGTACACCTTGAGGAAAGGCATGACTGGCATCCACATCAAATCCAGCCCTCCCACCAAAGGCATTGGACACATGCAGTCTGCCTAGGGTGCTCCCTCATGAGAACACTTCTTCAGGACAAGAATAGGTAATTGTTTTACTTAAATACATAAAGACAGAGAAAGTTAAGTAAAATAAAAAAGCAGAAAAACTATTCTCAATTGAAAGAGCAAGTTAAAACCCCTAAAAAAGATAAACAATGAAAGAGAAATAAACAACCAACCAGACAGAGAATTCAAAACTTTGGTAATAAAAATGCTAACTGAATTAGAAAAGAGAATTTATTTAAACACAGATCTTTTTTTTTTTTTCTTCAGTACACGGGCCTCTCACTGTTGTGGCCTCTCCTGTTGCGGAGCACAGGATCTGGATGTGCAGGCTCAGTGGCCATGGCTCATGGGCTCAGCCGCTCCATGGCATGTGGGATCCTCCTGGACCGGGGCACAAACCCGTGTCCCCTGCATCGGCAGGCGGACTCTCAACCACTACACCACCAGGGAAGCCCTAAACACAGATCATTTTAACAAGGAACTAGAAAATATAAAGAAGACCCTATCAAAAATAGATAATTCAATATCTAAGATACAATGTACTCTAGAAGAAATGACACAGAAGAATGAAAAAGTGATCTGGAAGATAGAATAATGTAAATCATCCAATCAGAACAGCAGACAGAAAGACCAGTTTAAAAATTGGTGCAACCTATGAAATCTCTGGGTTAACATCAAAAGTGCAAACTTTTGCATTATAGGGGTTCCAGAAGGAGAAGAGAAAGAGAAATGTATCAAAAATATATTAGAAGAAATTATAGATGAAAACTTCTCAAACCTAAAGAAAGAAGCAGATATCCAGTTACAGGAAGCACAGTGGTCCCAAACAGGATGAAACCAAAGAGACCCACACCAAAACTTATCATAATTAAAATGGCAAAAGTTAAAAATAAAGAGAGAATTCTAAAGGCAGAAGGTGAAAAACAAAGAGTCATACACAAGGGAATATCCATAAGACTATCAGTTGATTTCTCTCCAGAATCTTTGCAAACCAGAAGGGAATGACATGATATATTCAAAGTCCTGAAAGGGAAAATTCCTGTAACTTAGGATATTCTACCCAAGAAGATTATCATTTAGAATAGAAGGATAGATTAAAAAACTTTTCAGACAAGCAAAAACTAAAAGAATTCAGCAATACTAAACCTACCCGAAAAGAAATGTTGAAGGTTTTTTTTTCTTTTTTCTAAATGGAAAAGAAGTAAGAATATATAAGAAAGGAAAAAGTCCCAATAGGAAAGGCAAATATATAATAAAGATTGAAGATCACTTAAATAATCCAGTACATGGATTAAAAGACAAAAAAAAAAATATAGAACTATAACTACAATAAACAGTAAAGGGATAAGCATGAAGATGTAAAATATGACATCAAAAACACAAAATGTGAGGGAGAGGAGTAAAAAATGTAGATATGTTAGATTGTGTTTGAACTTAAATGACTATCAGTTTAAATAAAATAGATATAATTATCGGTCAACATACAGGAACCCCTTGGTAAGCACAGATCAAAATCCTACAATAGATACATGAAAACCATAAAGAAAGGTGCCCAAGACCACTACAAAAGAAAATCATCAAACTACAATGTGAGAAACCAAAAGAAGAAATGAACAGAAGACTACAAAAAAAAAAAAAAGTAATGAAATGACAGTAAGTACCTACCTATTAATAATCACTTTAAATGTCAATGGACTAAATGCTCTGAACGAAAAAACACAAGAAGGCTGATTGGATGAAAAAACAAGGAGGACATTATATAATGATAAAGGAATCAGTACAAGAAGAGGATATTATGCTCATTAGTACATAAGCATCCAATACAGGAACATCTAAGTATATAAAACAATACTAACAGACATAAAGTGAGGAGTAGGCAATACAATAATAGTAGGGGAGTTTAACACCCCACTGACACCAATGGACCGATCATTCAGACAGAAAATCAATAAGGCAACAGTGGTCTTAAATGACACATTAGATCAGTTGGACTTAATTGATACCTACAGGGTATTATTTCCCAAAACAGCAGAACACAAATACTTTTCAAGTGCACTTGGAATGTTCGTCAGGATAGATCACATACTAGGTCACAAAACAAGCCTCAACAAATTTAGGAGGATGTAAGTTATCAAGTATTTTTTTCCAACCACAACTGTATGAAACTAGAAATCAATGACAGAAGGAAAAACAGGAAAAGAACAAACACATGGAGTCTAAACAACATGCTACTAAAAAACCAATGGGTCAATAATGAAATCAAAGAGGAAATAAGAAAATACCCCAAGACAAATAAAAATGGGAACACAACTTTCCAAAATCTATAGGATACAGCAAAAGCAGTTCTTAGAGGAATGTTCATAGCAATACAGGCCTTCCTCAAGAAATAAGAAAAGTCTCAAATAAACAACCTAACCTACAACCTAAAATAATTAGAAAAAGTCAGCAGAAGGAAGGAAATAATAAAGATCAGAGAGGAAATAAAGTAGAGATTAAAAAATAGAAAAGATCAATAAACAAAACATGTTTTTTTGAGAGGATAAACAAAATTGATAAACCTTTAGCCAGGGTAATCAAGAAGAAAAGAGAGAGGACCCAAATAAACAAAATAAGAAATGAAAGAGAATTAACAACTGACACCACAGAGATACAAAAAAATCATAAAAGAATACTGTAAATAGTTATATGCCAACAAATTGGACAACTTAGAAGAAATGGACAAATTTCTTGAAACATACAGACTGCCAAGACTGAGTCAAGAAGAAACAGACAATTTGAACAGACTGGAAGTGAAATTGAAGTTGTAATTTAAAAAACTCCCATCAAACAAAATTCCAGACCAGATGCCTTCACAAGGAAATTCTACATAACATATAAAGAGGACCTAATACTGATCCTTCTTAAACTATCTCAAAAAAATTGAAGAAGAGTGAACACTCCCAAATTCATTCTACAAAACCACCATGACCCTGATATCAAAACCAAAGACACTACAAAAAAAGAAAATTACTGGTCAACAACTTTGATGAACCAAATTCAACAATTCATAAAAAGGACCATACACCATGATTAAATAAGATTTATTCCAGGGTCACAAGGATGGTTCAACATTAGCAACTCAATCAATGTGATAAACCACTTTAACAAAATGAAGGGTAAAATCACATAACCATTGCAATAGATGCAGAAAAAGCATTTGACAAAATTTAAAATTCATTCATGATTAAAAAAACTCTCATCAAAATGGGTATAGAGGGAACATAATAAATGCCTTTTATGACATACCCACAGCCAACCTCATACTCAATAGTGAAAAACTGAAAACCCTCCCGCTAAAGTCAGGAACAAGTTAAGAATGCCAACTCCTGCCCCTTCTATTCAACATAGCTACAGCAATAGGAAAAGAAAGAGAAGTAAAAGATATGCAGATTGGAAGGGAAGAGGTAAAACTGTCACAAGATACTTCATATAGAGAACCCTAAAATCTCCACCCCAAAACTGTTAGAACTAATAAATTAATTCAGCAAGTTTGCATAATACAAGGTCAATATACAGAAATCTGTTGTTCCTATACACTAATAATGAAATGTCAGAAAGAGGAAGTAAAAAAATCCCTGGGGTGTTTGGACAGGCACATGCCTTCTAATTTCCAATCAGGAAGAGGACTTCCCCTAAGGCTCAGGTTGCCCCAGTAACCAGATTGGGGCTTGAAGCAATCCTGCCGCCTTGTGGCTGGTTCCCAAAACAACATCTTGAAAACCGGAGCTCAAGGGCATTGAAATTCACAAGGACTGCAGGGTTGTAAATGACACCTGCCCTCGAAAAATGTCTTGGGGTAAGTAATCAAAAAGGACTTGAAAACAAGGCAGAATTGCAGGAACCAGATTTCAAGAGGTAGATTTGACTCATACTGCTTAAAAATAAAAGCACATGAAAAGCTGCTCAACATTGCCAATGATTGGGTTGGCCAAAAATGTCATTTGGGTTTTACCATAATATCCTGTTGGAAGAATTAATATTGTTAAAATGGCCATACTACCCAAAGTAATCCTCAGATTTAATGCAATCCCTATTAAAATGTCCATGACATTTTTCACAGAACTAGAACAAATAATCATAAAATTCATATGGAACCACAAAAGACTCTGAATTACCAAAGCAATCTTGAGAAAAAGAACAAAGCTGGAGACAGCACATTCCCTCACTTTAGACAGTACTACAAAGCTACAATAATCAAAACAGTGTGGTATTGGCACAAAAACAGACACATAGATCAATGGAACAGAATAAATAACCCAGAAATAAACCATAACCAAGACATGGAAACAACCCAGGTGGCCATCAATAGACAATTACATTAAGAAGATTTGACATATATATACACAATGGATATTATTCATCAAAAAGAATGAAATTCTGTCATTTGCAGCAAAGTGAATGGACCCAAAGAATATTATGTTTAGTGAAATGGCAGACAGAGAAAGACAAATATTTCTATGTGGAAGCTAAAAAAATAATGCAAATGAATGTATGTGCAAAATAGAAACAGACTCACAGATATAGGAAACAAATTTGTGGTTACCAAAGGGGTGAAGTAGGAGAGACAAATTAGGGGTATGAGATTAATAGATATAAGCTGTTACCTTGTAAAATAGGTAAGCAACAAGGATATACAATATAGCACAGCCATTATTTTGTAATAATCTATAATGGAATATAATATGCAAAAATACTGAATCACTATGCTGTATACCTCAAACTAACACAGTTTTGTAAATCAACTATACTACAATAAAAAAAAATTAACACTGATTGCATTTACTGGAACATATCCATAGACATTCTTGATTACAGATTTTAGTGCCTTCATCTTAAAGATTTGTCCCCAGCATATATGAATACAGGTTGTTCTATGTTGTCATAGCTTTACTCATGTGACTTTTTTTAGTTTTACATTGTGCACTGATTTAGTTATCTCAGGCTGCTACAAAAGTACCATTGACTATATGGCTTATAAACAACAAAAATTTATTTCTCACATTTCTGGAACCTGGAAGTCTGAGATAAGGGTGCCTAAATGGTCAGGTTCTGGTGAGGGCCCTCTTTCAGATTGCAGACTGCTCACTTCTCCTTGTATGTTCACATGGTGGAGAAAGGAAGTGAGATCTCTCTGGGTCCCTTTCATAAGGGCACTAATCTCATTCATGAGGGCTGCATCCTCATGAAGAAATACTTTCCCAAAGTGCTATCCTTTAATATCAACATATTGCGGATTAGGATGTCAACATAAAATTCGGGGGAACACAAACGTTTGGTCCATAACATGCACTGAAGCTATATTTACAGGTGCACATATCATGAGTGTACAGTTCATTTAATCTTAGAAACAGAACACAATCTGGTAACCAGCAGCCAGATCTGGAAATGCTCTTAATATAGGCGCTTAAACCCTAGAATAAAAGCAAACAGCCATTGTATGTTAAAGAGTGCAGGATCTAGGTGAGATTATTAGGGTTCAACTCCCAGCTTCACCACTGGCTAACCCTTCTGTGCCTGACTTTTCTCATCTCTAATATTAGCATAATAATATACCCACCTCATAGGTATATTAAATGAGTTAATACATGTAAAGAGCTTAGAAAGGGTCTGTCCCATAATAAGCTCTCAATAAAGGTAAGTCATTTTTATTACTTGGTTCATTTCCCCTATACTACCTGTTACCAGATGGTCCTAAAGTGAAGTGATTAGTCAATGAATAGGAAGGAAAAATAGGAGGCATTTACCTAACAGAATATAATGTTTCAATGAAATTACACCATGCAGAGAAAGCAATTCATCCTGTTTATATGGAAGAGCAGCAGGGAACCGGACTTTGACTCGGAGCTGTGTGATAGAAGATGGCATTGCTTCCATGACCCACATTCACATTCAACAGCAAGGCTGGAGAGAAACAGCTTTTAGGAGCCCAACAGGAATTGTCACCTAAGACTTGCTGTTTGACAAAACAGCCACTCCATTCTTTACTTCCACAGAGCTGTTCTTTACACATTTCAACTGTTTGGCAACACGACTCTCCTGAGATTGAGAAACAGTGTGTCAGATTCCACTGATCCCTAACATAACAGAGGAGTGGTGGCCAAAGTGTACCAGAGAGGATGCTTTCATTGATCTGGCACACTCTGTTTCCATCACAGGGAAGAATCTTTTCACAACCAAAGTGCTAGAGGACTCAATGGCCAAGTAAAACCTTGGGCTAGGTGGAGTCACCCACATACCCAGGAAGTCTTAATTTAGTGAAAGAATCAAGTTTACAAAAGACCATCACTAAAACTTAGCCAGAAAGAGTACCGACTTCTCTGTTGCATTTGTAAAGTGTTTACAAAACACTCCATGCTAATCCTCTCATTGATTTAAACAAATATGAACAAGTTGTTCTCTTCCAAATAGAGAAATCTGTAATTTATTGTATTTATAAATAGAAGTGTTCCCTTTTAAAATTGCTGGAGTTAGGACTCCTACAGGCAAAAGTTTTTAAGCAAGGATCATGTGAATCTTGAAGTATATGCCAAGGATAATTTGCTGATGTGTTGACATCTTGGGAGTACTGTACTCAGCCAGAAGTCTTTCTGCCATCCTTGGTTATTATTTAAAGATTATTCAAGAATTACTCTTCTCATATATAAATTAGCTGGGTAGGCACTTAAGAAATACTGTAATTCCTTCATTTTCATGCTCCATTAAGTTACCAAGCTGTTTCAGATAAACAAGGAAACAAAACATTCAATAGGCTAGTTTTCTAATTCTCTCACTAAGCAGGTGTTCATTCTGTGAGATCATAAAATTGAAATCATAATATATATTACATCATTATTTAGCATTGAATTCTGGCCAGAGAGCATTACAGAGATTCATAGTTACTGGTGGACATGTGATACAAATTACCTGTCATGTCACTAGAGAATTGAAATGTAAAGAAAGAATAAGAAAAATCTTAGAATTGAGTGCAAATGCTCTTGAAATTTAACCATTGTTAGTTACCGCTTCTTTTTTATTGGTCCTCAGCATCTCATTGAGGCTTAGACACTGCTGTGTTTTTGTTTATTGAACCCAGTTCATTTGCCACATTTCAATGGTCCCCAAGCCCCTCAATGGCAAAGTACCTCATTTTCTGGCTGAAAGCAGAGCACAAGAATTGAAGCAATAGACTTTACATAAAGTACACTCTGTACTTCCTCCCCAGAGTAAGAGTAGTTTCCATCCCAGACACATTCCAAAACCTTTCATGATTTTGATGACAGTAGCAGTAAAAAATTATTTCACATGTACCAAATTGGGTAACCATAAATCTCAAGTTTCTTTTCATAGCTTTGACAATCTTAATTTACCAATTGAGAAATTTACTTTGTGGGAATATTTGGGAACGAGGAAGGTACACTTGGATATGCCTTCATTCTGCCAGACAGGATTCAATTCTAGAAATGCCACTGAATTATGTGGGATAGTAGGTGAAAAAGAGTACTGGCAACAAGACTCTTGAATTTAAAAGAAGTCTCTGTGTGTGTGTGTTGTGTGTTGTGTGTATGATGTCAGTTTATAGGAAATGGAGTTAGTTTGGATTTACACACTTTTTTCACCCTCACTTGCATATATGACAACCTAAGAGTCTAGAAAGAAAAAAAAAAGATTAAATAAGCAATTGATATGGAGATTTTCACAATAAAAGAGATGATAATATAGATGGGGGAAAAGCCAATTATGTGCCAGACACATTCATTTGTATTTCTTTTATTTAATTTAGAACAAACTGCAATCTAAAAACCAGGAAACTGAGGTTGGCATCAGTTAAGTGACTAAGATCTACAGCTCACTTATATAGTGATTAACTGGATGTGCAAGTGTGACATACACATTTATAGATTTGAGTTCCATAGTCTGAACTGGGAAAAGAACAGAAGAGGTGTAAACACTGACATGTCAGCCATGACAGAGTGGTTCCAAGTTAACTACACCCTCACAGAGAGGTACACTCAGAGGAGTCAAGGCTTACCTATAGAGAACTCAGCTGGCTTTGTCCTAGCATGGGGAGATCTATGCTGGGATGTCAACCTGCAGGACTGGGGAGTGGGAAGTTGCCTGTTGATTTCTCTATCCCTATTAACATAGAAGAAACCATAGGTGAAGAGGAGGTTAAAAAGGATCCTTCATTTTAATACCTCCCAGTTTCACACATTTACAAATTTCTGATTTCTCTTCAAACTTAAATTACCCCTCTTTTATCATCCACACCCATCATGAGGAAAAACCAGGGAAGATTCCCAGGATTCCCTGTATTTGTACTTCTCTTGATTTTGAGGTCTAGATTGAAGTGGGAGTGGGTCAGCGCCTCATTCCCTCTCTGTCTTTGGAATTTCTAGTACAGGAAGGCTTCATATAAGTGAGCATGAAAGCAGAAAGGGGAAAAAGAGCTTTCCTCTCTTTCTACCAGTATATTATCCAAAAAAGCTTAAGGAATTCTGTTATAGGTAAAGTTTAACTATAGGGCAGATCTGTCATATATTAACATATTTCTCCTTGATGTTCTTTTTAGAATTCCTGTTTTATTCAGCTTGGTCTGTTAGTTTGAAGATAATCTTGAATTTAGATTTTTCCCTTGAACATAAAAGCCCTCTGTAGTTGAGATGAATAGCTTAAGGCCTCTTTTTGACTACCATGTTGCCAGTAATCAAGGTTAATTTTGTGTCCAATTACTTGAAACTAAAAAATGAATCTCTTAGCTTCACCCAGGCCATCCTATTGGTCACATCTTTGGAGAGAGACATTTGTCAAAATGTCCTCTGGAAACTCTGCCTCATATCAACCAACTCAGTAATATTGACAATTCAACATTTTATTATAGAAACTTAGCAAATGAAATGATCTCTTAACAGTGGTTTGATATATATATATATAATGTTTAATGATTCCATACATTTTACACACCAGGAACTATGCTAAATTCTAATGGTGCCAATGGAATCTAATATTGTTCTGAAGAAAAAAAATATGTAAACAGAAAAATTACAAAATAAAATTCTAAAAATATTTATCTATTTATTTAATATTTATTGGGCCTATACTATATTCTAGGCACTGTTCTTGGGATATAGCAGAAAACAGTGGACAAAGTCCCTCCCTGCATGCAATTTACATTATAATGGGGAAAGAAAGACTGTAAACAAAGGAATAAAGCACAATATAATATAATGATCTATAAGGAAATATTTAATAAATTAGGGCAAGGGGATAAAGATGGACAGGAGGATCTCTTTTAGAGTTTACATCGAAGTCCTCACTACAATGTTAACTTCAGTGAAAATTTTAAATTTAAATTAAATTTATTTTCATAGAGATCTGAATGAAGTACTATGAACCAAGATGTCTCAAACTTGGCCTGGGAGGGATATAAGAGGCTCCCTTGAAGAGAGATATTTAATCATAGTATCCAGAAAATAGAGAAGTTGAACCAACAGAGAATGGATAAGCCAACACAGTACAGTAAAAAGATCTTTTTACTTTATTTTCCTTAAATCCAAAGATGCATCATATACAGTTTTGAGAAAACTTTAGAGAATGACAAATCAGCTTGATAGGAAGAAATGAGAGATTGGTCAAAACCGTAAGTTAGGCATCTTTCATTGAAGAAGTTGATGTCACAAAGGCACAATATGAAATAGGTGATTGATGGGATTTTGTAGTGGGTTTTTTACTTCTTTCCAAGGAAAGCTGAGTCCTCAAGATAATGTCTCTCCATGGCTTATTTCCATGGAAGTAGGAGAAGTCTCCTCTATTGCTCCTAGGAATTGCAATTGCATCATTTAGAATTTGAAATTAGGGCTCTTCAATGTGTATAGGTAAATGATCTGCATCAGCATTGCCTCAGTTTCTCATGAAAACGCAAATTTCTATGCTTCACCTCAGACTAATGAATTGAGAACATGGAAGTCTTAATTTTCAACAGACCTGAGGATAAGGAAAAACCAGTCTTAAGAAGAAGAGAGATCTTTCCAGGTACAATGGACAAGAGATACAAAAGTTCCAAGACTGACAGCTTATGATGAACATAAATGTCATTTTGGCTAAAGTATAGTTATCAAAAAGGGAGAGTGGTGGAAGATAAAGTCAAGAAATAGGCTGAACAAATCAAACATCTTCTCCTAGACTATGGCGTAGAATTTGGGTTTTTGTTTTTTTGTTTTTGAAAAGTTATGGAAAGTAATTGGTGGATTCTAAATACAAACGGGTCGTATTCAAAGACACCAACTGAGTTTCGAAAGGGCAAATTTTTTTCTTTTTTTTCTTTTTTTTGTCAGTACACGGGCCTCTCACTGTCGTGGCCTCTCCCACTGCGGAGCACAGGCTCTGGACGTGCAGGCCCAGCGGCCATGGCCCACGGGCCCAGCCACTCTGCGGCATGCGGGATCCTCCCGGACCGGGGGACGAACCTGCATCCCCTGCAGCGGCAGGCGGACTCTCAACCACTGCGCCACCAGGGAAACCCGAAAGGGCAAGATTTTAAGAGACCACCAAAGAAATCTTACATCCTCACTTATTACTTCTTCATGTTCCTGTTTGTGGAGGATAAAGATAAGCAACATTGAATTCATGGCCTCATTTTGGCTAAAACAAAACAAATTTATTTTTGATGACATCTCTTTATTATTGTACATCTCAACCAAAAATACAAAACTGAAAAAAAATACAAAACTGCCATGTTTTTACAGCAAAATAGAAGAAATGTCTTAGATTCTATCAAGAGTATCAGTTGATCCTCCATCAGAGTCATGCAGTTTGATGTGCTACCAATTGTGGCTTTATGCATGCAAAAGTGTGCAGGCTCTGATAGAGCCTTTGATATACCTTGTAAAGTAGGAGAGAGGTAATCTTTTAAGCAGGTCCTTACTGTGAATGTCACCTGATCTATTTCTTAACCACATCACTAGTTTTCCTGGATATCCTCTATATAAACAATTGAGTATAGACAATGCATAAAATAATTTCATAGATATCTTCTTTGCCTGTTTTGAACACTCTTACTGCAGAGTAGGTTCAGTTCTTAGCTAGAACAAAAATAGTTTCACAGGAAAGTAGATGGAGAGGGTCTTGTTGGGATATAGAAAGTGAAATATTTAGTAGCTTGAAAAAAAAAAGAAAAAAAAAACAACAACTATGTTCCCACTGCTAGAAGAGAAAATTGTTTGTTTAATCTAAATAAATTAGCTGCTAGACCAGGGATTCTTAACCAGGGAATATTTACAGTGTCAGCAGACATTTTTATCATGACTAAGGCCATGCTACTTGCATTTAGTGAGTAGAGGCCAAGGGTGCTGCTAAATATCCTACAATGCACAGAACAGCCCCTGCCCTCCATCACACATACTACAAGGCATTACCCAGCTCCAAATCTCAAGAGTGCCCAGATAAAGAAACCCTAGACTAGAAATTTAACTTTGATAGGGATCCTTACTTAACAAAGGATAAACCTGAGTCCTTCAGAATGCTCATATGTTTGTCAAAGAGGGTATTGCAGATGATGGTCAGACGGAAAGATTTAGATATAACTTGCCATATAAAATTGTGTCCCATTAGATGAAGTCCCCAGAGGGTGTAGGAGTTTGGATCTAACTTGTCATAAAATATACTCTAGACCATTGTGTTTCCAAGAGGAATACCAGGAGAGAAGAATGGACTGGGAATCAGAAGTATTGATTCATTTCTCCACTCTGACTCTAGCTAATTATGATTCTTGAACAAGACACAACCTCCCTGAGTTACAATTTCCTCCTCTGTAGCTTGGGAAGATTAGGATAATTGGCTCTAATGTGTTTTCCAATTCTTATGACTCCATAGGTGTGACACTTTGCACTGCATCAACCTAACTAAGCAGGAGCATCATTTCCCAGAATGCCCTGTCGTAGATAGTTACAAGTCAGGATTGGCCATAAGAGAAATTTACATGAGACTTGAAAGGTCAGCTTAGGCAATAGGGATAGCTGTAGCTAGTGTGAGACAGCAGCTCCTCCAGCTCTCACTCGATCTACTATTTCAGGTCTCAAGGTTTGAATCTAAAATTGTGCAGCTCTGTGACAAACGATACCAGCTTCTTCACTGTCAAGGTTGGATGCCTTGATGGACAGACAATGGCACCCATTTGTCCTTTTGTTTGGACAAACTTCTGGTTCGAACCCTCTGGCTCAACTTGTCTTCACTCTTCCCTATTTCATGTCCAAGTTTCTTTCCCGCTAGCCCTGACCTATAGCAACTTCAGGCCAACACTATATTCAAAACTTGTGAACGATCTAATGACTATAATAAATTCCTTATCCCATATCATTCAGAAGGGTTCTGCTACCCTTATTTAATTCTTCTGTTACAAATGAATCAGTGCTAATGACTAAGTGAAGAACTGGAGATTAATTCTATTAGAAATTATAAAGAAACTGAAAGAGGAAAATTTCAAAATGAAAAAAAGAAAAAAGGGAAAAGAAACAGAAAGAAAAAGTAGGCAGGTAAAGAATCAGCAAGTATTTAAAAAATACTCCTAATACCTGTATAACAATGGTCATTCATCATTTTTCTAAGTGTTATGTAGATATGTAAACCCTCAAGAAATTTACAACCTTAAGTGAGAAGTTGAGACTACAATTCAGGAAATAATCAAATTAAGCAAGAGTAGCATGTTACAAAAAGTGTTCCACTAACCAATAGTGCTGGTTTCACTTTTTAAAATGTACTATCTAATAATAATCTTGGGAAATATTATATATTCTAGTCTTTCTTTGAAAATAAATTATACATTAAGAAAATTTTCCAAAGAATATTAGAGTTGAGCAACATTTTAAACTATATTTAATCCAGTACTTCTAAGCTTACTTAATCATCTGTATTTTTTCCCTCCTAGATAGGTATATTAAAACAAAAAAAAAGGAATTTAGAAAATTCTGTACTAAGTCACATGATGAAGTACTGACAATAAACACTCCAAGAGTTTAGAAAAAGGGATGTCATTATGAGATCCATTAGCCTTGGAGGACTCCACAAAGGAAGTGTAATTTGTACTGGGATATAGGATGAGAAGTATTTAGATGGGTGGATGGAGAAGGAATAACATTTGGGAAGTTACAGATGATATAATTAAGAGGAGGAAGCCAAATTTTGGTGAGGAATTATCTGGGGTCATATTTCAGAGGGCTCTGAGAGCCAGACTAAGGTATTTAGATGTTTATTGATAGACTTATGAAGACTTAAAGATGTTTGAATCATTAAGTGCTATGAAAAATATTAAACATTTTTTCCAGCATCACTCTGCTAGTAAATGACAGAGTCAGGGTTCAAACTCAGGAACTCTGGCTCTAAAGCTTGTCATTTTAGCCTCTAATATCAGATTTCCCAGAAAGTCCACTGAATTGTAAATCGATTGGGGCAGAAATGGATTAATAAATAATCTGAGGATATGAATGATAGGTTTCTCACAGTGGCTTACACTTGGGGGAACATGGAAGCTTGAACATGGATATTTTGGAAACAATGCACCAAGCAAGTTAAAAACCTGTGTGCTGGTCATATTTGAGGGAGCTCCATGAGCTCACTGAGGTCATAGACCTAACATTGAAGGAATTCATCCAGTTGAAATAAAAAACAGAAGCTACAAAATTAGCACTAAAAGACAGAAATGTAACCAAGCCCGGAGATTTCCTGGCAACAATAAAAGGCTGTGGAAAACTCATCTCCTGCTTTTCTGGTCTAGTAAAACCTGACTGAATTATTAGAGAAAGGTAAAAAATTAAAATAAAAAGATCCATTTGCAGGATTCTTACCAAGGGAAAGTTTTTGGATTGGACCAAAAAACAGAAAATTGAGGTACAGCTGATTCCAAAACAGTAGACAAGTTATGAAACCACTTGAATAATTATGGCTTGCTACTGCAGTTCCATCTGGATCATAAATTGAAGTCTATCCCTGCTAAGTGCACAGAGAGTTCTCTAGTTTGTCAGAGCATGCTCAGATGTCTGCTGAAGTGATTGGAGACAAATCATAAACCAAGAGCCTCAGTAATAGTATAAAATTTGGTTAGTTTGATAATTCTTTCCTTCTTTTTAGAAAAATAGACTTTATTTTACCCAAAGAAATAGGATGGGGTAAGGTCTTAACAAAGGGTCTAGGCTGTCCACATTGGTCAATACCAATCTCAATGTACTTGTAAAACAAGAACATAGGAGAAAGGGAGAGAGATTGAGAACAACTAGTCTGAGACTCATAGCTTATTTTGAACACATTTTATTATTCTCTTTGTATTTCAGTAAACCATATTTGTTAAAGGACAAATGAGTCAAAAGTGTTTCCAATAACTTGGTGTCAAGAATTGTGGAGTGAGCACTTTTGTTTGCTTCTTCTATGTTTGAAATTCTCACTAAAAAATAGATTGGATTATTTAGAAATCATATATGTGTAAAAATCCTTGGGGAAAACAAAAGGTACCATCAGCAGATCAGTAATTCTCAACAATTTCTGATTTAATCTCACTCCCTGCATATTCAGATTGACTGACATCAATCTCTTACTCTGGATTAAACTCCCAACTACTACATCCTTTAAAAATGCAAGATCTACCTGGGAAGGTCTCCCAGCTTGAGGTTTGAGTCTTGGTAGAGAAGTCAATCAGAGCCTAAATGAATGTTATAAAAGAGAATAAATAAAACAAGAATATTGGAGGGAATTTAAAAATTGTTAGTGCATTTAATCAAAAGGCTGAATAATATAATGAACAAGACTAATTATCAGAAGATAATTAGTAATTTAGAAAAATAAGTCAATTAAGTCCCAAAAAATGAAAGGCAACAAGATGAATCACTGGCAAATAGGAGAGATGACTTCTAGAATTGAAAGATATGTGTACCAAATACAGTATCCATCTAACAGGAATTTAAGAAGAAAAAAAAATATCAGAAAAAAAAATAGAGGGCAATGACAAAAACTGTGAACCTTGGATTTTACCCTACTTTCAAGCTAAGAAGTTAGCAGGCCATAGTTTTATTGAGATTGGCCGGAGACATAAGACTGGCTCAGAGATAAAACACTTTGATACTTATAGCACAGAAAGGACCATGAGCATCAGAATATTTGCATCAGTTCCAGTTCCCCCAAATGTTGCAGGGTGACATGCTGGGCCCAAATGGTTGCCTGTTTATGCAGTAGGTGACATTATAGAATAAAAACCTGAAGTTAAGTAACTCAGAACATTTATAATAGGAATAAGCATGCAGGTCTTTTATACTGGAAAATACACTATCCTTACCTTTCCAAGATGTATACAACCTTGCTCTTTGCTCCAAATCGAGACACTATCTTTTTATTCCAAGGATGTTTGTTATATAATAATACTTGTCAAAGATATTATGGAACAAAGGACAGTCAGTGTTTCTGTTCACAAAATGTGCAGAAAAGTGAGAGACTCATCAAAAATATTTTTACAACAGGAATGAAATCATCACAGGTACATTAGAAAATGATTTCCGTAAGATGAAAAAAACATAAAAACTTCAACCAAGAAGGAACACCAAGAAACTAATGGCATAATTAAAAGACATGCACTGATAACATTTCTGAATTCCCAGGATACAGAGGTAATCCTGAATACCCCTCATTTATGTTGGGACCTTGTGCTGGAATATTCTGTTGTAAACTTGGTTAAGGGGGAAACTTTATATCTTAGAATATTCTTCCCTGTATGATACTTCTTGGAATTGGCCAAATGAGAAACTTGAAGAAGATTAGGGAGATGGAAGTAAAGCATTTACCATTGCTCTGTGAACATTATCATGATTAGATGGGGTGAGATGCTGATATGTTTGAAAGTTTAAGCTTATCATCAATCTCTTCTGCTCAGTGTTCAGTTCTTCTTCATTACTGCAATTCTTGCTAATTAACAACTATTCTAAGCCTATCATTAAACTCTTGCCTTCAGATTACTATAAGCAAGAGTTTCTTGTAGACATCATAACCAGCTTCCCTTTTATGATATCACTTGGTGTGTGGGTTGCTTGGCTTAATCAGATGGAATGGCTGGTGATTCTGTGATCTTTCAACTATTCCTTTCAGCCTTTCAATTCTTCAGCTCCTCCCACAAGTACAAAATATTGAATTTCTTATCCCATGACTCTCAGTAGTTTTCCTTTCCTGATTGAGCCCATACTGATACAAAGTTCACAGACTTGGAACCTGAGTCTAGAGTTTATAAGTCCTCATAATGACTGCACCTCAGTTTCAAATAATATTAGTGTCTGAAATTTGATTAAGATAATCCTTGAGAGTAATGCCCTTAGAGACCTAATAGGAAATCAATAACAACAACAACAACAAAAACAACCCAGCTTAAATTCTTTCTGAAGGGAGCTAACATAGTCTATCATCTGAAGCCTTATTATCTTGCAAACAGAAAACCTCCCCCAAATAAAAAGTTAGTCACTTGAAGACATAAGCCAATGTGGAAGAAAGATAACAACAGACAAAAAAAAAAAGAAAAGACCCACTGGGGCTTCAGATTTTGCAATTATCAAGCATAGGCTTTAAAAGAGCTATGCTTATTATGCTGAATGATATAAAAAAAGATTAAAATGTAAAGTATGAATTTGAACTTTAAGTAAAACTAAATAAAATGTCTAGAATTTAAAAATACAATAACCGTAAAGCAGAGCTAAATAAGTAAACAACAATTTGATCAAACATGAAGACAGAAATTGTGAAATGTATAATAGGTTAGAAAAAAATCACAGAGAGATAAAAAGATATAAAATACAGAAGATTAAAAGATATAGAGGACACCATAAGAAAAGCTAACTACTTAGAATTGGAGTCCTATGATGGTGAAAAATAAAAGAGTAGAAACATTGCATGGATAGAAAATGGCTGAGAATTTTGTAGTACTGTTGAAGGATATTAAGTCACAGATCCAAGAGTCACAATGAACCCCAAGCAGAATAAATAAGAAGGAATTTATGTAGGCCCAGCATTGTAAAACTGACAATAAAAGATAATTAGTAGGGCTTCCCTGGTGGCTCAGTGGTTGACAGTCCGCCTGCCAATGCAGTGGACACAGGTTCATGCCCCGGTCCAGGAAGATCTCACATGCCATGAAGTGGCTAGTCCTGTGGGCCATGGCCACTGAGCCTGCGTGTCTGGAGCCTGTGCTCCGTAACAGGAGAGGTCACAACAGTGAGAGGCCTGTGTACCGAAAAAAAAAAAAAAAAAGATAATTAGTAAATATCAAAATAATCTAGAGAAAAATTTACCTTCAAAAGAATAACAATTAGATGGAAAGCTGTCTTCTGAATAGAAAAATGGAAAGCAGACAAAAATAGAATGACATTTTAAATGTGTTGAAATAAAATAACTACCATCCTAAAATTCTGTTCCCAGAAAATATCCTTTAATAATGAAAGTCAAATAAAAACATTTTTTTTTACTCAAACTAAGTTAAAGAAATGTCACCCATAGATTCCCCTAAAGGAAATAATAAATGATACTATTCAGCCAGAAGAAAAACGATACTGGGTGAGAGTTTTATAAGTCATTATGACAAGCAATGAAAAATATAAAAATTTGAATAAATATAATAATAATATTTAAAAATAATAAAAGTTTATAAAATATACATAAAGTTAAAATATATGAAAACATTGCATATATTTTCATATATATCAGAAGAAGGATAAATGGACTATAAGGATTTAAGTTCCTTGCATAACTCTGGAAAAGGGTATAATTAATAATTAATAACAGATTTGATAAGGAAAGAATGCCTCGTAATCAGTGAAAGAATAATAAAAGAATATATAACTAGTAAGCTAATATCAGAAGTACAATAATAAAAACAATTAACAGTGCAAAAGGGGACAAAACATAAGTAAAACAGTGTAACGAGCATGAGTGATAAAGCAAAAGCACTTAATAAGATCATAGATTTAAAACAAAATACAAAAATTAAAAGGTAACTGGTTTTACACTGGATAAAATGAAAATGAAACTATGTGTTGTTTATAAGCACATATAAAACATAGGAATACAGGCATACCTGGAAGATATAGTAGGTCCTGTTCCAGACCATTGCAATAAAGCAAGCATCACAGTAAAGTGAATCACACAATTTTTTTGGTTTCTCAGTGCATATAAAAGTTATGTTTGCACTATACTGTAGTCTATAAAGTCTGCAATAGCATTGTCTAAACAAAAGTACATATCTTAATTTTAAATATGTTATTGCTAGAAAATACTAACCATCATCTGAGCCTTCAGTAAATTATAACCTTTTTTTCTGGTGGAAGCTCTCGCTTTGATGTTGATGGCTATTGAATGATCAGGGTGGTGTTCGCTGAAGATTGGGGTGGCTGTAGCAATTTTTAAAAATAAGACAACAGTGGAGTTTGTCACATTGATTGATTCTTCTTTCACAATTTCTTTGTAGCACGCAATGAGGTTTGACTTTACCCATAGTAGAATTTCTTTCAAAATTGAAGTCAATCCACTCGAAGCCTGCCGCTGCTTTACCAACCAAGTTTATGTAATATTATAAATCCTTTGTTGTCACTTCAACAATCTCCACAGCATCTTCACCAGGAGTAGTTTCCATCCCAAGAAACCACTTTCTTTACTCATCCATAAGAAGCAACTCTTTGTCTATTCAAGATTTATCAGGAGATTGCAGCAATTCAGTCACATCTTCAGGCTCCACTTCTAATTATATTTCCCTTGCTATTTCTGCTGTGAGTTCCTGCACTGAAGTCATCCATGATGGTTGGAATCAACTTCTTCCAAACTCCTGTTAATGTTGACATTTGGACCGCTTCCCACGAATCACAAAAAGACATTCTTAATATGGCATCTAGAATGGTGAATCCTCTCCAGAAGATTTACAATCAATTTTTCCCCAGATCCATCAGAGGAATCACTATCTATGGTAGTTATAGCTTTATGAAATGTATTTCTTAAGTAATAAGACTTGAAAGTAAAAATTACTCCTTGATCCAAGTGCTCCAGAATGGATGTTGTGTTAGCAGGCATGAAAACAACTGAATCTCATTGTACATCTTCATCAGAGCTCTTGGGTGACCAGGTGCATTGTCAGTGAGCAGTAATATTTTGAAAGGAATTTTTTTTCTAAGCAGTAGTTCTCAGGAGTAGGTTTAAAATATTCAGTAAACCATGTTGTTAACAGATGTGCTATCATCCAGGATTTGTTTCTCCATTTATAGAGCATAGGCAGAATAGATTTAGCATCATGGCCCTAGGAGTTTCAGAATGTTAAATGAGCATTGGCTTCAATTTCAAGTCACCAGCTGCATTAACCCCTAACAAGAGTGTCAGCCAGTCTTTTGAAGGTTTGAAGGCAGGTATTGACTTCTGCTCTCTAGCTATGGAAGTCCTAATTGGCATCTTCTTCCACTAACAGGCTGTTTTGTCTACATTGACAATCTGTTGTTTAGTGTAGCCAGCTGCATTAATTATCTTGCTAGATCTTCTGGGTAACTTGCTGCAGCTTCTGCATCAGCCCTTGCTGCTTTGCCTTGCACTTTTGTATTATGGAGAGAGCTTCTTTCCTTAAATCTCATGAACCAATCTCTGCTAGCTTCAGACTTTTATTCTAAAGATTCCTCACTTCTCTTATCCTTCATAGAATTGAAGAGAGTTAGGGCTTTGCTCTTGATTAGGCTTTGGCATACAGGAATATTGTGGCTGGTTTGATCTTCTATCCAAACTACTAAAACTTTCTTCATATAAGCAATAAGGGTCTTCCACTTCCTTATCATTTTTATGTTCATTGGAGCAGCAGTTTTAATTTCCTTCAAGAGCTTTTCCTTTGTATTCACAAGTTGGCTAACTGTTTGGTATAAGATGCCTAGCTTTTGGCCCATATAGGTCTTCAACATGTCTTCCTCACTAAGTTTAATAATTTCTAGCTTTTGATTTAAATTGAGAGACATGTGACTCTTCCTTTCATTTGAATACTTAGAGGCCATTGCAGCATTGTTCATTGGCCTAATTTCAACATTGCTTTGTTTCAGGAATTAATGAGGCCTGAGGAGAGGGGGAGTGATAGGGGAATGGCTGATTGGTGGAGCAGTCAGAACACACACAACAATTATCAATTAAGTTTGCCATCTTATATGGGCACGGTTCATGGTACCCCAAAACAATTACAATAGTAACATCAAAGATCACTGGTCACAGATCATCATAACAAATATAATAATAATGAATTTGAAATATTGTGAGAATCACCAAAATGTGACACAGAGACATGAAGTGACCATTTGGAAGAATGGCACTGACAGACTTACTTGATGCAAGGTGCCACAAACCTTCAATTGGTAAAAAACACAGTATCTACAAATCTCAGTAAAGTAAAGATAAATAAAACAGGTATGTCTGTATGGCAAAGGCTAAAAGTTAAAGGATAGAAAAAGCTGGTATAGCTATATTATCAGAAATGATGAATGTCATTAATTGAAAAGCATTGCTATAGTTTTAGAGGATGCATCATGATGATAAAAGTTTGAAATCACAAGGAAAATATAAAAAATAAAATTTTGTACATCTAATAACATAGCTTCAAAGGTATAAAACAAAAAATCTAAAGAACTTCAAGGAGGAAACATAAAGTCACAATTATAGTTCGATTGAAACATTCTCCATAAATAAAAGGAGACAAATTTTTTTTTAAAAAACCTTCACCATTAGTCTTCCATTTCTCCTTATTCCCTAAACACCCACTCTAAGTTATGTGAGCCCTTGCATGCATATAAAAATATATGGTTTTCTTTATGTGTGCAGCTACTATTATATTTATATTATTTAATAAAGAATTATGTGGATTTCCACTTCCAGAATTATAGTAGGCTAGGTTATTCAGACCACTCTTCCTACAAGTCAACTAAAATTTGAGATAAAATAGCACTGATAGTTTAGTAGACTTGCAGTGCAAGATCTAGTTAAATGTCAGAAATATAAGAGCATTCTGCAGGTTTTGCCCAAATGTATAAACCAAATCTGGGTAACTTGAGGTTTTTTTCTCCCAATACCAAATGGGAACCATGGAACAAGAGTGAAAACACAAAGGTAAGGATTCTCATGTGAGCTTTGCTCTCATAAATATGGGAACTGAAAAAGCTATACCTTTAGGGTAAGAGGAGACAGAAATAAATCTACCTCAGGATCAGCTTCATCCCCACATGTCAGAAATCCACAGTTACTCTGAATGGAGCAGGAGGGGAAATACACCTGAGGAGTTCCTGTGCTCAGTGGCTTTGCAAACCTAAATTTACATCCTCTGGGTGATCCATAATACATCAGCCCGTAACTAATTTAAATTGGCCCCAGACAGCAGACCCCTGGCAGAAGTAAATGTTGGTTCTCTTGAAGAAATGCACTCCCATCCTAGGCCTCAAAGAATTCCCAGCAAGAATTCTCCAAGGAGAATAAGAAGCTCACCGTAACACAATAACCAAGCTCATGAGGAAAAAGTCATCCACGGAATCCACAGGGAACAAATAACTACTAAAAATTGCATTTTTCTCTGAAATTATTTGCAAGAACAGAAAAAAAATTTCAGATGGCTGGATTTAGATTTGTGAAGAGTCAAAGAGAAGTAACAAATGTGGAAATGTTCACCTAGTATACTCCGTTTGCAATCAGCATTGTCCCTTCTGCAGGGGTTGGGAGAGAATCTGCTATGAGAATCAGTGCAAATTACCTGAAATGACAGGCATCCTTCAATTTCCTTTAAGCAAGTTGTTGATTCTTAAAATTTTTGTCATCATATATAGGCCACTTTTCAGACATGAATGAAATATTTATTTAATAAAGGCATGGAAATCTGTAGTGAGGATGTAAGAATAATTATAAAATCAAAACTAATCATGATCAAGTGAAATAAAGAATAATAAGAATATATCACTTTCCTTTGCAAATCTATCTTATTAGCATTTCAAGGTTTCTAGCTCTTGTGCTATACTGAAATGTCCCCTGGGTCATTATTGATAGAATGCCCTGATACTGACATAAACGGTTATTTTTACATTGTTTGTAAGAACATTGGCTATGTTCAATTCCATGTGTCAGAAAAGAAGATTCAGACAAAAAGACACTTTCTTCCTCATTTTCCTCTTCCTTTTATCCTTCCTAGTTCAGTTTAGTCCAATAAACTCAAATTGAAAACCTATCATATACCAATCAGTATAGCACAAGTTATATGTGAACTTTTCTTGTTCTTTGCCAGCTAACTGTCAGGTAGAAAATTTTTCAATTATTTATTATATTGTCAAATTAAATTTGTAATTTTTTCCTTCATATAAGTGGTGGCTTTGTGCCTGGTTGTCACAATTGCCTTAGAGAAAACCTTTCTCTCTGTACACATAAGTTATCATTGTCTTCTTATTTATATATCCATGTATATATCCATTGCTATCAGCCAATGTAAATATCTACATGAGAAAGGAAGCTTGGAATGATTCTGATTAATTGTCAGGTAATTTTCTGTGTCGATTGGTTTCTCTTTCTAGCCATTTTGAAAACACAGCTATGTCAAGGAGATCTGAAATAGAAGTGTATTTGAGGAATCAACACACAGTACTTCTTATGATTTGACTATGAGAATTTTAACCACTTGTTATAGTGTATGCCCACAGGTACACCCAACATCATCAAGAACAGCTCAGGTTTCCTCTCTGAAGGACAATGGTTTGCAACTGGCAGCAGCACCCAGACATGGATGGGTCTTTGCACCAGAGTATGTATGCATCATCCAGGTTCAGAACTGGGCAAAGAGGTCTACCACCTTTTCTCTATGCCTCCCCCCACTCCTGTCTTAGAGAAGGTGTCCACCAACTCCTGAGCATGTATACTTTTTATATCACTTTTCAAATATTTTGCTTTCTGCAAGCTGTCAACTAAGGGTGATGAAGTACTAAATGTGCTAGTCCTCCCTAACTTGTTTATGCTTAAGTTAGTGGGTCAGAGATACTGAAAAGCATTTGGGCCATTGAGAGAGATACTCTTCTGTAAGAAGCAATGCCTAATGCTTCTTGTCCCTTTAGCAACTTCTTGCTATTCAGTCCAAGTTTGCTTCCATTTCACTATTCATCCAGAAAGAAGAAAAACAAAGATATAGAATTTAGGCAGAATATAGTTTAAAAAAAAAAGAAAGAAAAAAATAAAAATTATGTAAATTTAAGGTGTACAACATGATGATATATAGTCAAGCTAATTAACACATTGTCTCCTCACTTAACCATGTTTTTGTGTACATGATGAGAGTGCATGAAATCTTCTTAGCAAGTTTCCAGCTTTCAGTACAGTATTATTAACTGGAGTCATCAGGCTGTGCATTTGATCTCTAGATGTATTCATCCTACATAATTACAACTTTGTACCTTTTGACCAACACTGCCCCATTTATCCAACTGCACCACCCCTGGGGAGCATTGTTCTACTCTCTGCTTCTATGTTTTTGACTTATTTAGATTCCATTTGTAAGTGAGACATACAGTGTTTTATTCTTTCTGGATCTGGCTTATTTCAGGAAGCATAATGTCCTTCACTCTCATCTAAGTTTGTCACAAATGGCAGAATCTCCTTTTTTAAGGCTAAATAATATTCCATCATATATATATATATATATATATATATATATATATATATATATATATATATATATATATATATCACAATATATTCATTCTTTCATCCATCCCATAGCAAAAAGAAACAAAAACAAAAAAGAACCAAGCTGATTTTCAAAATGGGAAAAGGACATCAATAGACATTTTTCCCGGTCCTGTTCTTAGTGTTTTCACATATACCATTTCACATTAGCCTCTAAACCTTTGCCATTAGAGTGTAGTCAGATTCATTGAATTTGAATTTAAGAGCTCCAGGTGCTTCATGTGCAGTAAAGTTTAAGAACCACTGCTCCTAACAACCTTTTGAATTTTCATGTATTACTAATATTAAAACAACAGACACAGATGCACTGCCTTGTCCAAGTAATAAGTCAAGATTTCAAACCCATGTCCTTTTGAGATAAAGGTCATGTTTTTTCACCACCCTAATATTCTATTTCAATAATCCAACAGGAGGTACTTATTAACCACCAGCTTTGTGAAAAATACTGTGCCTAGGAATGTACCTACTATAACCATAATTTCAGTTGAAACTAAAATCCATATTCCTCTCTTCAGAAGAAAAGAATAAAAAGAAACAAACGTGTCAGATATTAGTGTCTCATTCTGATTAATTTAAAAGATGTCTTTATTTGGAAAGGACTCTGATGGCTCAGCCACTGAACATGAGATTATGATTTACCTTTGAGTTTGTTATTTTTGTGTTTGTTTGTTTCAGAGTCAATGGCTACCAGAAGGGAAAATATTCACCTAAATTTTTTGAGACAAAAAATGTTGGTATGAAAACAGCTTAGTTATTTGGTATGAAAGCAAGCTTAGTTATTTTGTCGCATTTTCTTGGTCTGAAGAACATGAGGGTCCTTTGCTTCTGCTTGATCTTTAGCAGTGCTGAGGTCAGGGAATATACTGCCCTGGCCTTAAGAAAGGACTTACATCATCTATCTTGTCTGGCAACTTCTAACTCATCTTTTTCTTCCAGCACCACCCCATGGGACCCTGGGAAACTGAGCAAAATAAAACATATTGATATTCATTTGATGTCCTACTTTGCCACCTGCATTCTGGATAAAATGAATACTATGTTAAAAGATATTAAATACGGAGTTGGATAAGACCCATAGATGAAAAAATCATATATTCCTGCCAGGTTTTGTCATCCTGGGGAACTCTGGGTGTGTTTTATAACCTTTCTATCTTGTTCTCTCATTATGGTACCTGATAAAGTAATCCTTCTCCAAAAGAAGGGCAAATTTAAGTATGGGCTGTTCTGAAAGTCATTGGCAAACAGAATGGACAAGGATTTCCAATTCTAACTACATAATGATGCTCATTTCTTGAAATATTCTAGAAAATTTCTGTCCACTGTCTCTATCGTGGACAGAAGTGGGAGGAAGCTTTGTCTATTGAGCAGACAGAAAATATAAGCAGAGCATTTGACATTATTCTAAGTTCAGAGATTGAACTGTTACATTTTCTTTTTCAGTCTTTAGACTTTGTAAGACTTAGTTGTCTCATATTCAAAGGAAGTAATATGAATATAATTGTCTTCTTTTGATTTATTGAATAAATAGGATATTTTTCAGATAAATCTTTTATTGTACATATTATACAAGAAATCACATATTTATCAGTATTCAGAGAATAGTAGATATCATTTTTTAAAACCCTACTCTATGCCACACAGCGTTTTAGGTGCTTAACATGTTATCTTTAATCTAAGTGGCACAACTAATTAAACAGGTATTATTTTTCCCCATCTTCTAGATGAGAAAACTGAAACTCAGAGAGGCTAAGTTACTCTTTTGAGGTCATACAGCTAACAATATTGTGATAATGACTCCAAAACATATATACTTGCCTTGATGGGACATTCTACCTTCCTCTCAATACAGAGGATAGTTGCCACTTTGAAAACATTTATACGATATAAAAATATCATAATTACTCTATTCATGTACACATTCTAATGTAGTTAATGAATAAATGGACTTACAAGTTTAGAAATACCTTTCAGCCTACATTTAGAGTAAATTGCAAACAACATATACCCCCATGTGCAGGGGTCCCTCATTATTAGGGGTACATTATATTTGTACCAATATGTACAAATCATAAATCCTAAATTTTTATACTGACACTTAAGAAAAGCCTAAGACAGTGGCTCTGTTATTTTATATCTGTAATGAGAATGCAATGGCAAAATGATTATACCATTATTACTATTCTTTATGACTAAATTGCATTCAAGTTGATAATTTACAAACTATGTCTAATCTAATACAAGTAGTCCATGATAATAGTAAACACCATATGACTACACAATGACAAAACTATTTGGGAATTGTTGTGATCATAGTTGTTGATCAAGAATTGATTGTAGGGGCTTCCCTGGTGGCGCAGTGGTTGAGAGTCCGCCTGCCGATGCAGGGGACACGGGTTCATGCCCCGGTCTGGGAGGATCACACATGCCGCAGAGCAGCTGGGCCCGTGAGCCATGGCTGCTGAGCCTGTGCATCTGGAGCCTGTGCTCCGCAACGGGAGAGGCCACAACAGTGAGAGACCTGCGTACCTCAAAAAAAAAAAAAGAATTGATTGTACTAAATTGATGTGTTACTTAGTCCAAGCTTGTAATGCTCACTGCATGACAGGTCAATGATTTGAGAGATGAGATGTTGAGGCAAGGAATAGCGACTCTATTTGGAAAGCCAGCACACCAAGGAGATAGCAGTCTAGTGTCCCAAAGAACCATCTTCCCCAAGTTAGAATTCAGGTTTCCTTTATACTGAAAATGGGAGGAGGTGTGGCTGGTTGTTGCCAACTTTTTGGTGTTGGCCAGATTTTGTAGGGGCTAATCCTTTTTTCTTGCAGCTGTCACAATGTTCCTGTAAACCTCCAGTAAGACAAATGTTATTCTTGTTCTGTAACTTTTTAGCTCTGTATGAATGAAAGGTGCTATATCTTTAAGATTTTATTTTTTGATGTGGACCTTTTTTTTTTTTTCGTTTTTTGCGGTATGCGGGCCTCTCACTGTCGTGGCCTCTCCCGCTGCGGGGCACAGGCTCGGATGTGCAGGCTCAGCGGCCATGGCTCACGGGCCCAGTCGCTACGTGACATGTGGGATCTTCCCGGACCGGGGCACGAACCTGTGTCCCCTGCATCGGCAGGTCGGACCCTCAACCACTGCGCTACCAGAGAAGCCCTGGACCATTTTTTAAAGTCTTTATTTAATTTGTTACAATATTGTTTCTGTTTATGTGTTAGTTTATTGGCCACGAGGCATGTGGAATCTTAGCTCCCTGACCAGGGATCGAACCTGCACCCCCTGCATTAGAAGGCGAAATCTTAACAATTCAACCACCAGGAAAGTCCCGAAAAGTGCTATATCTTTAAAGGTACAGCCTGGGAGGCAGAGCCTTGAGAATGAGCTATCATGTACATTTCAGGCTATAGGTAAAATTCTTTTACAAAGGTGCAGAGCCAGCATGACTAAGCACAGGCAACAGAGCACAGAGTTAAAGCTAAAAGAATAGAGCCAAAATGGAGTTAGGTTTGTTCTCCTCTGATACAAAGGTACTAACTGTACTAATTGTTGTACTAAATTGATGGCACAATTTTCTGAAACTCGATCAGTCTTTTGTGGCCAGAATCATACTGCCATACAATCATGTGCAGAAATGTGTATCTGTCTCAACCCCTCTCTGTGGTATTAAAGTATACTGAATATTGTAAGGCAGTATGCTGATTTGTACCAAGTATTAATCCAAAGTAGGAAGGATTAGTTCCAATTCTGCTACTGTAAATAACTAGTTATGGGAATTTTGACAAATCTTTTCACTTCCCTGGTCCTCCTTTTCTGAATTTTAAAAACAGTGAAATGGATTTCTATCAGCTGAGAATCTTTCTTTCGAAAGGGAGGGAAAACTCTCAAACTCAATCCCAACAGAAAATTTATTAGCCTAAATAACTAAAACATCTAGGAGTAAATTGGTTGCAATCAACTGGTTGAATGAAGTTCAGCAGATCTGATCTCTCATGTCTTTTCCTTTTCTTCAATCCTCCCCTATGTAGTAGAAAAAATGGATACCAGAATTGCCAATATGACATTATTCTTTGTACCCATAGTCTCTGAAGGAAAAAAAAAATCCTTCCCCAAGTGATACATCAAAAGCCATGAATTCTATGTGGATTGACCCAATTTGGACCATATGTCTTTCTTTGCCTATCACTCTATGGCTCTCATTGATCAGGCCTGGGTCACATGCCCACTCCAGAAATGAGCAGTAAGCTGAGTCCTATATGAATTACATAAACAGAAGGGGAAAGAGGAGTGACTTCTCCTAAAGGAAGAGACTGGCCCTGCTTTCAGAAGAAGAGAGGTTGGCAGTGAAAACTAATCAATATTTACACCAATTTTAATCTAGTTCATCTCTTATGGACTCTTCAGCTACCAAGATTTAATATTATATGTAATACCTGGAAAAGATGTGTAATAGGGAACAACAAATCTGACTCCATATGAGACCTGTTCCTTTTACTTTAAACTTTGTGTTCTGTTGCCTGTGCTTAGACATGCTGGCTCTGCACCTTTTGTAAAAGAAAAAAAAAAAAAAAGGAAAAAAAAAGTTGCCTCTAGCCTGAAATATACAGGATAGCCTATTCTTGGGACTCTGACCTTTAAGAGTCCATTCATATAGAGATAAAAAGTTGCAGAACAGAGAACAATATTTGTCTTGTTGGAGTTTTATAGGAACATCGTGACATGACCTGTGTGGACAGCTTCAAGAACAAAAGAATCTGACACCAAGAAGTTTGCAACAACTAACCATGCCCCTCTCCCACCTTGTCTTTAAAAGTGCTTTGCTGAAAAACTTCGAGGAGTTCAGGGCTTTTTAGGAATGAGCCACCCATCTCCTTGCCTGGCCCTACAATAAACCATTCTCTGCTCCAAATTCCAACATTTTGGTTTGACCTCACTGTGCACTGGGCACACCAACTTGTGTTTGGAAACAGAGGCAGTAAAGAAATGAATGGTCCATTTGAGAAACATGCTTAACACTTGAATTATTAAATCAACTCTTGTTTTATATCAACTAATTTATGCCTATCTTTATCACATTGACTTATCTAAACAGGAAAGATGACTTTCTCTAACTGGTCAGAAATTCTACTTTGAGAAATATGTGCTGGAGACAGCCATCAGTCAAAAAAGCAGAGTAACCTGTTAAACCTTCTGCAGAGCTATCCTAGGTGGGGAAAAAAGAAAAACAAGCAAACAACACCCTTACATTTTTTGCAAGTAAACAGTAAGAACAATTGTATATACCAGAAGAAACTGAAGGGAAAGTTGCCAGACCACAATCTGTTTAGGTATGGAGACCCTGATATCACACAGTTACATTTATATAACATGGTCACATTTTGCATTTCAGGAGGCTATCATTAAAAGAAGAAAATAAGACTTTGCTTCTAGACTCCTGTGTATAGTTTCCCCCATTTTTTTTTTTTTCTACTTTGTGCTCTGGCCATGGTGCTGAAGACTGAAGGGTCACACCCTGGTCAGCCCAGGGCTGACTTAAAACTTACATGTTCAAACTGTGGATTCAAAGCCACTACGTAAACTTACTTTTTGAAGGAAAGGGGTATTATATTATCTGACTTTTCTGAGGACAAGGAGGAGTTGTGACGTGAGATAAGGCAGAGACCTTGGTCAGAAGGAATGTTGTGTTATTGACTCTAAATCAGAAAAGAACACTTATCATCCCCTTCTTGTACTATTAAAACTATGGTTAATATTTCTGATTCAGTACCACCCAGTCATTAATTAGTTTGGAGAACAGGTTAATTATAGAAATGACTTACATTAGTAAGAAAAAAGACTCTCTCACTACTTCAATGAGTCAAAATTTAAAAAAAAATACGCTTTCTTTACTTAAAATGTAAGGTCCATGCATGCAATGTTTTGTTTGTTTTGTATGCCACTTCTGCATCCCTAGTCATCAAACTGCACCTCACACACAGAAAGCACTAAACAATTTTTTTTTTTGGCTTAAAGAGATTTTTCTTCAAATTTCTGTCTCTGATATTGAACAACTCACTATCCTGTCTCATTTATTTCATATATAAGATGTTCCTGGATCATAGGGTCACGTGATCCTTGAGTGAAAACATATTAAATATGTTAAAATCTCATGTAATGTCACTAAATTATTCAGTAAAACAGAAAAGAGAAGGTACTCAAATATGAAAAACATTCTCATGATCAATGCTTTTCAAAATGAAAATGTCTTTCTTAATACTTAGAGTTTTGAATTCATATTAGAGACTCCAAAAATTCCAAAAAAATGAAAACATCAATGCAGGGTATGTTGAACATCATGAAATTGACTGCTAAGCCCATTTACTCAACCCTACTTTAAAGGTTTTGAGAAAAACAACCCAACAAGTTTTATAGGTGCATTCACTATAACTTTCTGTATGCTGCAGTATGAATGTGAACAATAAACAATACCTTAGAGGAAAGTTAAAAATAAACTTTGAGAGTTGCCAAATAAGATAAAAATACTTAAAATAATTCAACTAGACATTTAAAGGTGTAGAAATCATGAAAGGTATAATAAGAAAAAAAAGGAAATGAGGAAATCAGTAGTATTAAAGCAAAATTAAATATGTTAATTAAAAATCATTTTTAGGGGTAGGGCGAAGCAGAGCCTGGCCGGCTGGGATGGGGTGCACCACAGACAGCACAGGGCTGCGGTGGTTGTGATGCAGGCACCAGAACTGGTGGATTTCTGTAAGTTCCAGGAGCTGACCCGCTCTCTCTCTCTCTCTCTCTCTCTCTCTCTCTCTCTCTCACACACACACACACACACACACACACACATCATTTTCAGGGAATAATGTGAGTAACAAAGATATTTGATACATTCAACACATATCTATCCGTTCCTGAGTGACTACATCTCAACATAATTTTGTCAACATGTTTTATATAACACAAAAACTACATATGTTTTATACTGTGACAGTTTTTTTTTAATTTAATTACTGCTTAAATGAAAATTCCATCTATAGTGTTACCAAATTATTCAGCAGTTCCAGATTTAGTGTATTTTAGTTCACTTCGAAATAATTTTGTCAAATATTTTTTCTATTACAAGGAATATTTAATTTTTAAGCTCTTTGTTTTAATGTAATTATAGAGTAACAGGAAGTTTTATACACAAACATACACACACGGAGGTCCCAGACACCCTTCATGCACCCTCCCCCAATGTTAGCATCTTTCATAACTACAGTACCATGTAATAGAATTAGTACAATCCATAGACCTTTTTCAGATTTTACCAGTTACACATGCATTCACATGCATTTTTGTGTGTGTATGTGTATGTATAGTTCTATGCCATTTTATTAAATATGTAGCGTTGTGGAGCTACTACTGTAATCAAGGTGCGGCACTGTTGTATCCCATGTTAAAACTTTACAGCCACCCACACCCCTTACCTCTAAAGCACCATACCCTTGAAACCACCAATCTGTTTTCAATCCCTATAATTACATTATTTCAGGAATGTTATATAGATTGGTTCATACACTATGTAAACTTTTGTGATGGCATTTTTCACTCAATATTATGTGAAAATCCATCTAAGTGGTGTGTGTAACAAGAGTTGTTCTTCTATTGTTAAGCAGTATTCCATTTGATGGTAAAGATATGTCTCAGTTTGTTTAACTATTCACACATTGAAGGAAATTCAGGTTGTTTCAATTTCTTGTCTATTAAAAATAAAGCTGGTAAGAACATATATGTAAAAGTTTTTGTGTATGTGTAAATATTAGCTTTTGTTTATTTTTAAAGACCTTATTTTTTGAGCAATTTTAGGTTCAAGGCAAAATTGAGAGGAAGTTACAGAGATTTCCCATATACTCCCTATCCCCAACACATGCATAGCCACCCCCATCATTGACATCCTCTACTATTGTGCTACATTTGTAACAATTGACACATCATTGACACATCATAATCACTCAAAGTCTACAGTTTACATTATGGTTCACTCTTGGTGTTGTACTTTCTAAGGGTTTGGAAAATTTATAACTGATATGTATCCATTATTATATTATCATACAGAGTATTTTCACTGCCCTAAAAATTCTCTGTGCTCCACATATTCATCCCTCTTCCCCAACCCCTTGCAACCACTGATCTGTTTATTGTCTACCATGGTTTTGCCTTTTTCAGTATGTAGTCTTTTTCACTTCTCTCACTTAATAGAATGCATTTACCTTTTCTCCTTGTCTTTTCATGGATCAAAAGCTTGTTTGTTTTTAGCACTGAATAATATTACATTGTCTGGGTATATCACAATTTATTTAACTATTAACCTACTGAAAGACATTTGGTGGTTTCCAAGTACTTGCAACTATGAATAAGGCTGCTATAAATATCAATGTAGAGGTTTTTGTGTGGACATAAATTTGCAGCTCCTTTGGGTAAATACCAAAGAGCATGATTACTGGATCATATGGTAAGTGGATGTTTAGTTTTGTAAGAAAGCACTAAATCATTTTCCAAAGTGGCAGTACTATTTTGCATTTTCACCAGCAATGAATGAGAGTCCCTGTTGCTCCACATCCTTGCCAGTATTTGCTGTTGTCAGCATACTAGATTTAGTCATTCCAATAGGTGTGTAGAAGTATGTCATTGCTGTTCTAATTTGCATTTACTTGACGACACAATGATGTTGAACATCTTTTCAAATGCTTGTTTACCACCTATAGATTCTCTTTAGTGAGATGTTAAGGTTATTGGTTGATTTTTAAGTTGTTTGTTTTCTTATGGTTGAATTTTGGATAACTGTTTTTTATCAGATGTGTTTTTGAGATAGTTTCTCCAAAACTTTGGCTTGTCTTCTTAATCTCTTGACACTGTCTTTCACAATACAGGAGTATCATTTTAAATTTTATTTTAATGAAGTCCATCTTATCAATTATTTCTCTCATGGATTGTGCCTTTATGTTATATCTAAAATGTCATTGTCATCCCAAATTCATCTAGATTTTCTGGGAGTTTTATAGTTTTGTGTTTTACATTTAAGTGTGTGATATATTTTGAGTTAATTTTTGTGAAAGGTGTAAGGTCTGTGTCTCAATTCATTTTTTTGCATATGGGTGTACAGTTGTTCTACCACAACTGTGTTGCCTTTGCTGCTTTGTAAAAGATCACCTAGAATAATAGTAAATACAATATTGAAGAAGAAGAACAATACAAAAACAACTGTATTTATGTGGGTCTATTTCTGGGCTCTCTATTCTGTTCCATTAATCTATCTATCCTTTCACCAATAACATATTGTCTTGATTACTGTGACTTTATAGTAAGTCAGGTAATGTCAATCCTTCAACATTGTTCTTCTTCTTCAATATTGTATTTACTATTATTCTAGGTTTTCTGCCTCTCTTAATAAACTTTAGAATTAGTGTGTCAGTATCCAAACAAGCAAACAAACAAAATTGCTGGGATTTTGATTGAGATTGCATTGGATCTTAGATTAAGTTGGAAAGAACTGACAACTTGACACTATTGAGTCTTCTCATTGATAAACATGGAATATCTGTTCATTTATTAATTCTTTGATTTTGTTCATTGAAGGATTTTTGTTTTCCTCATATGGTGATTTTACATATTTTGTTAGGTTTATACTTAAGTATCTCATTTTTGGGTGCTAATGTAAATGGTATTGTATTTTAAATTTCAAATTCCACTTGTTTAATGCTAGTATTGGCTGAAAATTAGTTTTTATTTCTCAAGGATATATTACCAAGGGTGAAAGTCTGGGATGTATGAAAAATACATTTTTAGTTTTAAAAGAAAATGACAAATTTCCACACTAATGGTTCCATTTTACATTCCCACCAACATTGTGATCCAATTTTTCAACATCCTTGGTGTTTTCACATTTTTTTATTTTAGCCATTCTGATATGTGTGTAGCAGTTTATCATTTTGCTTTAAATTTGCATTTTCCTAATGACCAATTACGTTGAATACTTTTTATGTGGTTATTTGAAATCTGTATATATTTTTGATCAAATGTCTGTTCATGACTTCTGTCCATTTTACAATTAGATTTATTTAAATTATTGTGTTTTGAGAGTCATTTATAAAGTCCAGATACAAGCCCTTTGTCAGATACATGCTTTCTAATTATTTTCATCAGTCTGTAGTTTGTATTTTCATTCTCTTAAGGGCGTTTTCACAGATCAAAAGTTTTTTTTTAATTTTAATGAGGCCCAATGTCTCAGTTTTCCTTTTATACATCATTACCTATATAGCCATTCAGGACTGGCAGCTGTGTATGTATAGCGGCATTCACTGGTGGGCTATGGAGGGTGATATTATGGGCAGATAATTTTTGTATAGCTTTAAATTTTTGTGGTAGTATTTTCTTATTTTTGAAGCAATTTATGAAATATACATTCTTCTAAGAAATATATCCATGACCTCCAAATTTTCAAATAGATTTTGGTGAGGTTATTGATTCAGTTCTCCAGTTATCTTTTTATTTATGTGGTATTATTCAAAATTTTGTTTATTTGTGCTTTCTCTTTTTACTGGTCATTTCATCAGAGTTTTGTGTATTTCATTAATATTTTTATAAAGTTTAGTCTAATGCATGCTTCTTTAATATTTCATTAAGTTTTTCTCTTGTACTTATATCCTTTTTCTATTTAAGAATTTATTCTATTGTTCTTTCTAACTTCTTAAGTTAGACACATAATTAATGTTTAACTTTCCTTATTTTGACTATAAAAATTTAAGGCTATGTTTTTCCTTTGCTACTTTGTCATTATCCTGCTGAGTTCCATATGGGTATGTGTGTGTGTGTGTGTGTGCGTGTGTGTGTGTGTGTGTGTGTGTATTTTAAACTAATAGACTATATTTTTAGAATAGTCTTTGTTTTACAGAGAAGTTGAGCACACAATAAAGAGAATTCTCAAAAATTCCCTGCACACAGTTTCCTTCATTATTAATATCTTTCATTAGTACATATATTTGTTACACTGATGAAGTAATATTAATCCATAATTATTAACTGTACTTAATAATTGAGAGTATACAACACCTAGGACTGTAACAAGAGACAAAGAAGGTCATTATATAATGATAAGGAGGTCAGTTTATCCAAAGGATATAACAATTGTAAATATCTATGCACCCAACATTAGGAATGCCTAAATTTATAAAGCAAATATTAACAGATTAGAAGGGAGAAATAGACAGCAATACAATAATAGCAGGGGACTTCAATACCCTACTTTTAACAATGGATATATCATCCAGACAGAAGGCCAGTAAGGAAACATTGGCTTTTAACTACATATTATACCAGATGGACCTAACAGACATATACAGGGCATTCCATCATTCCATACAACAGCAGCAGAATACATATTCTTTTCAAGCACATATGGAACACTGTCTAGGATAGATCATAGGCAAGACCATAAAACTAGTATTAATGAATTTAAGAAGATTGAAATCATATCAAGCATATTTTCCAAACACAAAGGAACTAGAAAAAGAATAAACAAAGGTCAAATTTAGGAGAAGGAAAAAAAAAAACAATGAAGCATTATTTCATAATAAATTATCTTAATAAACTGGGTATAGAGGGAATGTACATCACCATAATAAAGACCACATATGACAAGCCTACAGTTAACATCATATACAATGGTTAAAGGTTGAAATATTTCCCTCTAAGATCTAGAACAAGATAAGAGTGCCCACTGTCACCACTTTTATTCAACATAGTACTGGAAGTCTTAGCTAGAGCAGTAAGGTAAGGAAAAGAAATAAAAATATCTAAATAGGAAACGAAGAAGGAAAAGTGTTGGTATTTGCCAATTACATGACATTATACATAGAAAACCCCATAGACCACTAAAAAATAAAACTTAGAATTAGTAAATTGCTTTAATAAAGTTGCAGGATACAAAGTCAGTAATAATAATGATAAATCAGTTGCATCTCTACACTCTATCAATGAAATTTCAGAAAGAAAAATTAAATGAATGATCCCATTTACAATAGCATTATAAAAGAATAAAATTCTTAGGAATAAATTTAACAAAGGAGGTTAAAGATCTGTACTCTGAAAGCTATAAGACATTGATGAAAGATTGAAGAAGACACAAAAAAATTGAAAGGTATAAATATTGAGTTAATATTGTCAAAATGCCTACACTACTCAAAACAATATACAGATTCAACACAATCTCTATCAAAATTCCAATGACATTTTTCACAGAAATAGAAAAGAAAAAAAAATCTAAAATTTGTAAAGAATCACAAAAGACTCCGAGTAGCCAAAATAATTTTAAGAAAAAAGAACAAAGCTGGAGGTATCACACTTCCTGATTTCAAACTATATTATAAAACTATAGTGATCAAAACAGTATAATGTGGGTTTTGGCATTAAAACAGACACATAAACCAATGGAACAGGACAGAAAACATCAAAATAAACCCATTCACATATGGTCAATTAATTTTTGACAAAGGAGCCAAGAATATACAATGAAGAAAGGATAATCTTCAAAAAATGGTGCTGGGAAAACTGGATAGCCACATGCAAAAAAAATGAGGTGGACCCCTATCTTACACCTTACACAAAAATCATCTCAAAATGCATTAAATTCTTGAACTTAAAATATGAAACTATAAAATTCCTAGAAGAAAACATAGGGGGTAAGCTTCTTGACATTGATCTTGGCGATGACTTTTTGGATTGGACACAAAAAGCAAAGTCAACAACAAAATAATAATAATAAACCAGTGAGACTACAGAAAACTAAAAAGCTTCTGTTCAGTAAAGGAATGGGAGAAAATATTTGCAATTTGCATATCTAATAGGAGGTTAATATTCAAAATACATGCGGAACTCATACAACTCAATAACAGTAATAATGAATAACCCAAATAAAATGGATAAAGAAGCTAAATAGACATTTTCCCAAAGATATACAAAGGGCCAACAGGTAAATTAAAAGATGCTCAACATTGCTAATCATAAGGGAAATGCAGATAAAAGCCACAATGAGATAACACCTCACACCTGTTAGAATGGCTATTACAAAAAGACTAGAGATAACAAATGCTGACAAGGATGTGGAGAAAAGGGAATTATTGTACATTTTTGGTGGGAATGTAAAATGGTACAGCCACTTTAGAAAATAGTATGATGGTTCCTGAAGAAATTAAAGCTAGAATGACACCATTATCCAGCAATCTCACTTCTGGGTATGTGTCCAAAGGAAACAAATGTTTATCTCAAAGAAATATCTGTACTCCCATGTCATAGCAACATTATTGATAGTAGCCCAGGTATCAAAACAACCTAAGTGTCTGTTCATAAATGAATGAATGAAGAAAATATGGTATACATATACAGAATATTATTCAGCCTCAAAAAGAAGGAAATTCTGTCATTCCTGACAACATAGATGAACCTGAAAAGCATTATGCAAAGATTAAACAAAACATTTCTAAATAACACATAGGTAAAAGGAAAAGTCTGGACATAAATTTTAAAATATTTTGAATAAAATAAAAATGAAAATACTACTTATCAAAATTTATAGAATACAGTGAAAACAGTGCATAGAGGGAAATAAATAACATTAAAAACTTCTCCCTAAGCAGTACTATGAGAAAATCTAAAATTAATAACCTAAGCTTCCACATTAAGAATATACAGGGCTTCCCTGATAGCGCACTGGTTGAGAGTCAGCCTGCCGATGCAGGGGACACGGATTCTTGCCCCGGTCTGGGAGGATCCCACATGCCGTGGAACGGCTGGGCCCATGAGCCATGGCCACTGAGCTTGAGCTCTGGAGCCTGTGCTCTGCAACGGGAGAGGCCACAACAGTGAGAGGCCCACGTACCACAAAAAAAAAAAAAAAAAGAAGAAGAAGAATATACAGAGGAGAGTGGAAGATGGTGGAAGAGTAAGACATGGAAATCAACTTCCTCCCCACAGACACATCAGAAATATATCTACACGTGGAACAACTCCTACAGAACACCTACTGAATGCTGGCAGAAGACTTCACACCTCCCAAAAGGCAATAAACTCCCCATGTACCTTGGTAGGGCAAAAGAAAAAAGGAATAAAGAGAGACAAAAGAATAGGGATGGGACCTGCACCAGTGGGAGGGAGCTGTGAAGGAGGAAAGGTCTCCACACACTAGAAGCCCCTTCACGGGCGGACTCTGCAGGTGGCAGAGGGGAAGCTTCGGAGCCGCGGAGGAGAGAGCAGCAATAGGGGTGCGGAAGGCAAAGCGGAGAGATTTTCGCACAGAGGATTGGTGCCGACCAGCACTCACCAGCCCGAGAGGCTTGTCTGCTCACCAGCCGGGGAGGGCAGGGCTGGGAGCTGAGGCTCGGGTTTTGGTTGGAGCAGAGAGAGAGGACTGGTGTTGGAGGCGTGAAAACAGCCTGAAGGGGTTAGTGCACCACGGCTAGCCGGGAGGGAGTCTGGGGAAAAGTCTGGACCTGCCTAAGAGGCAAGAGACATTTTCTTCCCTCTTTGTTTCCTGGTGCGCCAAGAGAGGGGATTAAGAGCACTGCTTAAAGGAGCTCCACACACAGGCGCGAGCTGCGGCTAACAGCGCTGACACCAGAGACGGTCATGAGACGCTAACGCCGCTGCTCCCGCCACCAAGAAGCCTGTGTGCAAGCACAGGTCACTATCCACATCTCCCTTCTAGGTAGCCTGTGCCGCCCGCCACTGGAAGGGTCCTGGGATCCAGGGACAACTTCCCCGGGAGAATGCACGGTGCGCCTCAGGCTGGTGCAACGTCCCGCCGGCCTCTGCAGCAACAGGCTCACCCCGCATCCATACCCCTCCCTCCTCCCGGCCTGAGTGACCCAGGGCCCCCGAATCAGCTGCTCCTTTAACCCCGTCCTGTCTGAGCAAAGAACAGACGCCCTCCAGCGACCTACATGAAGAGTCAGGGCCAAATCCAAAGCTGAACCCCAGGAGCTGTGCGAACAAAGAAGAGAAAGAGAAATCTCTCCCAGAAGCCTCAGGAGCAGCAGATTAAATTTCCACAATCAACTTGATGTACCCTGCATCTGTAGAATACCTGAACAATGAATCATCCCAAATTGAGGAGGTGGACTTTGAGAGCAAGATTTATTATGTTTTCCCCTTTTCCTCTTTTTGTGAGTGTGTACGTGTATCCTTCTGTGTGAGATTTTGTCTGTATAACATTGCTTTCACCATTTGTCCTAGGTTTCTGTCAGTTTTATTTATTTATTTTTTTTGTACTTAAAATTTTTTTTAATAATTATTTTTTATTTTAATAACTTTATCTTTTTCTTTTCCTTTATCCTCTTTCTTTCTTCCTTCCTTTATTTCTTTCTTTCTAATTTTTCTCCCTTTTATCATGAGCCGTGTGGAGGAAAGGCCCTTGGTGCTGCAGCCAGGAGTCAGTGCTGTGCCTCTGAGGTGGGAGAGCCAGTTACTTCAGGACACTGGTCCACAAGAGACTTCTCAGCTCCACATAATATCAAATGGCGAAAATCTCCCAGAGATCTCCATCTCAACACCAGCACCCAGCTTCACTCAACAAGCAGCAAGCTACAGTGCTGGACACCCTATGCCAAACAACTAGTGAGACAGGAACACAACCCCACCCATTAGCACAGAGGCTGCATAAAATCATAATAAGTCCACAGACATACCAAAACACACCAACAGATGTGGACCTGCCCACCAGAAAGACAAAATTCAATCTCATCCACCAGAACACAGGCACTAGTCCCCTCCACCAGATGGCCTACACGACCCACTGAACCAACCATAGCCACTGGGGTCAGACACCAAAAACAACGGGAACTACGAACCTGCAGCCTGAAAAAAGAAGACCCCAAACACAGTAAGATAAGCAAAATGAGAAGACAGAAAAATACATAGCAGATGAAGGAGCAAGGAAAAAACCCACCAGACCTAACAAATGAAGAGGAGATAGGCAGTCTACCTGAAAAAGAATTCAGAATAATGACAGTAAAGATGATCTAAAATCTTGGAAATAGAATAATGAAAATGCAAGAAATGTTTAACAAGGACCTAGAAGAACTAAAGATGAAACAAGCAATGATGAACAACAAAATAAATGAAATTAAAAATACTCTAGGTGGGACCAATAACAGAATAACTGAGGCAGAAGAATGGTTAAGTGACCAGGAAGATAAAATAGTGGAAATAACTACTGTAGAGCAGAATAAAGAAAATAGAATGAAAAGAACTGAGGACAGTCTCAGAGACTTCTGGGAAAACATTAAAGGCAACAACATTCGTATTATATGGGTTCCAGAAGAAGAAGAGAAAAAGAAAGGGAATGAGAAAATATTTGAAGAGATTATAGTGGAAAACTTCCTTAATATGGGAAAGTAAATAGTTAATCAAGTCCAGGAAGCACAGAGAGTCCCATACAGGATAAATCCAAGGAGAAATACACCAGGACACATATTAATCAAACTGTCAAAAATTAAATACAAAGAAAACATATTAAAAGCAGCAAGGGTAAAACAACAAATAACACACAATGGAATCCCCATAAGGTTAACAGCTGATCTTTCAGCAGAAACTCTGCAAGCCAGAAGGGAGTGGCAGGACATATTTAAAGTGATGAAGGAGAGAAACGTACAACTAAGATTACTCTACCCAGCAAGGATCTCATTCAGATTTGATGGAGAAATTAAAACCTTTACAGACAAGCAAAAGCTGAGAGAGTTCAGCACCACCAAACCAGCTTTACAACAAAGGCTAAAGGAACTTCTTTAGGCAAGAAACACAAGAGAAGGAAAAGAACTACAATAACAAACCCAAAACAATTAAAATAATGGGAATAGGAACATACATATCAATAATTACCTTAAATGTAAATGGATTATATGCTCCCACCAAAAGACACAGACTGCCTGAATGGATACAAAAATAAGAATCAGGGTTTCCCTGGTGGTGCAGTTGTTGAGAGTCTGTCTGCCAATGCAGGGGACATGGGTTCATACCCCAGTCCAGGAAGATACCACATGTCACGGAGCGGCTGGGCCTGTGAGGCATTGCTGCTCAGCTTGCACGTCTGGAGCCTGTGCTCTGCAATGGAAGAGGTCACAACAGTGAGAGGCCCACATACTGAAAAAAAAAAAAAAAAAACAAGAACCATATATGTGCCATCTACCAGAGACCTGGTAGACCTAGAGAAACATACAAACTGAAAGTAAGGGGATGGAAAAAGATATTCCATGCAAATGGAAACCAAAGGAAAGCTGGAGTAGCAATTCTCAAATCAGACAAAATAGACTTTAAAATAAACACTATTAGAAGAGACAAAGAAGGATACTGCAGAATGATCAAGAGATGATCCAAGAAGAGGATATAACAACAGTAAATATTTATGAACCCAACATAGGAGTACCACAATACATAAGGCAAATACTAACAGCCATAAAAGGGGAAATTGACAGTAACACATTCATAGTAGGGGACTTTAACATCCCACTTTCACCAATGGACGGATCATCCAAAATGAAAATAAATAAGGAAACACAAGCTTTAAGTGATATGTTAAACTAGATGGACTTAATTGATATTTCTAGGACATTCCATCCGAAACAACAGAATACACATTTTTCTCAAGTGCTCTCAGAACATTCTCCAGGATAGATCATATCTTGGGGCACCAATCAAGCCTTGGTAAATTTAAAAAAATTGAAATTGTATCAAATATCTTTTCTGACCACAATGGTATAAGACTAGATATCAATTACAGGAAAAGATCTGTAAAAAATACAAACACATGAAGACTAAACAATACATTACTTAATAATGAAGTGATTACTGAAGAAATCAAAGAAGTAATAAAAAATACCTAGAAACAAATGACAATGGAGACACGATGACCCAAAATCTATGGGATGCAGCAAAAGCAGTTCTAAGAGGGAAATTTAGAGCAATATAATCCTACCTTAAGAAACAGGAAACATCTCGAATAAACAACCTAACCTTGCACCTAAAGCAATTAGAGAAAGAAGAACAACAACCAAAAAAAAAATCCAAAGTGAGCAGAAGGAAATAAATCATAAAGATCAGATCAGAAATAAATGAAAAAGAAATAAAGGAAATGATAGCAAAGATCAATAAAACTAAAAGATGGTTCTTTGAGAAGATAAACAAAATTGATAAACCATTAGCTAGACTCATCAAGAAAAAAAGGGAGAAAACTCAAATCCACAGAATTAGAAATGAAAAGGAGAAGTAAAAACTGACACTGCAGAAATAAAAAAGATCATGAGAAATTACTACAAGCAACTCTATGCCAATAAAATGGAAAACCTGGAAGAAATGCACAAATTCTTAGAAATACACAACGTGCCAAGGCTGAATCAGGAAGAAATAGAAAATATGAACAGACCAATCACAAGCACTGATATTGAAACTGTGACTAAAAATCTTCCAACAAAAGCCCAGGACCAGATGGCTTCAGAGGCGAATTCTCTCAAACATTTAGAGAAGAGTTAACACCTATCCTTCTCAAGCTCTTCCAAAATACAGCAGACGGACGAACACTCCCAAACTCATTCTACGAGGCCACCATCACGCTGACACCAAAACCAGACAAGGATGTCACAAAGAAAGAAAACCACAGGCCAATATCACCGATGAACATAGATGCAAAATTGCTCAACAAAATACTAGCAAACAGAATCCAACAGCACATTAAAAGGATCATTAACCATGATCAAGTGGGGTTTATTCCAGGAATGCAAGGATTCTTCAATATACGCAAATCAATCAACTTGATACCCATACTAATAAACTGAAGGAGAAAAACCATATGATCATCTCAATAGATGCAGAGAAAGCTTTTGACAAAATTCAACACCTATTTATGATAAAAACCCTACAGAAAGTAGGCATAGAGGGAACTTTCCTCAACATAATAAAGGCCATATATGACAAACCCACAGCCAACATTGTCCTCAATGGTGAAAAACTGAAAGCATTTCCACTAAGATAAGGAACAAGACAAGGTTGCCCACTCTCACCACTCTTATTCAACATAGTTTTGGAAGTTTTAGCCACAGCAATCAGAGAAGAAAAGGAAATAAAAGGAATCTAAATCGGAAAAGAAGAAGTAAAGATATCACTGTTTGCAGATGACATGATACTATACACAGAGAATCCTAAAGATGCTACCAGAAAACTACTAGAGCTAATCAATGAATTTGGTAAAGTAGCAGGATACAAAATTAATGCACAGAAATCTCTGGCATTCCTCTACACTAATGATGAAAAATTTGAAAGTGGAATCAAGAAAACACTCCCATTTACCATTGCAACAAAAAGAATAAAATACCTAGGAATAACCTTACCTAAGGAGACAAAAGACCTGTATGCAGAAAATTATAAGACACTGATGAAAGAAATTAAAGATGATACAAATAGTTGGAGAGATATATCATGCTCTTGGATTGGAAGAATCAACTATGTGAAAATGACTCTACTACACAAAGCAATCTACAGATTCAATGCAATCCCTATCAAACTACCACTGGCATTTTTCAAAGAACTAGAACAAAAAATGTCACAATTTGTATGGAAACACAAAAGACCCCGAATAAATAAAACAATATTGATAACGTAAATTGGAGGTGGAGGAATCAGGCTCCCTGGCTTTAGACTATACTACAAAGCTACAGTAATCAAGACAGTATGGTACTGGCACAAGAACAGAGATATAGATCAATGGAACAGGATAGAAAGACCAGAGATAAACCCACTCACATATGGTCACCTTATCTTTGATAAAGGAGGCAGGAATGTACAGTGGAGAAAGGACAGCCTCTTCAATAAGTGGTGCTGGAAAAACTGGACGAGTACATGTAGAAGTATGAGATTAGATCACTCCATAACACCACACACAAAAATAAGCTCAGAACGGATTAAAGACCTAAATGTAAGGCCAGAAACTATCAAACTCTCAGAGGTGAACATAGGCAGAACACTCTATGACATAAATTACAGCAAGATCCTTTTTGATCCACCTCCTAGAGAAATGGAAATAAAAACAAAAATAAACAAATGGGACCTAATGAAACTTAAAAGCTTTTGCAAAGCAAAGGAAACCATAAGCAAGAGGAAAAGACAACCCTCAGAATGGGAGAAAATATTTGCAAATGAAGCAACTGACAAAGGAATAATCTCCAAAATTTGTAAGCAGCTCATGCAGCTCAAAAACAAACAGCCCAATCCAAAAATGGGTAGAAGACCTAAATAAACATTTCTCCAAAGAAGAAATACAGATTGCCAACAAACACATGAAAGAATGCTCAATATCATTAATCATTAGAGAAATGCAAATCATAACTACAATGAGATATCATCTCACACCTGTCAGAATGGCCATCATCCAAAAATCTAGAAACAATTAATGCTGGAGAGGATGTGGAGAAAAGGGGACACTCTTGCACTGCTGGTGGGAATGTGAATTGGTACAGCCACTATGGAGAACAGTATGGAGGTTCCTTAAAAAACTACAAGTATAACTACCATATGACCCAGCAATCCCACTACTGGGCATACACCCTGAGAAAACCGTAATTCAAAAATAGTCCTGCACCAAAATATTCATTGCAGCTCTATTCACAATAGCCAGGAGATGGAAACCACCTAAGTATCCATCAACGGATGAATGGATAAAAAAATGTGGCACCTATATACAATGGAATATTACTCAGGCATAAAAAGAAAGGAAATTGAATTATTTGTAATGAGGTGGATGGACCTGGAGTCTGTCATACAGAGTGAAAGAGAAAGTCTGAAAGTCTGAAAGAGAAAGACAAATACTGTATGCTAACACATATATATGGAATCTAAGAAAAAAATAAAATGTCATGAAGAGCCTAGGGGTAAGACAGGAGTAAAGACACAAACCTACTAGAGAATGGACTTGAGGATGTGGGGAGGGGGAAGGGTAAGCTGTGACAAAGTGAGAGTGGCACGGACATATATATACTACCAAACGTAAAATAGATAGCTAGTGGGAAGCAGCCGCATAGCACAGGGAGATCAACTTGGTGTTTTGTGACCACCTATAGGGGTGGGATATGGAGGGTGGAGGGAGGGAGACGCAAGAGGTAGGAGATATTGGGATATATGTATATGTATAGCTGATTCACTTTGTTATAAAGCAGAAACTAACACACCATTGTAAAGCAATTATACTCCAATAAAGATGTAAAAATATATATATACGGAAAGGAAGAAAATTTAAAGCTAAAATAATGTAGAAGAATGTAAATAATAAACATTAGAATTGAGTACAGGAAAAGTAGGTAAAAAGTCAATTAAACCAAAAGCTGGTTCTTTGAGAAGATCAATACAATTGTTAAAATCTGGCCAGCACCTAAAGGTCAGGAATGAGAGATAGATGTGCTCTTTCACCATTCCTATTTAACATTATACTAGAAGTCCTAGCTAGTGCCGTGATAGAAGGAATGGAAATAAAGCTGTACAGATTGGAAAGGAAGAAATAAAATTGTCTTGATACATAGGTAACTGTACATGTAGAAAACTCTCCAAATTTACCAAAAAACTCTCAGTACTAATAAATGAGTAGAGCAAGTTTGCAGTAGATAAAGTTCATATGCAAGAGTCTTTCAACTTTATATACCAGCAACCAATCACTGGAACTTAAAATTCAAATAAATACTATTTATATTTAATAGTATTAAAAAATAAAATAAATTTTCAAATCACAAATATGATAAAGGATTCATATCCATAATATATAAAGAACTCTTAAAACTTGATACTAAAGAGATGAATAATTCAATTTTTTTAAATGGGAAAAATAAGAAAATATCTCTCAAAAGAGAATACACAAATGTTCAGTATGGTATGAAAAATACTTAATATTATTAATCTTAGGGAAAAACATATAAAAACAATGAGATACCACTTCACATTCATTAGGATGACTATAATAAGATGGACAAAAACAAGATTTTGCAAATGTATAGAGAAATTGGAACCCTCATACATTGCTTGTTAGCATGTAATATGGAGCAGGCATTTTGGAAAAGAGTTTGGCAGTTTCTCAAAAAATTAAACGTAGAGTTACCATATAACCCACTAATTCCACTCCTAGATATATACCCAAATAATTTAAAACACATAATTACACTCAAAAACTTGTACATTAATGTTGATATCAGCATTAATCATATTAACTAAAAAGTAGAAACAATCAAAATATCCATTGTTAACTGATGAGTGGATAAACAAAAGCAGCATATTCATACAGTGGACTAGTATTCGGCAATAAAAAGAAATGTATTAATAACAGGCTACAACATGGATGAACCTTGAAAACATTATGTATGTGAAAAAAAGTCAGCTACAGAAGGCTGCACTCTGGAAAATTCTTTTTATATCAAATATACAGAGGAGGTCAGTCTATAGAGACAGAAAGTAGATTAGTGGTTACCGATGACTAAAGGCGAAGATAGGGAGTGATTGCCAAAGGGTAGAGGATTTCTTTTTCGAGGTCATGAAAATCTTTTACAATTGATGGTGGTAATGGCTGCACAGCTCTGAAATATACTAAAAAACATTGAAGTTTAACTTTAAATTGGTGAATTGTATCTCATGTGAATTATATCTCAATAAAGATTTTTAAAAATTAAGTACTTAGGAAAAAAAATCTATTTTGTGTAGTTTATACACAAAATATACACACTGACAAAATTGATCAAAGAGGATCGAAATTAATGGCGACATGATTTGCAAAACCTGATGTCATCAAGATGTCAATTCTTCCTACCTTAATTTATAAAATTAATGGAAATCCCATTCAAAACCCAAGAACACTTTTTTGTGAATATTGACAAACTGATTTCAAAATTTACATGCAAAGTCAAATAGTCTGAACTATCCAACACAATAATGAAGAACAAAGTTGGAGGATTCACATTTTCTGATATTAAGACAGTATAAAGCTACTCTAATCAAGACAGTGTGGTATTTGCAAAATAATAGATATACTGATGAATGGAAAAGAATACAGAGACAAGAAACAGACCTGAACAAACACAGTCAACTAATTTTTGACAAATTTGCAAAGACAAACTAATGAATAAATAATACTCTTTCCAAAAAATTGTACTAGAGAAACTGGACAGCCATTTGTAAAAAGTAAAATAAAATAAAATAAAATATAAAATAAAATATAAAATAAATAAACCTAGACTCAGACTTCACCCTTTACCCAGAAATAAATTAAAAATGAATTCAAGACCTAAACATAAAATGCAAAATGATAAAACTTGTAGAAGAAAATATAGGAGAGAATCTGTGTGATCTTGGGTTTGGTGATGAGTTTTTATCTGCAACAACAAAACATGATCCATGAAAGAATAAATTGATAAGTTAGTTTTTATTAAAGGTAAACCTCTTGCTCAGTGAAAGACACTTAAAAGATTGAAAAGACAAGCCACAGTTTGTGAGAAAATATTTGCAAAATACTTATCTGATAAAGGATTTGTTCCATATTATACAGAGAACACTAAAACTCAGCAATAAGAAAGTAAACAAATCCATTTAAAAATGGTCAAAAGGCCTGAACAGATACATCATCAAAAACGATATTCGGATAGCAAGTAACATATGAAAGATTCTTAACATCATATGTCATTAGGGAAATGCAAATAAAAACAATGAGATACTTGGGTTCCCTGGTGGTGCAGTGGTTGAGAGTCCGCTTGCCGATACAGGGGACATGGGTTCGTGCCCCGGTCCAGGAAGATCCCACATGCTGTGGAGCTGTTAGGCCCATGAGCCATGGTCGCTGAGACTGCACGTCTGGAGCCTGTGCTCCGCAACGGGAAAGGCCACAACAGTGAGAGGCCTGCGTACCGCAAAAAAAAAAAAACCAAAAAACAATGAGATACCATCACACACCTAGCTTAATCTTAGAATGGTTAATATTGAGGAGGAATGATTTGACAGAACTAAACATTGGTAAGAAATTGAAGTAACAGGAATTCTCATTCATTGGGGGCAGAATGCAAAATGGAACAGGCTGTTTGGAAGATAGTTTGGCTGCTCCCATAAAGCTAGACAAAATCTTACCACATAATCCAGCAAGTGTACACTTAGGTATTATCCAACTGCTTTATATTCTTATGTCCATGAAAAACCTGCACACAAATGCTTATAGAAACATATAACCATTGTAATGCTAACAGTAGGTCAAACTGGGTGCAGGGTAGATGGGAGCTCTGTAATATCCTTGAACTTTTCTGTAAATCTACAACTCTTCTAAAAGTTTAAATGTTTATTGAATGTGAAAAAATAAAAACAAGGTAAAATTATTAAATTATAGGAAATATTCATTTTTATAGTTCTTAAATCTTGGCACCAGGAAGGCACTGTGGGGTTTGAGACGTGGAGAAAAAGTTTAGGGTTGAAACTGAGCAGGACCCTGTGGGGCTCCTGGGCATGGAAGCCTTTCCATGTCCCCCATTCCTTGTTTGTAAGGAAGAGACTCCAGCCTCCCTGAACTTTCCTGAGTTCCAAAGGGCAGATTTAAACAGTTGCTAATCAGGGAAAGGAGGGGATGCAGAGACAAGGGAGGAGCAGCCAAGAAACAATAATGCAGCCTTGGGGCAGGGTCCTGGTTCTTCCCCAAGTGATACACAGAGGAGAAACTAAAACCCAACAAATGGAAGATGTCAGTATTCTTCATTTCAGAGAAGACCAACTGAAGCCGGATTAAATGAACCAGAGAAGTTCTTCAAGAAGACCACCTGAAGGCCAGATTAAAGAAACTACAAAAGCTCATCAGATTATCTGAGTGAGCTCAGATTAAAGGAGTGCAAACCTTGCACACATCATAAACTATCAGCAGCCCCACCCTTGCACTATTGCTATAAAACTCCTCACCCTGGGCTTCCCTGGTGGCACAGTGGTTGAGAGTCCACCTGCCAATGCAGGGGACACTGGTCTGTGCCCCGGTCCGGGAAGATCCCACATGCCACGGAGAGGCTGGGCCCGTGAGCCATGGCCGCTGGGCCTGCGCCTCCGGAGCCAGTGCTCCAGAACGGCCCGCATACCACAAAAAAAAAACAACAAAATAACTCCTCACCCAATCCTCCCTGGTTGGGACACACAATTTTTGAGGGGCATGAGCCTGCTGTGTCCCCCTTTGCCTGGCAAAGTTATAAAGCTCTTCTTTTTTACTTCACCCAATACTCTGTCTCCAAGATTAGATTCAGCACCCGTGCACAGAGGCCGAGTTTTCAGCATCAGGGTCAGCTCACTTAAAATAAGCCTATATTTTTCATTGATACAAGTATCTCTTCCAATGTGTCATTTGTGTTTGTTCAAGTCATCTGCCAGTGAAAGATTTGTTTTACTGTTGTTGTGTAATAAGTATCATCACAAATCTGGTCATTGGGAGTGATTTGTTGTTTATAACTTATTTTTGCATAACAACTTAGGTCAACCTGGCATTGCACCAACAAGTCTGAGAGGTTCCAGACTCACAATTATAAATATGGTTCCAGTTCAAGAGAAATTAGGTGCTGTAAAGTGTGAGAATTTATCTATGTAATAAGCACTTATAAAGTGATTACTATCTTCCAGAAATTCTTAAACACTTTACATATACTAAATTATTAAGATCCTTATAAAATCTTTCTAGGGTAGGTGCCAGTATAATGTATATATTAATGTTAGTATTAACTACATATTAGTATCTTGATATCTATTTAAGTACTATCTATGTTTTTATTAAAGATACATGGATACAAAAATAATTCTTTTTACTGTCTAAGCCCAGAAGGTCTGCTTTCAGAGTCCCTTCTCCTTATCAGGATGCTGTGATACTCCTTAACTAGAGGTGACTCTTTGGAAACTCTTAACCATATGCTTTGTTCTTTGAGTACTTTTTCTGGTGTTTTATGACTTTTAGTGCCAGAAAATGTAAACCCCTTAAAATATATTCAGTAGAAACTGAACACACATTGTCAAACACAAGTTTGTGTGTCTGACACAGTGAGGCCAAACAAACCTAAATATCAGAGTTTGGAGCAGAGAAAAATTAATTACAAGGGCTATACAAGGAGATAGATTGGCTTGTGCTCAAAAGACCTGAACTCTCAGATGGGTTTCAGGGAAGAGTTTTTAAAGGCAAAATTTGGGGTGAGGGCTGGAGGGTGTGTGACTGTCTTCTGATTGTTTGGTGGTGAGGTAACAGGGTGGTTTTCCAGGAATCTTGTGCTCAGCCCAAAGTTACTATCCTCTACCTGGGTGGTGGGCCTTAGTTCCTGCAGAAGACCTCAAAGATTTATTGTTTTACAGATAGTTCTGTACTCTGATGCTTTTGCAAAAATGTTCCTATAAAGGGGTTTCATCTTCAAGGGATTCATGGAAAAGACTGGTTTCTGGTAACTGACTATACTGCTGAACTGAATGAATAAGCATTTTCGGAACTCTAATGGAAAACTGATGAGTTCATAAAATGCTAACAGAAGATCAAGATGAAAAAAAGAAAATTAATTACATGGGACTGAGTGAACTGATGAGGATGATTATAATTTTTGTAACTTTCTGTTTGAATAAAAAAAAAAATCCCACAAGCACTCAGAGGCAAAAAATATACAAATCAATTATCACTGCAAAGTAAAGGAGCTGTTACAGTGGAGGATTACTGGACTGAATGTCAATATTATGACATAGTATGAGTATGTTTCATGTTTGGTAACTGCAATCATTGTTGCTTTTATTGTGGTCATCCATTTATAATGCTTGGTGTCAGTTTATTTATCTCTTATAAAAATAAAATACAGTGTGTGTGTGTGTGTGTGTGTGTGTGTGTGTGTGTGTGAAAAAACAAACAAACACCAACACTAAAAAAAAAAAAGATATTTGTTATGTATATTGCTTGAGGAGGAATCAGGACCCTGCTTTATCACTGCACTATTGTTTCTTGCCTGCTCTTCCTTTGTTTCTGCATTTCCTCACTTCCCTAATTAGAAACAGAATCTGCCCTTTGGAACTTAGGGAAGGTCTAGGAAACTGAAGCCTTTTTCCTACAAACAAGAAACAGTGGATACTGAAAGACTTTTGTACCCACCCGAGAGGGTACCATAGGGTCCTGCTTGATTTCAAAACCACATTATTAGAATTCAAAATCTCAAGGAAATGTAAATGGATCTGAATAAGTTTTCAAGAGACAGAGTAGCTGAAACAACCTAAAAATTAAGAGTTATGTTATTATGGAGAATTCACTCACCAAGTCAGACTCACATGGGATTCTGAGAACAGCGGACCTCTAACCAATATTCAGTTTGTAAATAGCTAGATGCCCCCACTGAGTTACTGAAAATGATATTATACATAATATACCCTTAAAGGATTAAGATTAAGACGTGACTGTCTCATTGCCACTTTGTGGCTACATAAGCTATTTTTTATTATTTTATGTATCTAACTTTTGTATATTGTGGAAGGTAGGAGAGCAAGAGAGCAATAAATCAATTAAAAGATCTGCTGTGATACTGTTACTGAACTCAGGTTTTGGTTGCTCACCATTCAAAAGCCAATACTTTAGAGACAAGTGTTGGTTGGAAAGAAAAGCTTGCTTAATTCAGGAGGCCAGCAACATGAGGAGAAGGCAGACTCATGTCCAAGAACCAACTCTGAAGATTCTGCTTGACTATAAAAGTTTTTAAAGGGAGAAAGAGGAGATCAGTCACAGTTAATCATTTGGTAAGGGAGTCAGAGTCTTCGTTTTCTTCCATGGAATGAAGATTTTCTTCTAACTGGTTGGTGGTGAGGTAACAGGAATGTTGTGTTCCAGTCCTGTTACTTAGAACTATGTTGTTCCAGGACTCTTGTGCTCAGCCTGAAGTTATCATTCTCCACCTGGGAGGGGATCTTAGTTCCTGAAGAATAACTCAAAGATATATTGTTATGTATATTCCTTGAGGAGGACCCTGCACTATTGTTTCTTGCCTGCTCCTCTGTTTTTGCATTCCCAACCTTCCTTGATAAGCAACTGTTTGAAACTGCCCTTTGGTACTCAAGGAAGGTCAAGGAGACTGAATGAAGCCTTTTTCCCACAAACAGGAAATGGGGGACATGGAAAGGATTTGTATCCCGAGGACCCCAAAGTGGTCTGCTCGGTTTCAATACTGGGATTCATAATAAGAAATGTTTTGTTTGTTTGTTTTTGTTGCTGTTTCTGGCACAGAGCTTCTAATACCCTTGGAATTTCCTAGGTGATGAGAGTAATATAGTTCTCTTATTATGATAATGTGATGACTTTTGGACCCTATCTAAGAGATGGGGTATAGTTGCCAGGTGACCCAACCAGGTGACTGGAGGGTTGGAATTTTCAGTCTCACATCCACCTCCAGGGAGAGAAGAGGTGCTAGAGGTTGAGTTCAGTCACTGATGGCCAATGATTTAATCAATCCTGTCTATTGTAATGAAGCCTCCATAAAAATCCAAAAGATCTGCCTTTATTAAAACATTGTAATTAATGTGTTTTAATGATTTTTAGATAATGTTTTCCCATTTCATTTGCTCAAAGATCTTCCCTTTAAAATTATACTAAAATCTAATTGTTTTATATACTTTATCTACTGCAATATGTGGAAATATTTGAAATCTTAAAATATTTTGAAAATTATGACAGACTAGTTAGTGCTGAAACATCTTTCACATATTTTTCACTTTATTTTTAGAATAACTTTACTAATATGCATTTGAAATATACACTGGGAGCATATAACAGATACTTTTGTACACAAAATCTAGATTTAAAACATGGTAATATTTTGCCAGATACGCTTCAGATTTTTTTTTCCTTTTTTAAGAATTCAAATCACCTTTCTTGTCATTTCATCCTCAGAGCTTACCACTATCCTGAAAATAGTGTATATTATTCCCTGCATGCTTTTATGCTATTGTTATATTACATGTACTCATGAACAGTGGAAATTGTTGTTTTGTAAAATTTAAAATTGTGCACGTATGGTTTTGCACTTTTTTATCATTTAATACCTTATATTAATGTAATTCACATTTTCAAATGTATCTACACTGATAACATTTAATTTTAAAATTTATTTTAACTACGCTGTAATGTTCCATTGTATAAATAAACCACTGTTCTCATTTCCATTCCTCAACAAAGAGAAAATTATGTTGTTTTCTATTTATCAAAATTATAAAAATTATTGAAAGGAATATTAAAAAAAACTCTTTGTAAGTGATCCTCTGAACATGTGTATAAGATTTTCCTAGGTTATTTATGTAAGTTGAATTGTGGCTTATAAAGGTATGTGTAATGAAAATTTTACTAAAAATTGCCTTCAAAATGATTGTATTAATGTATATGCTTACCAGAAATGCACATTATTTTGTGGCAGGAGATTATGCATATCTACTAAGTCCCATTTTCTTTTCCTCCTAAGCATAAAGCTTGATTCCATTTCCTGGCCTTTCTCGTAGTTAGATGTTTCTGAAGACCTGAATGCTGGTGACATGTGAATAGAAGAGGTGTGTGGTGCTTTAAAGTTTCCATGACCAAGAAGTGCGACTTCCCAATGGTCTCATTCCTCATCATCCAGCTGCAAGGAGAGTTCTCTAAGGACTTTGAACAGAGTTGACTGATGAGAGGGACTGGGCTGTCTGAATAACTTCATCAGAGGCTGTATGACCAGGAACATGTCCCCTAGACTGGGACATGAACAATGAATGAACTTTCTTTGTATTAAGCCACTGAGATTATGAGTTTCTGTTTCTAATGAGATTGTTACATGTTACTTTCACCTGATGTGTTGCATGCCCATTTCTTTCCATCTTCACCTCCTTTTGAAGTTGTCAGACTTAAAATATTTTTATCTATTTTAATTTTATGAGACAAATGGCTAAAAGAATCTCAGTATGGTGCCAGTTTGTATTTATCTATACTAGTGAGGTTAAGTAATATTTTCTGTGTTTATTGGCGTTTGGTTTTCTCCTTCTTAAAACTTGCCTACTCATCTCTTGCTCATTTTCAACCCATTTTTTATCAGGTTGTTTATTTTTTTCCCATTGTTTTGGAGGAGTGCCTTATGTATTTTGGCTACTAAGCCTTCCATGACTATGTTCATTGTTAATATCTTCTGACTGTCTGTGGTGTAGATCTCAACTTTGTTCATGGTTTTATTTTGTTTCCATGGATTGTATTCATTTTAATGTGGCCAGTTTGTCATTCATTTCCTTTACGGTTTGTGCATTTTTGTCTTGTTTGTGAAATTCTAATTTACTTTGTGGCCATCAAGGGATTCTTTTATAGACTCTCTTAAAAGTTTTAAATTTTGTGCTAGTCACATTTAGAACTTTACTCTGTAAGGAATTCATTTTTTATGTATTATGTGGGGTAGTAATATACTTTTATTTTTTACACATACATAATTCATTCTGTTCACAATGACTTATAATGCCACTTCTATCATAAAGCAAATATTCATATATGTACATGTGGGTCTGTTTCTAAGGTCCATTCTGTCATTGTATTCCTTGTGAATTTGAGGTTTTTGATGTCTCATTGCAGAAAGACTTCAGTGAGAGACAAAGATATAGGTAAGAAGTGGATTTATTTAGAGAGAAACACACTCCACCAACAGAATGTGGGTCATTTCAGAAGGCAAGAGGCCTTGGTAGAAACACACTCCACAGACAGAGTGTGGGCCATCTCAGAAGGTGAGAGAGAGCCCTGCAATATGGCGTGGTTAGTTTTTATAGGCTGGGTAATTTCATAGGCTAAAGAGTAGGAGGATTATTCTAATTATTTTGGGGAAGGGGTGGGGATTTCCAGGAATTGGGTCACTGCCCACTTTTTGACCTTTTATGGTTGACCTCAGAACTGTCATGGTGTTGGTGGGTGTGTCATTTAGTGTGCTGATGTATTACAATGAGCATAAAATGAGGCTCAAGGTCTACTGGAAGACAAATCTTCTGCCATCTTGGACACAATTGGTTCTAATCAGTCATTGTCATGTCCTATGGTTATATCATTCTTTTAAAGGTTGTGCCCTGCCCCCTTCCCTCCTGTTTCAATTGGCCTAGTGTGTACACCAGCACTACATTTATCTATTGTCTATACTAATAGCTCACTGCCTTAATAACTATAACTTTATCACTAGTGTTCATATCTGGTAAAAAAAATGCCTTTTTGTTTTTCTTTTTCAAATTGATTTTATACATCTTATTATATAAGAGTTTAACAATCTATTTGGCAAGGTCTGTGAAAAAGAATTCCAAATTTCTAAAAGTTTTTAATAATGAATAATTTTAAAATTAATAATTTTGTGGTTTTAAGTAGAAATATATCTATAGATTATTTTAATGAACTTAACATTGTCTTTCTATCCATGAACATATCTCCTTCAAAATGATAAGGTTTTATGACTTAAAATAAATTTTAATACTTTTCTTCATAAATGTGGTTTTATTCCTTTTACTCTGAGATACCTTCTGGTTTTTCCTTCTATTTCACCTTCTATGGTGAATGCAACCATTGTAAAATATATTAAAAGTTATAATTGGTTTCGGCTGGCATATAGAAATGCTATTGATTTTTGTATGTTAATTTTTATCCTTAAAAAAATCCTCTTAATATTTGATTTTTCTGCAGGTTTCAATAATGTCTTTTTAAAAAATTGATTTCTTCCTTTATGACAGTTATTTCCAAATACCTATTGAACATATTTTTTCACTGTTTCCTGGTCTATAGTATACCTTGCTATTGATATAAATATCATTCCTTCTTAGAAAATCTGCTCTTTCTTTCTGATTCTTATGAGATTCTTTTCTTTATCCTCCATGTTCTGCAGTTTCACTATGTGTCTAATCATTGTATGGTTAACTGTCCATCATGGTAGGTGGTTTCTTTGCGTCATTTGTAAATTTTTACTAAGAGCTCTTCTTCATCTCAGATTGGTTATTTAGTGTTTTCTGTGGGAATCTTGTGTACTCTTTGCTCTGGAATGGTTGCTACAAAGCACCTTGTGAGTCTTCATGTCTTTCATTTTCAGACCCTAATTGGGGGATTCTCCCACCACATTCATATTATAAATTAGACTCCAAACCCCCAGAAGGGATAGTCCTGGGACTTGCATTTCTCATGTGCAATTTTTGTTCCATGTAGAGATCGAGGCAAAGAGAAGCTCTTATTTTTCCCTTCTGTGGACTAGTGTATAAAGTTAATTTCTTCTTCTTTTTACCAAAGAAAAAGCTCTTCCAGGATGCTAGTTTAATGTAAAGTTATCTGTTCCAAGGATATGTCTTATTACTAGCACAAGGACAGATTATCTCTCCTTATATTGAATGCGAGGATTCTGGTTCTCTGTTAAAAACTTATGTGTGACTTTTCAGGCCCAACCATAGACAATGACAAAGGCTTTACTTGCCAAGCTTCACAGGGAAACAGTGAACCAGCCTCGATGGAAGCTTCAAGGGGAGTTGCCGTCAAGGTCTCAGACCCCTTCTGCTGCCCACACTCTTTCACACATTTGCATTCCTAGCTCAGATCCTTCATTCCTAGGTCTCTTTATCTGAGGCCCTGGGCAGAGAGAGGTCTTATTCAGGCACCTCTGCTAAGCTTTCTTATGGGGGCTGGAGGAGAAGACATTGAAGACACCTTCCCCAATCTCAGTTCTGAGCACTTTTCCACTGATAGCCACACACTTTCCCGGCATCCCCCTTCCCCCCAGGTGTGCAGAGCTCCTTCAACAATTAAGAAACTCCCACCCATATCTGTGCTGACCCACCCAACAGGAGACAACCAGCACATTCTCTGATTTTAGACTCTTGCTTATACCATCACAGTGATTAAAGGCTTAAATTTTTCATTTTTGGCTTGTTGCTTTAATTGCCTATTTGACACCTAGCAGCTCATTCTCTCTTCCAGCTCAGTGAAGTTCCTGACAGCTTTAAAATTCTACCCTGAAATCCTAACATATATTGGACCCATAACCATCCCAGGCTACCAGATTATTTGCCATCCTAACTTTAGTTTCCCTCTTTATTTCTAGAGCCTTTTTTTAACCATTCCTGTGCAGATATTAGCATATCTTATCCAGAATATCTAGCTGTTTGTAACCAGAGGGAGGTCAAACAGAGCTTTGTCCCTAAGTTAGAGGAATGGGAATCCTCATTTCATTTCTGCCCCCAAAAAGAAAGTAAGACAATGAATTCTGATAAAGTAAAGGAACACTATAACTCATTAATTTCTCAAATCTACACAGGATGGGAGAGGAAGAAAATTTACACTGGATAGCAAGCATTTGCATTAGGTAAAAATGAATAGTTTTCCAGTTGTTAGGATCATTAGCCACTAAATGAGTTACTGATTAAAGTTATAAATGTTTTCTCAGAATGTGTAAAAAAGGAAACACACCTAATTCTTAGATATGCATTGACACTTGGATGTAAGGAATCTCTGGGTTTCCTTCCTAACTTGCATATTTTTGATGCCTACTTTTGAAAGGCTTCCAATCTTATAGATTATTTTGTAGCTCAGAAAATTTAAAACATCTATTTCCACATACAACATATTACTATAGGAATTTAATTTCTCTTTGCAGGAAATTAAATAGATTTGTTTAAATATCCAGAGTATACTGGCTTCAGAGCACTGTGTAAGAAGTAACTTCATTTATACCTTTGTATGTCATATACAATCTCTTCCTCTTTGCTGAACTATCTCCCTCTACATGGTAATTTATCAGTCTCCTATGAATACCTGATGGTTCTCAATGGGTGTTTGTGGGTTATGTTCCCTAGAAGCAGAGCCTGATATATTTGTGTGTGAGTGTGTATGCATGAAAATGATTTACTGAAGGAATGCACTCAGGAGAAAACTATAAGGAGATGAGGAAAACAGAATAAAGAGGAAGAAAATATACAGACAGGTGATTCAGCTGAAGTCCAGCCTCAGTTTGATACCATAGGGAGCTCTGGAATGTGAATAGTACCTCAAGCTTGGTTATACCCTGAGGTGAGAGGGTAGGGCTTTTGTAAACTTTCATCATTTGGTCATTGACTACCAGCCATCTTCTCCAGTGGATGTAATTTCCCCTGCACCTCTGGGTGGGATGGCTGCCATTTGCCAAGGGGAAGTTTTGAGGAGGGATGGCAGCTCTGAACTATGAGCAGCAAACTATCAGAGCAGCTGGGAGATGGGGGTACTAAGAAGGTAAATGGAACCTTGATAAGGCACTAACAGTATCTACTACAGTACAATAATCCTTGTGTTACTGTAAGGCAGTAAGAATCAAGATAAAATGGAGCTGTTTGATTCCTTTCTTCAGGCTTTTCACCAAGTCGAATATTCAGTATTACCATTACTTAAATTAATTATTTTAAATGTATTTTAAAGATAAATGTTTATTTATTCTTGCATCTCCATTTCTTTGGCTTTTACTGTATTTGATGTCCTGGATATATCTGAGACTATAGCTGTGAAGGTAGGAAGGGCTCATGTGACAACTATAGACGCAGCTACTACCTGGCCTCCTGCTAAGTCAAGGCAGGCCATATTGCAAGACCCAGCCTCAGCTCAGGACTTTCCAGACTGATCTCTGAATCACTCTCAGAAAAAAGTCTGAGTCTTATTTTTTGAGCTTTCATAAGTGACAAAATTTCTCTTCTGCATAAAGAAGATACACACTGACGTACAGAAGTCTGGAGTCAGACAGAGTTTGATACGAATTTGTTTCCATTAGATCTCAGCTGTGTGGCTTGAGGCATTAGAAGTTACCAGCTGAAGGAACTGCAAGAAAGGGTTCTAACTGATATTCTTTTCTCCAAACTTTTTGAAGCTGGATTCCAAAATAAGTGTTCATCAGATAAGCCTTTTGAGAACTAACCTCTCTTTAAGAGATCACTAAATACAGCATTATTTTCTTCCTTTCAGCAAGATAATCAACTCTGAGCATTCTCCTATCTGCCTCTGACTACAAAGTAAAGAGTTTTTAATAACAAAAAAGGCTATGAGAATAATAAAATGCTGAGTCTATACCTTCATACTCAGAGAGAAAAACAAAAACTATAAAGAAGGGCCACGTGGTCACTCATTTCCTTACTGAAAATATATTATTCATAGCCTCCTGAAATTCCATCATGGTAGGTTTTCTTTGCAAAGCAATAATTTCTAAGAGTTTCCACATTCCAAAGACAATGAGGGCAAGAAGCCAATATTCCAATGCACAAGTTTTGTGACATGAAATAATGTACGGAAATTACTACCATTGCTAATTAACACTAATTATGTGCCAAAAGCATTTTAATTTTCAGATACTTTTATTTCTGGTTTACAATTTATTCACTCCACATTGTGAAGCAAAGTGCAAAGGCATCCACTTTGGATTCATAATTTACACATTGCTGAAAATTCTTCCATGTACTTAAGTATAATACACACAATTTAGAGGAAAAAGTAAATAATAAAGGCAAAAACTATAATTTTATTCAGTCTGTTTCATCTTAACTCTTTTGGCTTGTCATTTCATATCAAGATTCTTAAATATCAGTTTAATGTACTCATGGCCAGATGAACTGGATAAAAGTGTTTTCAGGCTACCACCAGGGATCAGATTTATGAGCTTCTATTTTAAGGAAATTTTACATGGAGTAGGAAAAATGAGTGAGGCACAATTTCTTGAGTATACAAAGCTATAGCATCAAATTTATGAGCAAGAATCCAGATACAAACTTCCTAGATTCAAATTCCCACTCCACCACCTTAGGAGCATATGCAAACTTAGTACTTAGTACTTAGTCTCTCTATGCCTAATCTCTGGTTTGAATATAGGATTAATCTAACTCATTAAGCTGTCATGAGGATTTATAAATGTGAAACACTTAGAATGGTGCCTGAAAAACTTAATACTGTGTAAATGTTCTTTCCACATTATTACCTTTGTTGGATACATCTCAGGCCCGTTGGACCATCTAAATTGGCTTTGTGACCTCTTCCTTATGAGAAATCATCAAAACCACTTTGAGATGAAGAGAATATAATTTAATATAATTAATTAATTGTTAATATAGTTTTGCCATTTCCTCATTCTTCTACCCAGCTCATGGGCCAAAGTATGCTCTCTTCTTTTCGTACTTCCATTAGAAGCTGCATTCCTCTAAGGATCACTAATCTGTTCTCCATTTCTATAATTCTGTCATTTCAATATTGTTATATAAATGGAATCATATAGTATATGTAACCTTTTGAGATTAGCTTTCCCATTCAGCATAATTCACTGAGCATCCAACCAAGCTGTTGTGTGGATAAAGGGTTTGTTCCTTTTTATTGCTGAGTAGTATTCCATGCTATGTGTGCACAACAGTTTGTTCAACTATTCACCAATTGAAGAACATGTGTGCTGTCTCCACTTTGTGCTGTTATGAATAAAGCTGCTATGAATATTTGTATACAGGTCTTTGTGTCACTGGTGTTTTAATTTCTCTGAGATAAAAGCCCAAGTGTGTAATTTCTGGATTGTATAAGTACCTGTGTAGTTTTGTAAGCAATTGCCATACTCTGTTCAAGAGTAGCCATACAATTTTATATTTTTACCAGCAATATATGAGTGATCCAGTTTCTCTGCATCCTTACTAGCATTTGGTGTTATCACTATTTTTTATCTTATCCTTTCTAGTAGGTATGTAGTAATATCTCATTGTGGTTTCAATTTGCATGTCTCAAATTGCTAATGATGTTGAACATCTTTTCATGTGCTTATTTGCCATCTATATACGCTCTTTGCAGAAATGTCTGTTCAGGATTGTTTTTTTAAAGTTGCTATTTGAGGGTCCTTTATATATTCTAGATACTAGTATTTTGTTAAATTTGTGGTTTGCAAATACATTAAGTCCGCTACATATGAACCTTCAAGTTGAGAACTTTCAAAGATGTGCAAGTGCATTCACATGTCCAATCACGTAAGTTAGTTCATGTGTCTGGCGTACATTGTCATGTGCATGTATCCTCTACAAGTGGTTGCCTTCTTGTGTACTTTACTGTACAGTAGTGTATAGAGTACAGTGGAACAGGATCTTTATTTCAAGCCCAGGATGTCTGGAAGCAAGCATAAAAACAGCAGTGATGTAGCTGGTACTACTATATTTTTCAAGGTACTGTACTGTAAGATTTAAAATGTTTTCTATATTTTTTGTTTGCTTTTTATGTATTATTTGTGTGAAAATTATTATAAACCTATTACAGCACAGTACTATATAGCCAATTGTGTTAGTTGGGTACCTAGGCTAACTTTGTTGGACTTACGAAAAAATTGGATGTGCTCTCAGAATGGAACTCATTCATATGTAGGGTACTTACAGTATTTTCACCGTTTCTAGTTTGTTTCTCAATTCTCTTAAGAGGATCTTTCACAGAGGGAAATTTCAAATATGATGAGATCCAATTTATCTATTTCTAATATACCAGAAAATTCAAGGCAACGATAAGTAAGAATTGGAAGAAATAACATCCAATCATACATATTTTATCAAAAAATACACAAAAATATGGAGGTCAAATAAATCCAATTTATGTAAACAGTTTAAGAAGCAGAAATGAGTTTAGTTTTGTTCATCTACTTTAAATTGTGCTTAATACTTCCTGTTGTTATAACAACAGTTAGGATCCTTGATACCTCTTTATAGAAGAGAGGCTGGTGAGTTGATTGAGGAACACCCAACTTTATCAGACAGCTAACTGCATATGTAGTAGTCATGTCATAACACCCAGGTTTGAAAGGGAAACTATTTTCCATGCATCTCAAACTCAGAACAAGCAGGTGATGAGGACAGCAAACTGGAGGTAAGACTAGGAAAGGAGTCACTCTAAGATGTCTTAGCAGCATGTAAACCAAAACACTCAGAGACTCACTGAAGTTGGAGAGTCCCCCACTTACCTTGGTCAGAAGTCTTCAAGCTTGCTCTGTGCTCAACCATGAAATAGAATCTCCAGGAATAATTACCTTGCATCTTCCATACCATACTTCTACACTGTGCTGGCTTTTCCATTTACTTTTGGACATAAACTATTTCTTCTTGCCCCTCATCAAATGAGAGGCAGATTATGGGAGCAAAATATAGTTTTGTAACCAAGCAGGACACTATGGGGCCTTCCTGGGACAGACCCCTTCCCATATACCCTCTGCTTTAGCTCCTCTCTGAAGTACCTATGTAATAGTATCTGATGCACATTTCCTGAGTTGTTTTATAGATGCTAAAAGTCTCACCAAATGGAAGAAATTAACTACTTGATGACCATAAGCACATAGTCCCCAGACTTACTGGTACCTTAGGATTGGTAATGTTAACCCTTGTGACACCACCCTGTTACTTTACTATCATCCAGTCTGAGAATTGTGCACAAGCTGATCATATACCCTGCAACTCCCTTCCTTCACTTGGCCTTTAAAAATGCTTTCCTGAAACCCATTGGGAAGTTTGGGTGTTTTGAGACTAGTTGCCCTGGACTCCTTGTTTTGTGTCCTGTAATAAAGTCTGCAATTTCCTTCATCACAACCCAGTGTCAGTAGATTGGTGAGGGGACCCAAGGTTGGTTTGAGCAAAGGATTTGTTAAGAGCAAAGGATTAATGTCAAGAAGATCTATTTCTGAAGCCTAGTTCTGCCAATCACTTGTTCTGTGATTATACAGAAAATATTAACATACCTAAGATTTTCATTTGTGAAATGGAGATAATTGTATTTGCACAATAATGATGTTTTGACCCTTAAATGTTTTGACCCTTAAATGAGATAATGCATGCATAGGGCCTGGCATATTTTAAGAATTTGTGAAAAGCCAGTTATTTTATTATAGCCAAGTACATATGCCTCATCAACAGGTGATAAGCAGTACATCACCTGTTGGCTTACCTAAAGAAAGAGCCAAGTTTTGAGGGTGCCAAGATTCTTTGCCTGCCTTCGAAATTTGGGTACTCTTCTAGAAACAGGCTAGCCCTACAAATTTGCAAGCTGAACTTTTATCAGAAATTAGCTTGAAATACTTGCATAAATGGAAAATGGAAGAGAGATGCTCAAGTAGTAAATATGATAGAAAGTAGATAGATTATATAATTCTATTTCTGGCTAACTTGAAAATGTCAAATATATTATTTTTATTTAGAGCTGTTCATAATAGCAGTTGCCACCCACATTTTATGAAAAATAGTGTTACATAAGTCCAAAGTGCTATTTCTATTTCTAAATAAATGCCCAAGAAAATATTCAAGAGTAAAGTTTTTACTTAGAACTAATTTGAGGTTAATGATCCCATACAACGGCCTCCGTTAGACTAGTATCTCCATGAGACAATCAGCTACATTAAATTAGCTTCAGGGTTTAAGAGCATGGGCATTGTTTTAGGTTGGGTTCTACAAAAGCAAGGCCTAAGACAGAGATTCAGATGCTCTCAGAAAAAGGGGAATGAGGGAAGCAGAATGGGGCAGAAGAATGAACTGAACAAGGATGTGGTCTCAGCCGGAGTTGAGCTTAAGCCTGATCCCACAGAGATCTCTGAAGTGTTAATGCACCATAAACTTGGTGTTTTCTTTAAGCAGGAGGGCAGGCCTTTGGTGGTCTTGGTCAGTGGTCATTAGACATGGGCTGTTCTCATCCTGTGAGCAAATCTTCACAGTTAGATGGACAATAATTCTCTGCAGAAGGGGCAGTCCTAAATTGATAGCTGACAATACTCATGGCAGCTAGGAATTGGTTGCACCTGCCTCTAAAGAGGATCTGGATGAATGAGGGAAGTGAATATTCCTATTTGCAATCAAAAAAATCCTGTCCCTTATTAAGAATCTATTGGTTTTATAGGAAGGCAAATTAAAAGGCAATATAATAAAAGTGTCCAAATCATGCCAAAGAGAATCTATACTTGCAGTCCTTAAATTTGGGTGAATGGGGGTTACAAATATCTGAAAGGTTGTGATATATGTTAGTCACCTGCTTTTAAGAAACTGCACAAGTGTGTATATATATAATACTTGCATAGAATTTCAGGGGTTCTCAGATCCCTTGATGAAGCTCATTTACAGATTGTTTGAATTAGAAATTTCTGTTTTGGACCATGTGAACTTGTACTGGCCTTGACAGCAGTATTGGAATGGTGACCAGAGTCTAGAGAAATGATGAAAATCAGTGGAGAAACAAGATTTAGATCTGGGCTACCAGTACAATGGAGAGACAACAGTTAAAAGAAATCAGTCATAATCCATAATGAGAAATCCACCAGGCTAGGTATCTCAAGGGACACACGAGCAGGGGGTAAAGGCCTCTAGGAGCCTCTAGGAGAAAAAAAGAGTTTCTAGATTTTATCTCCTATAATGTGTTTTTGTACATCTGTCCACATATTGCCCACACATAATGGAGGCATTCCTGCCCTTCTAGCATGAGTTATAATAGCAGTTGTTAACAGTACCACAAGCAGCTACTGCCAGCAATCACAATATGTAATTACTTTCATATTCACTACACTTGGAGATGTCTCTTTCATCATCCTCTGACTCTTCAATAAATAACAACAATGAAGTCTAACAAGTCCCATGACACATGTTTCTTCCTTGACCCATTTTTCCCAACAGATCTTGCCAGAATTCTATGAATGGAAACTATCCATAGGACAACCCAAAACCAAATTTGGAGGAAAAATGTTGAGGGTCACAAGTGGGGAGTAGATGTTGAGTTGAGTGGGATATGAAATGGACCATTTCTTTGAATGTTCAGTGACAACTTTCTGTAGTTGTTCCAAATACATAGGTAACAGATTTTTGTTTATTCTTACAGATATATAACATGTATATACATAAAGATGTACATATTATAATCCTGATGAATTTTCTCTGACTGAGAATACTGTGTAACAGCTCCCAGATCAAGAAAGATAAGTTCACTTGCATCTTAAAAGCTACCCTGAAGCCCTGTTTTGAGGTCACAGTTATATCTGATAACTTTTTTGAAGCAGGGCACAACTGACCTGGAATTAATTCTACAGAAGGTTTTACTTTTTTGTAGCTAATTCATTCTAACTATATTCATTCTAACTCCAGCCCATTATCTCTGAATGCTTTTCCTGATAGTAATCCTTCAATTTAAGTGATGCTTGAGTCTTGCAATGATATCTCATGATAAGAAGTTTCTCACCTTCTCTTCCAAAGAATTCCCTTTGTTATTTTAGTTTCTCAGGATCTGGAACTCTAGCCATTAAAATGTCCTTCATGAGAAATAACAAGAGCACCTTTTCATCCTGACCTCTATTTTAAGGATCAGTTAAGAGGATAGGAAGCAATATACCTACAAACAGGATGGGAAGTGCTGATCACACACTGATATTCACACACTTGGATAGGTGAAGTGCAAATCTGGGAAATATTACAGTGACTTGGGTAAGAAAACAAGCTGAGATATTCACTGAATCTTCTCCACTGATTTAGAACCTAAGAGGGGACATTATTTCATTGCTGTGAAATGTAATGAAAGGCAGGGCTTCAGATAACCATCCCCAAATCCGGATGCTTATCTAAACCAAACCTGCCTGCCTGGAATCCCTTTGACTTTCAAAAATAGAGCCTGGACTCATGGGGAACCCTGCTTCCCAGACAATTTGGGACAGTTCCTGTGTTTAGTAAGGAATATTTTAAAAGAAAAGACATCATTTCCTCCCCCCCTTTCCTCCAGGTTAAACTGAGACCATGAAGACAAATGTAGGGCAAAGTTTAACAAACAATAAATATTATATAAGCAATAGGGGGAAATAGTGCTGCAAAAGGGAAAAATTATAAAATCTAGGATTTCATTTGTCACTGTTCTATTTTTTTTTGTGACTGCTCTATTTTTATCTTATCTTATTTATCAATATCCACAAACTTCCTCTAATTTCTTTTTTCTTTCTTTCTTTTTTTAAATGATCTGAGATATTTCCATCAGCTGCTGAATAGAAAGCATTTTTGTACAGCAGGACTGGTCTCAGCATATCTGTAAAAAGATAGAAATTTAGGCTCAGAACCTTCTCACTTCCTCTCTCAGAGACCCTCCCCTCTCCCCCCCAATACTCATATGTCTCTTTTAATTCATTACCTTCATTTGTTCCTTCATTTGTTCATTTAAAGATTAATCAAACACTTAATTTGCATCATATCCTGATTTTCTTTATTTCCTTTACCACATCCGTTAAGGAATTTGGGAAATCTTTGAAAAACTCATTCTCGCAAGACAAAAGATCTCAGTGTCACAAAGGGTTTCACCAGAAGCCAATCCTTAAGTTCAAAAATGCTCTTTGATGGAAGATGATCAGAGCCCAACATTGTTAGTATTGGGAGCTGAACTGTTATGTCCCAGTTTCTCAGAATCCCTTAAATTTAACCCACTAAGGAGTAGATTCCCTACTTGCTCTATTTATAAGCTTAATACTGCTTAAGAAAGAATTTGAACACACAAATTGAGACTGGAAATTTGCTTTCATCTAATTGACTTTCTATACTGCAGCCAAAATGTCATCAATGTGGGTTTTGCCATAAAAATGTAATCATGACAGTCACTACTTAAAACCTTCCCTTGGGAGTGTTAAAAGAGAAACTGAGGTATATTAACATTTTGAAGAATTTATCTGAGCAAAAATCAATTCCAATAGAGCAGCGCCAAACAAGAAGTGTTGGGGTCCTGGGCTGACAGGAACTGGGGAGAGACTGACATTGGAAGAAAGGAAAGGACATGATTTGATTGGCTACAGCCTAGTTGGCTGTTTGTAGTTGGTTGTCCCTAGTGTCTCAATTTCTTAACCTTGAGGCATTTACAGGCTTAGACGTTGGTTTGCCCCAGCATTAGAGTACCCTCAGTGTAATAGTCTCCTTGCTTAATTAATTTAACAAAAGAAAGTTCAAAATTTTCAGAGGACCTTAAGAGCCTGCAGAATTCGGCTACTACCCACTTCTTGATTCTTCTTACTCCAAATCTCTTTGCTCCAAGATTCTGATTTGATAGATGTGGAAACCAGAAGGCTCCAGTGAGAGGTCACAGATATTAAAAGGTGTCAGAACTAGGATAAAGATAAAGGGGGTTAAAGGTCCAGTTTCTCCTTCAAATCAGAATTTTGATGAAATAAAAATATTAACTCCTAATGAATTCAGTTTGAGGAGGCCATGTAATTGTTTACTATTGATTGATTGATTGATTCAGGCTGTGCTGGGTCTTAGTTGCATCATGTTAACTCTTAGTTGTGGCATGCATGTGGCATCTAGTTCCCTGACTAGAGATTGAACCCGGGCCCCCTGCATTGGGAGTGTGGAGTCCTAGCCACTGGACCACCAGGGAAGTCCCATAATTGTTTACTATTTATCCAGAAGTAATACTAAAACTTTTGTTTAGTTACTTCTCAATAAAAAGGTAATCAATATATTTGTAAAAACTTCAAGGACTAACAAAAATATACAATAACACTGATTTTCATAAATCCTAAGATTGTTCATATTTTGATATTTCTGAAGTAAAATAAATGAATCATTTTAATAATTATAATAATATCAAAATCCATGGTGTGTCATAATTTAATTGGCAAGGTTATTTCCTTTTAGTATTACAGCGTACTGATATATCTTATAATAGATGGTGATTAGATTTGATGAAATCTGATAGCTAAGTCTTTCTGCCACCCCAGGTTTTTAGGCCCCACTCCAATGATAACCATTTCTTGTGTGCACTTCTCAAAATTTTTATGTATATACAGTTAAATAAACAAAATGAGACCATATATGTTGTATATTTCAATACCTCATATATTACATTTATTATTATGCTTGTAGAAAATTTCTGACTAATGATTTAGTTAGTGGACATTTTTGCCTTTATTAGGCTATCCTGTTTAGAGTTTTACTATTCTTTTAAAGTGCTTCTAGATTTTATTCGCTAATAGTGTAGTAATATGTCAGCATTCATATCTCTCCATAGTTCCCATAATTTCTTTATTGTGATGTTGTTAGCTTTTTCTATGTTATATTGATGTCATAATAGTAATTTGGAGGTTTTCTTTCTCTAAGGTCTAAAGCAGTTTAATTGACTTTGAAGTTCTCTGTTTCTCAATGGTTTGAGAGAATTTGTATGTCCACAGTGCTAAATTAATTAAACAAGGAGGCCATCAGACTTACTGCGTTAGTATCATATGCAAACCAACCAAAACCTAAGCCTGTATATGCCTCAAGGTTAAGAAATCAAAACCTAAAGACAACCCATCACAAACAGCCAACTAGACTCTTCCAACTAAGGCAACCCCTTATGCTACAGCTAATCAAATAATTTCCTTGCTTTGCTTTACTCTTTTCTCTATAAGTGTCTCACCTGAGCTCCTGTCAGTGGAATTCTCAGAACCACATCCGGTTTGGCGATGTCCCATTCTAATCCATTTTTTCTCAAATAAACTTAAACATTTTAATATACTGCAGTTTATCTTTCAACAATAAGCAAAATCACATAATCTAGTACTTTTGAGGGAGAGACGGGGGAGGCGGGGAGTAACTTGTTGTCAACTGCAGTGATTTATTACATAGAAATTGATTTGTCTCTTCTGGAGTCATTCTTCTCTTTTCCCTAGCAAAGCATGTATTTCATTCAGGTATTCAAATGTATTTGCATAAAATTGAAAAAAGCAGTCTCCAGAGTAATTGAGGTTTTTCTCTTTATCCATGATTATTTCTCAATTCTTTTTTTAATAATTTCAGATACCTTTTTTCCTGATATTTTTGGTTAATTGATTATATATTTTATTAGCAGTTTCAGAGAATATTTCTGAGATTTTTTTCATGTTTGTGAATTTCTATTAATTGTTTTCATTTGACTCTCTTAAAAATGGTTTTCTTGGGTTGGATACTGAGGGGGTTTTTTGCTTTTTTTTTTTTTTCATTGTTTTTGGTTTAGTGTGCTAGGTAATTAAGGCTAAGGATTTTCCTCTGAGGACTGCTTTAACCATACTCTTAGTTTTGATGTATGGATTTTTTAACTATTCCTATTTTTCTAGGTGTATTGTAATTTTTAATTTCTGATATTATATTTGAACTAAGAATCAACAGAAAGTTACTTTAACATATTGGTGGTAAAGTTGATTTCTCTTTTGTTATAAATTTATAGGCTTATTACATAATTATGAATGCAGAATGACATTGAGATTTTTTGTGGCCTAATATAAGGTATAATTTTGTAAATAATCCATGGGTACATGAAAGAAGAGATGTTTGATTTCCTGATTATATAATTTGATATATCTTATTTATCGTGTTACTTATATACTTAGATTGTAAATATCTACTATTTTTGCACAGTATGTTTTGCTCTCAATGAAGCAGATTAAAGTCCCCAGCCACTATTTTATTATTTTTTTTTCTTTCCCTTATACTTTGGTTTGTTTTGCCTTTGGCTTTGAGGCTATGTTACTTTGTTAAAACTTTATAATGCACCTTCATTGTGATTGATGTAACTTTCATTTTTGAATGACCATTCTTATCACTTGAATTCAACATTGTTGGATATTACAATCCCTGTTTTACTTTTTCTTTGCCTTTGTCTCCTGTGTCTTTGCCCATTATTTACTTTTGATCTATTTGTGTCATTTTAAATGCACTTTATTTAAAGAGTTTAATAAGGTTCTTTTTAAAAATCTAATTTAAGAATTTTTTTTCTTTTAACAAGTATCTTTATTTTATATGTATTTATTGCAGAGGAGAATGTATTTTCTTAGTTTCATCATCAGATTTTATGCTCTAATTTCTCTTTTTAATGTTTCATTTGTGTTTTAAACTTTCTCTATGATTTGTAGATTTCTTTGTTTTGTAGCCTGAATATTTTCTTTCTAATAGTTTGAAGTGTTCATGATCTTCAATTTTCTGCTTCTTCTCCTTATTTGCAGATGGTTTCAGAGAACAGAGCAACACAGAGATGTTTTCATTCTGCCATATATATTTAAAGTACCCATTGATTTAAAGTACTGATATTGTCTCACATGTCTCTCTATTTTTTCTTCCTTTTTCTTCCAGTTTTATCGGGATATAATTGACCAAAAAAATGTATATATTACATCGTACAACTTGATGTTTTTATATGTACATACATTGTGAAGTAACCACAATCAAGTTATTTAACACATCCATTAGTTACCACATACTGTTTTCTTTTGCTTTTGTGTGTGTGAGTATGTGTGTGTGGCAAGAACACTTAAGATCTACCTTTTCAGCAAATTTCAAGTGTACAATATAGTTTTATTAAGTATAATAACATTACATTAGATTTCGAGAACTTATTCATCTTCCATAACTGAAACTTTGAACTCTTTAATCAATATTTTCACATTTCTTTCTTATAAGCTACTGCAGGGTCTTCATCCTAAATGTTATGAAGGTTGGGTTTCTTTGGATTCCACAGAATGTCACCGAAAGTACTGATTGTCACCCAAGACCCCTAAACAACTCAGCCCCACATCTCTGTATTCATTGGTTTTGTATATTTCTCTATGAAAGATTCTACTTAACAGAGTGTATAACTAAAATAAGTCTGAAAATCTATGATATGAGTAACCTCAACTGCTATTTTTGTTCAAAAATGGACACATGTAATATCATTTTTAAAAAGTAAATGTAACTCTGTTTCTTGCATTGTCTGAAAAGAGCAATAACATTCTGATTCCTAGTCCTTATTTCTAGGAAATAACAAAATGAATCACTCCTGATTTCTCAAGTTCAACAATTTCAATTCCCTCTGAGTGACTCAAATTATATTTGCCATTGAAGTCCACTCCAGGTCAGTTACTTAGAAGGAAGAAGAGAAAAACATCAATTACTCTATGCTGAGTCTATCTTTTGCCCAGGTATTTTCCATCCTTCACACAGGGCTGAAGATCCTGGTAAATCATCCTTTTCTCAAGAAAAAAGAGTTCTATTTTCTCTATGATTAATACAATATCAACCTCAGGGCTTACCCATTCATTCATTCAAAGCTACTGAATATTTACTATGTGCCAGACACAGAGAAATGGAAAGAAACGGTGAACAAAAGGAAGATGTTGTCAAGGAGATTGTTTGCTAGTGTTCTAGTGGGAGAAATAAGGACTGATGATGAGAACTGAAAAGTGCCCGCTAGATGTAGACACAAAAAAGTCACTGTTGAGAGACAAAAATTGGAAGCTTTATAAATCCCTACCACCTAGCCCAGTATCCAGTAAGCACTACATAGGTGTATGTTGAAGGAAGAGAGTCTGGGAGAGACGGAGGGAGGGAAACTTTGAGTTAAGAATCACAAATAATTTCCTTAAAGAGGAGGTAAGATCTTATGACAATTTAAGGAATCCATGTAAAAGGGCAACTACAAAATGATAAAAACAAAAACACATTTAATGGTAGGTCCAAGTAGAGACATGTCAGGAGACATGACAAGGCTAGAAATGAGTCAGATAGGAGAAGTCCTTGAGTACCAGTCCAGGGTTACATTGTAGACAGCTGTGATTTGTTGATCAGGTATACAGTATGATTGAAGCCATGGTATTGTGCCAGTGGCATTTCCTGATCAGACATCAAAGTCCCCAAAACCACTTGGGGAAGTCATAGCTGTATTATGAGCTCTGTTCTGCAACTCTGAAATGGACTCAGTGCTGCAAGGTACCTTACCTATCTCATAAAGATTCAATATGAGAATGATTCATGGAAAAAAGCATCACCCATATTATTTTAAATCTCTGTAAATGGCAGGATAATAAAAAAATATTGACATTAAAAGAGGGACAATAAAGACAATAAATATTTATGAAGGAGGTAATCAAGTCAATTTAATAAATTTAAATAAATTATATAAGAAGCAAATATGAAACTAAACTGTATTTATTTCCAGTGCCATTTTTTGAGAAATTAACTTCCTAGTGACATTTCGCTTCTACTTTGACGTTTTCTCCAATACCCTCCCCTAAACTTCCCCACCTCACCCACTACTACAGCAGACAAAGCTGCCTGGGTTCCAATCTCATTTGTCCGTACTATTCTTTTAAATTTATCTAATTACATATTTATTTCTCCCCTGGTTTATGAACTCCTCAAGAGCAGTAACCTTGTCATTTTATTTTTGTCTCCATAATGACATGTACAGTTTGTGGTAGAGGGTAAAGATGGAAAAATTGTAGACCATCATTCATGTAAAAAGCTTATACACCAATCCAATTTCATTAGAGCATAAGCTTCAGCACTAGGAATCCTCTTTCTGATTAAGCTTTCTTTGCCTAGTGGTTTGTTACTGGAACTTTCACCCAGCAAATTCACAATCTTCACCTCTCTGGTTTTATAGAACTGACCACATCATGGCACGTCTCTATTTGCTTCCTAGGACTGCTATAACAAATTACCACAAACTTGGTGGCCTAAAAGTTAACAGAGATTTATTCACTTGCAATTCTAGAGGCCAAAAATCCAAAATCAAGGTGTTGGCATAGTTGCACTCCCTTTGGATGCTCTAGGGAAAATTCTGCTTCTTGCCTCTTCCAGCTTCTGGTGGCTGCTGGCTTTCTTTATAGTTGCATCACTCCAGTCTCTGATTTCACAGTCACATTACCTCCTCCCCTTCTATCTTTTCCTTTCTGTTTCTTATGAGGACAATTGTCATTGGACTTAGGATGATCTCTTCTTGAGATCTTTAACATAATTACATCTTTTTAAATATAAGGTAACATTCACAAGTTCCAGATTTAAACATATCTTTTTGGGGGGAGGCACAATTCAAAACGTTACAATGGCCATCTTATATTTCTGATCATTTTTTCATTAATCATTTCAACAGCAATAGGGATTGCTGAGTTGAACTTCATTTCACGCAACTTAGTTATATACAGAATTTACCAAATTTTATATGTTGTACATGGCATTATGCTAGTTGTTGTAGAGTGTGTGTATATACATATATATATATATATATATATATATATATATATATATATATATTTATTTATATAGCATAGTACCTCTCCTCAAAGAATTTTCCTTTTCTAATTGGCCAAACGAATCCATCTGAAGCTACAGTGATCATCTCAGCCTCCTAAAGATGAAAAAAAATGATTTTTATGTGTTTATCAAGAAGTCCAAAGAGCCTATTGGGGAAACTTATAAACATATATTCATGAGGAAAGCTTCCTCCACTTGTGCTTCTCTTTTTGAAAGTTAGACATTAACTGATAAAAGAATGATGGTTATTTTTCAAATATTTCTGGTACTGAAGGTTAGGTTTATGGCTAGAGTTAGGGGTAGGATTAAGATTAAGATTAGGCCTGTGGTTAGGGACTAAGACTATGATTAGTTTAGAAGTAAGATTAAGATTGTTGTTAGAGTTAAGAGGACTAGGATAGGAGCTAGAGTTAGGGTTAGGGTTAGAGTTAGGTTAAGGCTAGATTAGAGCTAAGCCTAGAGCTAAGGCTAGGTTTAGGATTAGGTTTAGGGTTAAGGCTGAAACTTGGGCTAAGTGTGGGCTAGGCCTAGAGTTAAGACAGAATTAGATTTAAGCCTATTGTCATAATTCAAGCTTGGGTTTAGGATTAGTGTTAAGACTAGGGTAAGGATTAGATTTAGAGTATGAACTTGATAGATAGCTTCCTCTTGTGTGAAATGATAACAACATTTACCTGATAATGCTTCCATGTAGAAACAGTATTCTACTCTATAGGAACGTTCTTAGCAAAATATAGTGGAAAATGACATTATATTTTCAGTATTATTGCATCCAAAGGTCAAAACTCTATTTGTCCAGAATAAAGCTAAATTTGATAAGTTTGATTAATGTGATGTTCTTTTTTTTAAAATAACTATTCTATTCATAGTCAATTCTAATTCATTCCAAAATAAGAATTTACCAAACTCTGTATGCTGTATATGGCATTAGGCTGGTTGTTTTAGGGTATATATAGGGCATTTATTTCTATGGTATGGTCCCTTTCCTCAAAGAATTTTCCTTCTCTAATTAGTCAAACAAATTCATCTGAAACTACAGTGACCATCTAAAGGCAATGTGTGGTGTGCGTGTGCACCTGTGAGTGTGTATAATGTGTTTGACTGAGATTATCATTGATGAAATAATTAACACAGAAACACATAACTGAGGACTAGCATAGTCACAGCTGAATTCTTAGAGCACTGAGTTTTATCTGGACCTTAGAAAGTGGCATGGATTTAGAAAAGCAATGAGAGATGACATTTTTTTGCAAGAAAAGCAGATTGTAGGCTGTTAAACAGAAATGACCAGTTGTTAAACAAACAGATTGCAGTAATTGTGTGTGTGATGTGTATTAGAAGATAATGGAAATAAAGTTCTCAGTACTGTGGTGGAAGTAAACAACAAAGAGCTTTGAAAGCCAAGCCGAGAATGTTGAACTAGATGTTGCACAAAATATGAAGTTGACAGTTTCTCAGTAGAGCATTATCATGTTCAAAATCAGTGGTTTAAACACCATTATTATGATCTGAGAACTGAGTAAAAGATTTGGAGGTTGGAAAATGAGGAAGGAACCCCCAGCAGAATGCTGTGGAAGAGGCTTGAGGTTACATGTCTGAATTGTTTGGTGGTGACTGAAATGCAAAGAGGACTGGCCACTGAAACGTTTGGAAGAAAAAGATACAAAAACCCCTAAATGAATGCGAGAGATGCTGGTAGGAAAGAATCAAAGATTGCCTTTTGATTTAAGCTGGGTGTGAGGGGCATGATAAGACCATTGACAGAGATAGAGGAGACAGCTTGGATTTCTCAGACATATTCACCAGAATTAATCAATTTTCAGCTTCCAGAACATGATAAATTAGTCCTAGAACTCAAATTATAGTAAAAGTAAACCCAGATCTTCTTCAGTGTTTCAGAAAACTCTCCAAAGCCACGGATACACAGTCTTTTCGCACACAGTTCACAGTACAATTACACAGTCTTTTGGAGGAAGGACTGTTTTTTCAATTATCATATATATTCCTCCTTTACCTTGCATGTGTGATGCCGAATAATATTATATTTACCTGTGTAATTGTCACACAGTCTTACATGTACTTCTTAGTGTTCATCCATGGGTTGTATGTATGTGCATGGTGCATGTGTGTGTGTAAAGAGGGATTGAACAAATAGTGCACCCACTGATGAAAAGATTACCCTCTTATACCTTTGTGTATTAAAATGAATAGCAGTTACGGAAAATGAACTTTTCTTTATTCTGAGTCCAAATTAAAAGTTATTTGGGCCTTTCTCATCAAGCTACAACTTAAGAACCTCACCCTATCCTGGATTTTGAGGTGTGGTATAGTCAACATGAGTTTAGACCTCCTCCCCTCACTCTTAAGTTTCTCAATACAAGGAAGAAGCTTGAGGTTGGAACAATATTGCACAGTCAACACCCTCTCAAACCCTGGTGATGATGAAAGGATCCACAGCTCCTTTCCATTCTTTGTGACAGTTAAGCCCGGTTTTGCTTTTATTTAATACAGATTTATCCTAGGGCCTGTTCTTTTTCAGTGTGATCCACTTGGCCACACCCATTTGGAAGAGCCTGTTACTATGGTCAGTGTTGGTTTGGCTTGCTGCGAGCTCATTGCTACATTCTTTTTTTGGAGCCTGCCAAATGTGGGCCAATGGGTGTGTCTTGTTGACATCCTGTGGTTCATCAGATATGTAGGATCACTCTTCAGAGCAACCTCCTTAGAAGCCTGCAGCTGTGCTGGGAGGCCCAGGTCAGCATGTCTAAGAGGAAGCCCAAACTCTGATTCACATTTAACCAAAATGCTTATGGGGAATGGGAACACAGGCATGCCTTGCTTTGTGAAATACATGGGGCCCTCCCCAAACCTAGATTAGTGATTCATGGTTGCAAATATTTGCCTATGTCTCCCAAACCATAATTTATCCCAAAGAAATGACTATGTCACTTACGCATTTAGATATAAGAACCACATACAAAATGGATTTCCTGGGTCAGATCTGATTTTCAAAGTCCATGCCCCATTTTTTATTTGCCACATGCAGACCACAGAGCCACTTTCAAGGATAAGTTAGGGATACAGGAAACATTAGTGTGTAGTTAAAATGCATATGGCAGGGAAAGACCAGAGGACATAATTTTGGACTGGCAAGGATCAGCAGAAATTTGCTACTCAAATATATTGTCAAACATACCCACTCTATATCCCCAGTTACAGGCTTAAGTGGATTAACCACCTCATTTTATTAAGTGCAAATGCTCCCTCAGGTGGTTAGACTTCATTCACACTTTAGTATGAAATACTCCAATAAGGTTTTCCAGTCCTTTCTCTCTGAGTACCTGGAACTCCTGGGAGATGGGAGATGGGGGAAGTAGGATGGTGTGTTTCACTTCATTACCAAATCTATTGCTGGCACTATCATTAACTTGAATGAATAAAAATATAATCAAAGTTTATGTATGACCAGCATTCACTGAATATTTTTAACAGGAAAAATGGACTCAGAGAGAGTTAAATCAAACATGGTGAAAGTTTAAAAATTGGTAAATCTCAGTGCAAAGTATAGGGATGCATTTTACCACTTTTGTGACTTTTCTGTAGGTTAATTTTTTTAAATAAATACTTGGTTTTAAATAATGAATTATACCTGAAGAGTTTAGTTTGAAATCATTGATGCAGTCAAATAATAGTTGATACACATCAATGCTTATATTTTTTTTAGAGCAAGAAGAATGGGAGCAGTATGTACAGACAAGTCTTAAAAAGAACCAGAGGTAAAATAAGAAGTTGTATCTGAGAGCTGGAAATGAGGTGAGTGGTGGGAGAGGAGATTTAAAATAAAGATGAGATAGAGGAAAAGAAAACATGTCCATACTATGGCAATTTTGCCAAGATTCCTGTCTGTGAAATTTTTCTGCCATGGGTTAAGGTCGTCTGGAGCCCGAGTTAATAAATTAGCTCTTGATTTTGAAGCTGGATTTCTCAACTTTCTTTGTTTATATTATCTCGCTTGTTCAGTTCCTCCAGGACAGGTGGTTGTTTTCTCCGTTCAGCACTTTATCCCTCAATTATTCCAATCTGCATTTCTGAGGCTGCCACATTTTAATACTATTGTTGATGATGAGGAGGAGGAGGAAGAGGAGGGGCACTACCTTTTCTAAGCACTTATTATGGGCAGGTTGCTAGGCCAAACATTTTTCACACAATTTAAATTTCACAGATGAGACCACTGAGGTTCAGAGAAGTTAAGTAATTGATCCAAGGTCATATATATTAAATTTTGAAGCTGCAATCACAATCCATAGCTTCACTTTTCCACAGCCCCTTGCCTTGTAAACACTGCTTGTGGAGGAACATTTTAAAATGAAAGAAAGGGCTGTAAACATGTATAATCTGCTTCATTGTAAAGAAAATTTAAAATTTCTATTAACTTCCATGATAAATTTAATGGCAATAACTTGACAGAAATGAAAAAAGTAATCTTAGGAGTTCAGTAAAGCAAAGGTTTAAAATGATTTCCATAGCTTCTTCTATGTTTATTTTTGTTGAACTGATGGAGTAACTGATCAGTAACTGATGGTGGCAAAAGGGAGAGGAGTCACACACGCTTATGACCCAACCCTGAGCTCTAAACCTGCTCTGACCAGGGGAAAATCTCTTTAACTCTCTCAGCCTAGATTTTCCCCTTTGTAAAGTGGGTTTAACAACCCCCTACTCTCCCCTCCTCTGGAGCTGCAGGGAGTATTCAGACAATGACTCTAAGACCTCTTCAGAATCTTTTTTAAACAGAGTATCATACAGTTATTGTTGCTATTATTATTACCTGTGAAAAGAATAGAAGTGGGAAGCATTTGGCACCATTTTCATGATACTCAAATATGTTGTTACTTTTATAGCATAAAAATCTCAAAATCATTAGAATTTCTCCTATGATTGTGGTTTCTTAATTCCATAATTTTAAAATCTGAACTTAACTCTAGTGCCTCTTGTTCAGTACAAGTATTTCCAAAACACAGGTGAAAACAGGAATTATTTATATATTAATCAATTTCCTAAGTGCCAGTCTTTTTTTCTTACTACAGAACATAAAAATTAAAGAGAAAAATTGCCCCTGATTTTTTAACAGACCTTATCATTAGTCAACATAGGGCAGAATATCCTAGAATTTGAGATTTCATGGACTACTACTATTTTAAAAATAAATTGTGTGTGTGTGTGTGTGTGTGTGTGTGCGTGCGTGTATGTTTGGCCAACTAAGGATATTACACACACACACACACACACACACGAACACACACACAAGCTCTCCATTAACTATCAAAGCCATTTTCTAAAAAGGAAAGAGCAACTTAACCTATAAAATATCAGAATAAAGAAACGAACTTAAATTGGAATAAATGTTTTATGAAAGACCTCTTAATCTTTTTTTTTTTTTTTTACTTTTTCCCAATTTCACTGTGATCCATTGGAAATCTTCCTTCTATAGACACAGGGGCCATAGACGGCCTTTTGGAAGTCATTGAATTTGTGGATACATTAGGAGTGAACCTCCCCTCCTATGAGAGTTATTTGCCTGACACTCCACCCAAGGTTCCAGGCCCTTCAATAAACTGCCTCCTTTGAGCCTCCCTTGCTTTTTTTTTTTTTTTAACATCTTTATTGGAGTATAATTGCTTTACAATGTTGTGTTAATTTCTGCTGTATAACAAAATAAATCAGCTATATGTATACATACATCCCCATATCCCCTCCCTCTTGCGCATCCCTCCCACCCTCCCTATCCCACCCCTCTAGGTGGTCACAAAGCACTGAGATGATCTCCCCGTGATATGCAGCTGCTTCCCACTATCTATTTTACATTTGGTAGTGTTCTTAAAAGAGGTTCATTTGTATCTCAATGCCACTGTTTCCTGTCACAGAAAGTTTTGCTTAACCACTTTAGGTTCTGTCATGGACTGTACAACCAGTTAGTAAGTAAATTAATATCTTTGTCTGGCTGCTGTTGTCCAGAAAAAGGAAGGAAACACAGGACTTTCAGGGCTTTCTTTTGTGTTTGCTTTTGTGATGTCTTCCTTTTTCTTTAATAAAACTTAGAGAAGGTAATACTGATTCCTTTACAGCAAAGACAATTCATGAAAGAAGAATCTTTAAAGTACTGTGCCTTTTATTTCTCCTATTTGAAAAGAGAAGATGAAAATACCTCTCCTTATTTTGTCTTTCCCCCTAATACTTACTCATATATTAGGGGAACACGGTCTCTGAGAACTATTATGTGAAACATCCTTGATATAAAAATCGTCCACCTAGCTGTGCGAGTCAAAACTTGAAAATTCAAAAGAAAAAGTAAAGAATAGCTTAATCTGGGGGCAGAATTCAGCCTTCACTTAGGGAAACAATTTGAAGAGGAAATTAGGTCTCTTTGGAAACTGAATGAAGTCATGGACCAAAAACATCCTTCAGTAAATGTAAGGTGTTAAAAATGCAAGAAAATGAGAGAATAGTTCTAAAAATAGAATCACTCTCCCCTTCCACGCATCACCTCAATCCCACTAAGTGGCTTCTTTCTGTTTTTCTGAGCATGTTCAGAGGGATTCCACACTCGGCATTTCTTATCACACACATACAGTTCCCAGGGTCACGCCCTGTAGTCATTCTTCTCTGACTCTAAAGTAATTTGCAGAACTGGGTGTAGTTCATGTCTGGTGGTTCTTCATTATTCTCTATCTGAAAAGGTCAAAGCATAACATGGAACGTCTTGAACTTAAAAGAGATACTCAGCCTAGATAACCAGCTGTGCTCAAATTAAAACATCCCCAAATAGCATTTCTTCTCCCAACAGCAAGGACTGTAGGTACATCTCCCAAAAGGACTTTCAAATTGTACTAAGTCAGTCACTCAAATTTCATAAATTTCAACAAGATTCCTTAATTCTAACAAGAATTAAAAGAGAAATGAATGCTCTTTTCTACAACTTCAGCATCTGGAAAGAGAGAAGTTCTTCCACCCAAGTATAAATCTTCAGAGAATTCCTGACAATTTAACTAAACAGACTGGTCAGTCAGAGAACTGAATGTTTTTCCTAGGAAAATTTACCATAAGCCATTTTCACCACATTTTACTTCTTATGAGCAAGAATTTCCTTGGTTCCTGTGAAGGTGAGATAAAACAAGGGCATACTGGACAATTGAGAAATGTTAGAAAGTATCATTGATATTTTGGTCAATATGAGGAGACTGGTCCATTTTTTACAGAGGCCTGCAAATTGTTGAGTGGTAGCCTGGGCTCTAATCCAGGGCACAATGTTAATTACAGTTCCTCCACACCCATAGCTTAAGGACTCTCACTTCAGATAAACAATACGAATGGAGTCTTTCTGAAGTAGGATCTACTTCTTCTATGAATTTTCTTATATAAAAAAATAATAATAACAATGTAAACATCTGCCAGTCTTCACAGTGCTTCTCAGTGAAATATATGATGGCTTTTTTGGCTTGATTACCAAAGTTATCTTGCATTTCTATCACCTAATAGACCAAAGTTGATGGACCTGGACATTGGTTTTAAATGTATCTTATCATTTTCCTTATTTGAACAGGACTTGTTCATATGAATACAAAGATATCCTCATCAACATAATAAGCCTCAATATGTAAACAGCAGCAGGTTAACAAAATCCACGAATAACAGACCACAATATGCAATGTCAACAAATCACTTGAACCCACTATTTCCATCTTGAACACACCTCACAAGAATCCCATGTAAGGTCAGATATTATATTTCATTTATCTTGCACAATCTAGCTGCATGCCCAATATACAGCAGAACCTCCATAAGTGCTGAACTATAAGTTTTATGAACATGAGTCTATCATATGGACCATCATAGCAAACAACCTAACGCACAATGGGATTAACTAAATATGTATGACATAAATGGATTATTGGGTACATGAATGAATGACTGGATGGTTTGAATTGACTAATTAGTGAACAAAAGCAAAGATGTTCCAGGTAGAGATGATGTCATGGAGGCAGTGATTAGTGGGTTGAGTATAAAACATGGTAGGTATGTGGACAGTTACTGGCCATAGGAAGCCATTAAATATTCTTGAGGGAAAATCTGGTTGTTGAAACTGTTATTTGAGAAATATTATAGTGTTTTTACATGATGGATTGGAGCAAGAAGTCAAGGTAGAAAGAGTCAAATATATCTACAAGCTTTAACACAAAAGAAGTAGGTGGAGAATATTAACTTCCAAGTGGTTCTCATTTTTCCATTTCTCACTCTCCTTAAGACTGTTTAAATATCTTCTTAGTTAGGTTCTTTCTCCTTCAATTTATTCTATACTTTCCCACTAGATTTACCTTCCTAAATTCCAATTATTTTTCTCCCACTCATCTAATCAGAAACCTTCAACTGTTCTTCACTTCCTAATACACCATGTTAAAACCTTGAGTCCTGTATTGAAGGCTGTCAATATGGTGCAGTGAAAAAATTCTACACTGATGTCAGGAAACAGAAGTTCAAGTCCATTAGGATCAACCACTTTCTAAGTAGTTTCCTCAACCAAATGTCAAGCTAGACAGTTCCTAAGGTCCTTCCTGACCAAGCATTTTATATTTTTTTGATCTTATCTTTGAGGACACTCTATATGCATCCTAAACCAGTGTTTCTCAAACTTCACTGTAATGTATGAATCACCTGGAATCTTGTTAAAATGCATATTCTTATTTGGTAAGACTGTAGTAAGACTGGAAGTTCTACATTTCTAAAAAGCTCCCAGATTACTATGATGCTTCTTGTCCACAGACCACATACTCTGAGTAGCAATGCACTAACATACAGCTATGTTGTATAACTTCATGTTGGCAAAGGACATCTATTCTTTCCTTCCAAACTTTGCCTAATCTATTGGTCTACTTGGAATGTCCTCCCATCCATATTCACCTGTCAGAAACTGTCTCATTTTTCATAATCAATCTCATTCCAGCTAAAACACTGTCATCTCAATAAAGCTCTTCTTAATCCAATCCCTTACCCTTACCTTCAGGAAGAGCCATCTTGTTTTATATGATTTCCTCTAGCTCTCTGTGTATCTCTTATAACAACATGAAAACCTTATATTTGTGGTTATCTGTGTCTGTTTTGCCTCTCCCCTCTAGATTGTAAGCCTTCTTACAATTCAAATGATAACTGTCACTTCTGACTAAGGAGTAGGAGGAAGAGAATTTTGAAGGGGGGAAGGTGGTCACTCTAGTAAGTGTCAAGGAAATTCAAACCTAATACATCTGACCCCAACACATTCCCTTCTATTACACCTGGCAGGCACTGTAATATGTACCCGAATACAGCACCTGACACATTGTTGGATTTCAATCACTGTTTATGTTTGACAATGAAGACAGAGAAAAATGACATACTCCTGTTTTTTGTATGCTTAACTTTCAGGTGTTGGCAAACAGCCCAGTAAAGAAGTTCTTCTTGCATCTGGAAATTGAGAGGTTAGGAGGCTGATTCAGATCAGTAGAGCCGACAGTGGTCCATCTGGGGAATAAGCTGCCTTATTCTACCTACAGAGCAAAATTAATGTATTCACCCTCATTGGCTCAGAACATTTTTATCTCTTGAGACACAAGTACAGTAATGCAATACATAAAAATGCCCTTTTAAATCACTGGGTCCTAGACTCTTTAGATTTGGAGTATTATTTAAAGGCAAGAGGCCATTTAATGTATTATTTAGCCTGAGGCCAGTTACATTTAAAACACTATAACATTAGGGCAACACAATGTTACACAAATCATGAAAAAAAATGTATTGCATTTGTAACTTGTCTTTATTCCAGTATCTATTTCTCTTGCAATACATTTTATTGCTTGGGATTTATAGGTTCATTTCTCTGTGTGGCTTATGCAACAACACACATCAATGTATCTGCCTTCAATCATCAAAGGACAAACATTCAGGTCAGACATCAGTCGTTTGCTCAATTCATCTGGATTAATGAAGGCCTAGAGCTTGCATTCAGCATATGTGAAACATGTCTATAAGTCATGTCAACTAACTCTTGAACTTGTAATGCCCAGATTTATGTCTGCCATGTTCTTAAATCAAAACATTATTGACTACTGCAATAAAAAGATATTTCTCCACTTGCAGCTGTTGTTCCAGCTATAGCCCTGTTATTTTTCACAGAAAAATTAAGCAATAAACTTCTTCATATATATCTTACTCATTATTTTCAGGTTTGGGTCTGAGGTGGGGCTTTTTGGGGCAACTTTGAATAGTGTAAATATGCGTTTAATTAGAAGTGAATCTTACTGCCTCTGTTGGTTCCATCCTGACCACATGGCCTTAGAATATGAAAGCTGTCGAAGGCCTGCAGAGGGGACTGCCCAGTGAAGTAAAATCACTGTCTGGAAAGCTTTTCTCCCAAAGAACATAGTTTAGAATATTTAATTCTCACAAATACCTTGTGAAATCAGCAGAGTGGGTGACGCTATGTTCAACCAACATTGCGTGCAAACTGAGTCCCTACGATTTGCCCAACGTTCAAAAAGATTAGAAACAACAAAGCAAATGTCATGCAGGTTTCCCTTATGATAGACTGGTACCCTCTCCATACTACGATTTCTTTAAGACAATAATAGTCCAAGAAGAAGTCAATGAAAGGGTAACAAAGTTTCAGGATAAGCTAAAAATTTTCAGAAAAGACTAAATTCTTGGGAAGGAATAGAATTTTCTTAGTTATAAAATGATTGTGGTAATGAGTTAGTGAATGAGCATTTACTGAATCCTTATTGAAGACAAAGAAGAAGAAATGGTCAGCGTCATCAAGTCCTATGGTGGGTACCTAAAAATGCAAATCATCTGCTCAACTTTATTCATCATCTCAGAAGCTTCTAATAAGGGGCCTGAGATGACAAAATACCCCAAGCTGGTAGTTACTGAAAATATATTCAGATCAGGCTGCTCCCCAAGTAAATCATCCAATAAATGTTTCCTCAAGTGATGACTACATTGGTACCTTAAAACCAAAAGTGACATACAAGAAGTGATATATAAATGAGCATAGGAGTGTAAATTTGTAGAATTGCTTCTTGGAAAGGTATGTAAACTCTCTAGGCATAAAATTTCTGATCTGTAAAATGGGTTGGTATGACTTTTAAAAAAATCATGTACAATATAACTCTTGTGTTTTGTCTGGCAGATCGTCAGTGCTCAATGCATGTTAACGTGCAGCTTTACTTAGACCTCTGACTTTCTTCTACATGCCCCGAGAACTGAATCAGTGCTATCTATCCTAGGATACAATACCAAAAGAAGAGAATCAGAGTTCAGTGAGTACTTTCCCTTCTGCATTGTTAGAGAACTGTCAGATAAGCAGCAATAGAGATTGAACAAAAGCACCTTTGTATGGCTTTTCTCCAGAAGAAATCAGAAACTGTTCTAGGGTAATTAACAATGTAAATAAAGCCTTGAATTGTCCCCAAGGAAGGAAGGGCATCTGTCATAACTATCAATTATAAATAGTAGTGTCTTTAAAAAAGGAAGAAGGGGAGAGAGAGAGACTGAGAGAGAGTAAATTTTAAAAGTTGTGTAGAAGTTTATTGCCTCTTCCTGGACAAGAGCAATGACTTTTCCAAGAGGAGCTAAGAAAAAGCCAGAAATCAAAAATGAAACAAAGCAAACCATGGATTTCAAAGGGAAAATCTATTTATAACATATTAGTCTTTCAAACCTATTTTGTCATTTCTTTTCCACTGATTCTAATAAAGTAAGTGGCAAGAAAAGGAGGCAACACTCTAGGGACAACTATTCTCTCCTATGAGGTGATCAAGGCTTTTGGCCACCAAAAGACCCTGTGACCACAGGAGAAGTTAGCAATAATGTTGGCAGATAAGGTTCACCTCATTTTGGGGTGCAGTATGGGAAATGCTTGAGCTCCTTGCTCACAATATGGAATTTCATTCTTGAATGACTGGTTTGGGGTTTTGGCTGTAGGTGTTTTGGATGATGTGTGCACCATTTGCTCTCCCTTTAGAGACTTGACTCTTTGACATGTTCTTGAAAACATCTCATGCCATTACAGAGTAGAAAGAGGAAAATGGAAATTAGAGCTAGATCCAGGAAAAATTCACCTTAGAAGACCAGGAGATTTTGATTATTTGAGATGTGCTCCTTGAGCAAAGAGTGATTTTATTTAAGAATTTTGAAAAAGTTGGGATCCTCTTCTTAATGTCCTTTTGTTTTGGTTTTCATGGGAAGGATGCTCTATCAGGTGCTTAGGTTTTCTAAGCCAAGATATGGGAGCTACAGCAGAATGTTTTCTAGGGTTTGGAAAGTTGAAATAATTCCTCTATGCTCTATATATCAGGGCTCCTCAGTAGTAATAATGATTATAAGGGTAGTGATGATGAAATAGCTAACTCCTTATTTTGAAAGAAGTATCATTTTTAGAGCTTTGCATGCAGTATCTCATTTACCCATCATGAAAACCGAATGACATGGTGTTACTGACTTCACTGGTTAGATGGGGAAAGTGAGCAAGGAATCATGGTGCAAAACATGCTGCAGGTACTAAGAGAAGGATACAGAAAAAATAGTCCATCATGTAATACTCCATAGCTAAACACTCAAAGGTGTTTTGGGAGTGATATGAAGACTGAGAATACATCAGCAAAAATTGTGGTTATACTGGATTCAAACATAAAAAAATAAAATAAAATTGTGGTTATCAATGACTCTGGTTAGCATACTTGAATATACACCACCCATGACCATAGCAGCTTCTTTGCTAGCTGCCAAACAATCACTATAATGACAATAACAAAAATGGTAAAGCAAGACTTACTATAACCCAACTGCCTACAATATTTTTCCTCTCTCTTATTTCTCTTATGATCCTTTTATTTTCCCTTTTTACATTGATGACCATCTATTAGCTATTTTCCCTTATGAGTATATTTGCATGTAGAAAATTAATTATTTCTATTTTTTTTAGTTAATGACTATATTCCCCACACTGTACATTTCATACTCATGACTCATTTATTTTGCAACTGGAAGTTTGTATCTCTTAATCTCCCTCAGCTATTTCTTTACTTCTCCATCCCTCATGGCTATGGCAACAATTTGTTCTCTGTATCTATGAATCTGTTTCTGTTTTGTTATGTTTTCTTCATCTGTTTTGTTTTTTAGATTCCACATATAAATGAAATCATACAGTATTAGTCTTTCTCTGTTTGACTTTTTTCACTTAGCGTAATACCAAGTCCATCCATGTTGACACAAATAGCAAATTTTCATTCTTTTTTAAAGAATACACATCTTCTTTATCTATTCATTTATTGATGGACACTTGGGTTGTTTCCATATCTTGGCTATTGTAAATAATGCTGCAATGAACATAGGGATGCATATATCTTTTCTAATTAGTGTTTTGGTTTTCTTGAGATAAATACCCCAGAGTGGAATTGCTGGATCATATGGTAGTTCTATTTTTAATTTTTCAGGAATCCCCATACTGTTTTCCATAATGACTTTACCAACTTACATTCCCATCAACAGTGCATGATGTTTCCCTTTTCTCCACATCCTCCCCAATACTTGTTATTTGTTGTCTTTTTGAAAATAGACTTTCTGACGGGTGTGAGGTGATATCACATTGTGATTTTGATTTGCATTTCCCTGATTATTAGTGATGCTGAGCATCTTTACTGTGCCTATTGGCCTATCTGTATGTCTTTGGAAAAAATGTCTATTCAGATCCTCTGACCATTTTTTTAATCAGGTTGTTTGATTTTTTAATTTGAGTTGTTTGAGTTCCTTGTATATTTTGGATAGTAACCCTTTGTCAGATATATCATTTGCAAATATCTTATCCCATCCAGTAGGTAGCCTTTTCATTTTGTTGATAGTATCCTTCACAGTGAAAAACATTTTTAGTTTGATGTAGTTCCATTTGTTTATTTTTGCTTTTGTTTCCCTTGCCTGAGAAGACAGATCATAAAAAAATATTAATAAAATCAGTGTTAAAGAGCATACGAATATGTTTTCTTCCAGAAGTTTTATGATTTCAGGTCTTACATTTAAGTTTTTAACCCATTTTGAATATATTTTTGTGCATGGTGTGCAAGAGTAGCCCAGTTTAATTCTTTTGCATATAGCCTTCCACTTTTTCCAACACCATTTATTGAAGAGTCTTTTTTCCCCATTGTATGTTAGTGGTGACTTTGTCATAGATTAATTGCTCATGTAGGTGTGAGTTCTCTTCCGGGCTTTCTATTCTGTTCCATTGATCTATGTGTCTGTTTTTGTGCCTATACCATAATGTTTTGATTACTGTAGCTTTGTAATATAGTTTAAAATCAGGATAATGATACCTCCAGGTATGTTCTTCTTTCTCAAGATTGTTTTGGCTATTCAGGGTATCCTGTGTCTCCATACAAATTTTAGAATTATTTCTTCTAGTTCTGTGAAAAATGCCCTTAATAGTTTGATAGGGATTATTTTGAATCTGTAGATTGCTTTGGGTAGTATGGTCATTTCAACAAGATTAATTCTTCCAGTACATGAACACAGTATAATTTCCATCTGTTTGTAACTTCTTCAATTTGTTTCATTAGTGTCTTACAGTTTCCTGAGTACAGGTCTTTTACCTCCTTAGTTAGATTTATTTGTAGGTATTTTATTCTTTTTTGATGCAATTATAAATGGGATTGTTTCCTAAATTTCTCTTTCTGATTTTTTCATCATTAGTGTATAGAAATGCAACAGATTTCTGTTTATTAATTTTGTATCTTGCATCTTAACAGAATTTCTTGATGAGCTCCGGTAGCTTTCTGGTGATGTCTTGAGGATTTTTTATGTCATGCATGCTTACCATGTCATCTGCAAACAGTGACAGTTTTACTTCTTCCTTTTCCAGTTTGGATTCCTTTTATTTTTTTTTCCTTCTCTGATTGCTGTGGCTAGGACTTCAATACTATGTTGAGTAACAGTGGTGAGAGTGGGCATCATTGTCATGTTCCTGATCTTAGAGGAAATGTTTTCAGTTTTCACTGTTGACATGATGTTAGCTGTGGGCTTATCATATATGACCTTTATTATGTTGAAGTATGTTTCTTCTATACCCACTTTGCTGAGTTTTTTATCATAAATGGATATTGAATTTTGTCAAAAGCTTTTTCTGCGTCTATTGAGATGATCATATTATTTTTATTTTTCTATTTCTTAATGTGGTATATCACATAGATTGATTTGTAGATATTGAACCGTCCTTGCATTCTGGACAATTAATTTAAAATTTCTGAGTTATTCTTTGACATGAGTCTTAGAGAAGTATGTTGCCCAAGACCACCACCTAATAAGTAAGGGAACATGTATTTGAATGCTGATTTTCTTATTTGCACTAGATAATCTTCTTCAGAAAAGAGCTAAAATTTAGACTGTAAAAAGAGTTCCAAGTGGGAAAAATGGTGGTAAACATTGACTCCAAAACTGCAAAATTATTCTCTCTCTCTCTCTCTCTCTCTCTCTCTCTCTCTCACACACACACACACACACACACACACACACACACACACACACACACTTCTTTAACACACAAACATCTCAGGCTTCATGATGTGACATGCCTTTTGTGATTTTTATTCCATTTCAAGAATTACTTTGATACACATTATAGCAAGATCCTAGAAAGACAAATATTTTCATGAAAATGAGAGTGCACTTATAGTAGTACAGGATTGCAATGATTATAGCGCATAGGAGTGACCTCAGGGGAGGAGAAAGAGCATCAGTGAGAGAAGCTGAAGCAATATAGGTCATGTAGATGTCCAACAAAGAGGAACTGCCAGGCTGCTTTGCAGTCTAAGATACATTGCTCATTATGTCCACCCTTCTCCAATGGTTCACCACACTCTTCTCCCCAGTCATCTCCAAAGGCTTTTATCTCCATCATTAAGCCCCTCTAGCCTCTTGTAAAATCTCTAACTTTACAATCGCCAAAGCACTTGCAGCCATATTGACTGAACTTGGGACATGCTGCTTCCTCTTCCACTTCCCCTTCTAGTTTCAGAACTTCAAGGGCAACACCAGTGTCTCACACCACAGGCTACGTTCTTCACTGAGCCTTACATATGGCATGTGCTTGATAAATATTTATAGATAATAGAAATCTGAAGCCTATGCCCAATGGTCTTCTAGCTAATTTAGTAACTCTTCCCATATTTCCTTAAACATAAACAAAGACAAGTCAGCAGGAACCAACCAGAAGTATGTGACTGAATCTATTTGATGGCAGAAGTTGATCTTTCCAAATGGAAAATAGTCTTGAATTTCTGCTAGTTATCTTTTCCATTCTCCATATGTGCCAATTATTTTTTCCACTCACATACATATTCTTTGTGACCTCTAAATAGATGTCAGGAAACAATCCACAAAATAAAGAACTGCCAAGATACTCAGGTGCTTCAGTAGTGAGAAGGAGCATTGCCTTAAAGCAGAGAAGTTAGCATAAGTGTTGTCTTTATCTTTATTCACAAGGCTGGATAAAAAGAGTAAAATACTTATCCAGGTAATGATTAATGACTGGCTCAAGATAGAACAAAATTTTTACACTGATCTTAGATTTTGCAATTAAACATTCTTCTAGAGAAACATAGTCTCACTCCTTATATAACTCATCCCTAGAGATATTCTTTGATCAAAAGAACATCCCTTTTAAATGTAATTTGATAATGGTCTAAGCAAATGTGGCAGGGTACTCAAGATCTTCTAAAAAGTGTGACTCAGAACTTTCCTTTATTTAAAATTAAGAATCAATAATCCAATTAATGGTGGCACTAGAAATGGAATTTAGGTCCTCAGAATCTACTACTCAGGACAGCTCTCTGGACTTCCCTGGTGGTCCAGTGGTTAAGACTCTGAACTTCCACTGCAAGGGGTGCCAGTTTGATCCCTGGAGGGGGAACTAAGATCCCACAATCAGTGTGGTGCAGCCAAAAAATGAAAAATAAAAAAAAAGACAGCTGTCTTTTTGACTTCATTATGGTATCACAGCCTCCTGAGCACAGCGCTGATGTTTGATCAACCCAGGTTCTAGGAAACTCTATCTGGATTAGATCCTTCCAAGGATCCTGAGCTGGATCCTTCCAGTGCTCAGTTCTCTTCATAAGTTTATTTGTGCCTTCTTCTGAACTGAGATGTCTCTTGGCTCTGGGAAGCCTAGATCGTCCTCACCAAGTAAATCTTTGGTAGTTTGTGTGACCATACCCTTTTACATATCAAACATATTTATTATCATCTTCAAGATTAACACAAGTAATTATAAATTTACTTGTTGGTAAACAGCATCCTGAATTACCACATTAAGGTCTTTAGAATTTTATTGCACCTACAGAAACAGAAAAATTCTGAAGTCTAGGATATCAAGATTTCAAGAAAAATAGTTTTTAAAAACTCTGTTTTTTTTAAAAAAAAAGTACTACTAATTGAAAATACTAATATAAACATGAGTTCCATTAAAAGAAATATTTCTTTTCTTTAAAAAGATATCTAACTGGAGTCTTACTAAGAAACAACTTAGTCTATAGTGCACTAAATATGCTGCAACTATTAGCCTCCCCAATCAACACTTAATCAATCAGGGGCTTGTGAGTGAGACATAAAGACCATGAAGAGCTTTTAAAATACACTCATATAATCTCAATCTGGATGCCTGAAAGTCAAATCAAGCAACAAAAAATATGGAAAATTATACACACACCACACAGAATCAGATATCAGGTTCCTTCTTTAAAAAACCTGGCACACTGGGCTCACAGTCCCACAAAATCTACCAATTTTATAGAGCTGACATATTTTGGTAATATCTGGCTTTTGAATATGTCCAGGCTATACCATTCTCAACTGTCTTAAACGCACTGGTTTGTTTAAACTGCCTACGCCCCAAAAGCACCTTAGCATGGAACCCTATCACTGTTTATATATGTGTAAAATGCACATATGTATATATATTTATATATATACATATTTTCTTTTGAACATGAAACTGATCTTCACCATTTTTTATTTTCATGCCTAGACAGTATAACTAACCCTCCTTTGTAGTCAAAATACTGCACTTTTTTTGCTTTGTGCTAAACCTGGAAAACAGCAAAATAAATATGTGAAGGAGTAAGCATGAAAGGGTCAGTTGCATTTGAAGCAGCCCATGACTGTTTACCCTGGCATCTTCCCACCCTGAAGATTTTTCCTACTACTTTCTGGAAGCATTCTAATGTAAGGCATTTTTCTGGTTTTCAGATTCAAACACATTATAGTGTAACCACCTGTGTATGTAATTGATTTGGTTTTAACTTTGAGCTTCATCCCTGACCAGACCTGGCACCTGCAGAAGAAAATACTGGGGGCTAAAATAGAGCAAGTGGGGCCACAAAATAGTGTAATATCCTCTCACTGTCGTTCAAGGCGATGCTGTTTCGGAGTGTGCATTTCATCTCATGAGACTCCAGACAACAGAAGAGCTAGACAAAAGGAAAACATGTGATGGTGCAGTATTTATATTGCAATCTTTCCAACATTTCAGAAGGGAATGGTTTACAGATGTATACCCCCCAATGACATTTACACATCTATTGTTTTCTTAACCTCCTTCCCCATCCTATTACAAGATTCTTTTTTTGAAAAAGATTACAAACTTCCCTGTGCTTTTCTGTGATAAAAAACACATTTCCTCCAGATTACAAGGGAAGGACATGATGAACTATATGATAGGCCAAGTGTTAATGTAAAATCAGCTTCAGAAAATGGAATACTTTTATGATTACTTAAGCATTTGTATTTCATGCCATAAATTCTTCTCTGTCTGAAACAGACAACTTAACCCAGTCTTAGAACATCAAGCTGCTAATTTGCACAGTATTATGACAGGAAACCCTCTACAGCAATGAATGCATGGTAGGGGATTTAACAGAAGCCCATCTGGACTGTTAGCTATTGAAGGCAATTTCTTCTTAATAATCTATTAAAGAGAGATGCCATAAAGAGGAGTTGCCATCGCTTGGTCATAAATTTCATAAGAGGTTTTATACCAGGTCTCTTATTTTTTCAACCTTTTTCACCCATTTTCAGTGACTTAATTCATCAACATTTAACTTAGTGTGTTGCTGCCTTAATACGACTCTCAAGGAGTTTACAGTGTTCTTAAGGTCGAAGTTGTTGCCTTTGGGAAAGGGTATCTGTCTTGAACACGTGCTTTCTATTAATTTAAACCTCTGGATTCCTTTATGATGAAGTATGTCTTCTTTGAAAAATCGGATTTAAGAGGTTTTTCTTTCAAGACTTTTTCCAAAATAATCTTTTTCTGACTGGCCAATACTCAAATAATAAAAATGAAAGTTTGATTATTTTGCAAATTTGAAAGTTTTGATATTGACTGGAATTATTTTAAATAACTCGAGAATATGAGCATCTGAAGATTTCTTTCTGTCCCCTAGCTCTTCCCTCCTTCACGTCCTTCAAGTGTTTCTTCAAATCACCTTCTCAGAGAGGCCTTCTCGATATATCCTGTTTTATATTATAAACTTGCCCCAACCCCAGCTCTATTGAGTCCCCTTCCCCACCTCATTTCATTCTGACATACAGTGTAATTGTTCATTTCACTTACTTTCTTTCTCTACCTATTAGAATGTGAGCTCCATGAGAACAGGGGTTTTTCATTTGTTTTCCCACTTCTGTGTCCCTAGAGCCTAGAATGGTTCATGGTACATGGTGGGTGTTGAAAACATTTGTTGAATAAATGGATAGACAAGAGGAGATGATTAATTTTGAAAATAAAGAAAAAATAAAATCATCATGACAGATTTAGCACCAATAATGGTGCAAGCCACATAGTAGGTGCTCAAATATATTTTTGTTAAGATTGACAGATTGATACAAGAGTAATAAAAATCTAGAAAAAAAAAAACTCACAACAATTAAAGGTGAAGGAGCTGGGATTATTGTATTTCCAATATTTGAAAATAAGTTATTTGAGACAAGATGGGGTTATGAACACTGGGTTTTCTTTTCACAGCCAATTTGCTAAGGAAGAAAAGAAGAAAACAGAAATTTAAATGGAAGATACATTTTCATGTTTAAACAGTGTTTCAAATATGCTTAAAAATATTTTACAGTATGATTGTCAAAAAAGTCTACTCACTAAAAATTATTAAGACTAGACATAAAGCTTCCCTAAAAGACTGAAAGTAGTGTTACCCTATGATCTAGCAATTTGACTCCTAGGTATATATCTGGAAAAAAATGAAAACATAAATTTGAAAAGATACATTCACACCAATGTTCCTAGCAGCACTAGTTACAATCTCCAAGACATGGAAACAACCTGAATATCCATCAGCAGATGAATGGATAAAGAAGATGTGGTATGTATATATACATATATATATATATATATGTGTATATATATATATATATATATATATATATATATATATATATATACACACACACACACACACAAAGGAATATTACTCAGCCATAAAAGGAGTAAAATTCTGCCATTTACAGCAATGTGGATGGACTAGAGAATACTATGCTTAGTGAAATGTCAGACAAAGACAAATACTATATCATATCACTTACATGTGGAATCCAAACAAATGTATAGAGCAAAACAGAAACATACTCACAGATATAGCAAAAAAAAAAAAAAAACTAGCATTTGCCAGAGAGGAGAGGAAAGAGGGAGGAGCAAGTAGAGATATGGGATTAAAGAGATACAAACTACCATGTATAAAATACATAAGCAACAAGGATATATTATAAATCACAGGGAATTATAGCCATTACCTTGTAATAACTTTTAATGGAGTGTAATCTGTAAAAACACTGAATCACTTGCTGTACACCTGAAACCAATATAATATTGTAAATCAACTATACTTCAATAAAAAGAAACTATATATAAATGGCAAAGAAGGAAATAAAATCACCTATAGTCACATCCTTTAAATTCCAGTTCTACAAATATTTGCATATACTAAATACACTTCTAATATTTTTCTATGAAGTTTACATAAAATTACAAATTTTAATAAATAGGCAGCAAAAAGTTTATATGCTGTAATGGGTAACTTTATGTGTTGACTGGACTGGGCATGCCCAGATAGCTGGTAAAATATTACGTTGGGGTGTGTCTGTGAAGGTGTTCCAGAAGACATTAGCTTTTGAATCAGTAGACTGAGTAATGAAAATCACTCTCGTCAATGAGAGTGGGTATCATGCAACACACTGAGGTCCTGGCAAGAACAAAAAGGCAGATAAAGGGCAAAACCTCTGTCTCTCTCTGGGAGAGCTGAGACATCCATTTTCTTTTGCTCTAAGACATTAGTGTTCCTGATTCTCAGTCTTTAGGAGTCAGACTGAGACTTACACAATTGGCCATCCAATTCTTAGACCTTCAGACTCTGACTGAATTACATCCTGGCTTTCCTGGTTCTTCAGCCTGTAGACAGCAGATAGTGGGACTTCTTGGACTCCATAACCATGTGCGCTAACCCCTGTAATATCTCCTCTTCAATATTTATACCTGAATCTGTATCTATATCTACATCTATTTCTATACCTATATATATCTATAGCTATCTTATTAGTTCCAGTTCTCTGAAGAACCCTCATACATATGCTTACTGATGTGCATTTTTTTCTTACAAGGCAATATATTATTGTCATTGAATAGTCTTCTGTGCACCCTGCCAACTAATTTCTTAGTTTTCCTTTTTGCATAGACACATCATAATTTTTCTAAGTTACCTGTTGTTAAATATTTAGATTATTGAAAATGTTTGACTCTTCTAAATTAGGTTTTGACAATTCTTCTAGATAATTCTTTGCCCATATCTGTGATAATTTTCTTAAAGTAAAAATAATATGTAAAATTTTTGAAACAGATTGTTATACTTCATCCCAAAATATCAGACTGATTTGAACTTCCATTAACAATGCTTGAGAATGCTTATTTCCTTGAGATTTCTTAACTATGATTTTAAAAAATTAACACTTGCCATTTTAATAGATGAAAAATAAAATGGAAATTTGGTTATAGCAAGGCAGTAGAGAAATGGCTATTCAACGAGACCAAACAACATAATTTGGGATGAAATTCCATAACAGTACATTTAATTTACATTTCTATTTGGTTATTTTATATCTTAAATAGACCATCAATATTAGCAGCCCCTCTAGACTGATTTGTAATCATAAACCATGTTTGCTCTACTATCAGTGCCTTATATATAGATTTTGTGTAATAAACATTCCTCTACTTTTCTACAAAACATCTGGGCAATTTATAAACATTAATTGAATCTCATGCTTCCCTGTTTTTATAACCTCTCTGCAGAAGAGCAGAGGGTATGCAAGAGTATGAGCATGCTAGGCAGGAAGACAGTAAAAATGTAATAGATCTATATTCTGAATTTAACCTAATCTCCAATCTCTAACAGCAAACTGAAGCTGAAAACAAGGTAGATATATTTTTTAGTGTGATATGATAAGCCTTGATATTTAAGGAATGTGCCAAGTTCAATGAGCATGCAATGCTATAATGATTACTGGTAGTGACCAATTCCGTGTGGTAAAATCTGACTCATGATAATCATTTATTTATCTGCTGGTGAGTTGATTTTTCTCCAAGAGTAAAAAGTATCTCTCTTTTAATTAAATATACCCTTTTCTTCAAGTTTAGAATCCTCTAAGCCCACACTTTTCAATGTGGACAAGTAGCATCAGTAACGACTGGAAATATTAGAAGTATAGACTGTCAGAAACTATCCCAGGCCCACAAATCAGAATCTGCATTTTCAACAGATCCTCAGGTGATGAATTTACATGTTGAATTTTGAGAAACATGGAGGATTAGTTTGTACTGAGAATAAAGTGCAAACATGGTCAAACTACCATAAGCTCTAGACTATCTATTCCTTGTTCTATAAGGCATATTATGCTTAGATGCCAATGGAGTCCACCTTCAGTCCAAGGTGAAGAACAGGAAAAGATAGAAATTTGCATGAAGATCTCATAAGCATGTACATTTTTAAAAATTGCCAAGCAAAAAATTATCTGAAAATTAAAATAGCCTTGCTTTGGAGGGTCCATAAAAAAACTTACTATTAATTTTTTTTTCTAAACTTTGGATAAAAATTAATTTGAAACTAAACTCAGAAGTTATATCTCCAAGTCAATAATATGAGAAGTGATCACCGATTATTTTCCCCAGGTTTTCCAGAAATTATGAGGCTATTGCCTTGAAGTGTTTTTTTTTTTTTTCCACTTTTATGTTGCTGGGTAAAAAATCACCCCAAAACAGAATGGCTTAAAACTACAATTCAATATTATCTTTCATAGTTCTCTGTGTTGACAGGGCTCAGCCAGGAAATTGTTATTTGAGGCGTCCCAGGAAGATGTGATCAGTTGGCAGGTGTGGCTCAAGTCACCTGAAGGTGCTCCTGGTTAGCTATCTAAGATGACTGACCCTCATGGCTGAAAGCTGGTGTGGGCTGGGGTTGACAGCTGGGTAGTCTGATTAGAGCACCTATTCATGGGCTGCCTGTGTGGTTCTGTCTTCTCAAAGCATGGCCACTGTGTTTGTAGAGGGAGCATCTCAAGAGCAAATATTCCAAGAGACTCAGGTGAAAGCTCCAAGCTTTCTTACTTCTGAGCCTCAGAGGTCCCAAACATAATTCTGCAATGTTCTATTGGTCCAGTAAGTCACTAAGTCCAGCACAAATTCAAGAGGGAGGGGGAATAAACACCACCTCACAATAGGAGAAAAGTAAAATTTTAAAATCATCTTTAATATACCACATGATTTTTAAAACTTCAAATAACTTTCCCCACAGGTCCCATTTTCTGCCTGCCATACCATACCCAGATCCACCACACATGTATTCTACACTGAAATGTATACAGTATGAAATGGAATTAGAGCTTACATGGTCCACTCACGGAAATATCAAAAGCTCCTCTAACCTATGTTAGGTGAAGTAAGACTCTGTGTACATATTGACATTTGAGAACTCAGAAATATTCTTTAATTTAAAAGAGTTTTTCTAATATGGTGGCTATCCTCAATGTCACTCTTCCTCAACATCTCTTCTCTACACTCCTCTCATCAAGTTTTTTGTTGGCCTGACAGCTACAGATTTTAGCATCTGGGCTCCTTTTCTCTTGGTCTCCCCACTGGGTTTGACCAATGGCAGGCACTCACCTTCTTCCTCCACCTTCAATAATGCCCTGCTAGCAGTGGCTGCATCTCCACTTCTGCCTCTCAGCACTTTCTATACAGTTCCACTTCCCACTTGAAGTGTTAACTCTTTTATTTCCCTTCCCCTCAGCTCTGGGGGCAATAATGACTTTCTAATGTTGCTATATTCTGAATGTTCCACCACCCAGATTTCAGAACTTTTTTTAAAATTTCTTTTTTCTCAAAAAAATACTTTTCTGGTCAGCTAACAGTCAAATATTTAAAAATAACATGTGATTAATCTGGAAATTTGGTGCTGGGAGAAAAATAATAATCTTGTGTTTTATTTGAAACATAGAAAATACCAACATATAGAAGAATACCACCCATCAAGAGAGGAGACCAGAAAAATCACTAGAGACTTCCTTTACTTATGTTCCTGACAGGCTCTTAGTTTTACTATAAAACATCTAAAAAGAATCATTTCCTTTCTGAAAACTGTAACAGGCTGGTTAGCAGCTCTCAAAGGCCAAACACTGCTGTGAGTAGCAAATTGGTACATACGTCTTGAGTTAGAATTATGTTGCTAGATGATTTAGCTAGAAGGGAATGTTTAATACTCTATTTTCCAGACTACCTCACAGATAGATGGTCATGTAATAAAATGAGTACTGTGGAGTGACATTAGGAAGATGGTGGAGGAAGAGGTCCCCCATTCTTTTCCATCTCAACAATGGTAATCTGGCAGCCATCGATGGACAAAAGTGTCTTTGTGGTGACTTTGGGATCCAGGTAGGAGGTTGTGAAACCCTGGTGGAGCCCACGACCAAGAAGAGCCATTTGAGAAGGCAGGCCCATACCAAGGTGGAGGACTCACTGACTGTGATCTCAACTACAGGCCCGGAAACAGTTCTATCTCTCTGTGGACTTGGCTATATCTTCAAATCATTCTTTGTATCTTCAGATCCAGTATTGCTGTTTGGTTCTTTTTTATGATTTCTATCTCTTTTTTAAGCTTCTCATTTTGATTATGGATTTTGTTGTCTGATTTTGCTGAACTGTCTTTCTGTGTTTTCTTGTAGTTCATTGAGCTTCCTTCAAATAGCTATTTTGAATCCTTTATCAAGTAAATCCCAGCTTTCCATGTCTTTGGGGTCCATTGCTAGGAGATTATTGTTATTCCTTTTTTGTGTCATATTTCTTTTATTTTCCATGTTCCTTAACATCTTGCATCACTGTCTTTGTATATGAAGTTGCAGTCACTTCCTCTAGTCTTTCCTGACTGACTTTGGGAGAGGAAGCCATTCGGATGGCCCTGATCAAGCTTCTGAGGCTTTCTTAGACCTTCAGTGGATATATCTGCTCCATGTTTCTTGATCCCTTTGTGGCAGAATTCTTTATCTTGCGTGCCTTCTCTTGATCCTTCAACACACCAGATTGGGTGCTCACAGCCTCCTTTTTCTTTCCCAAGAGCTGCACTAATCTGAAGCTTGTGATCTCTCCTTGTCCTGCTGATGTAGGCAGGCTTTCTGCACATGCTCAACAGCCGTCTGCTGAGGTTCACTCTTGCTGCCATTGGGAGCACACAAAGGGCACCACCACAGGCCAGCGAGGGGAGGTGGGGGAAGGAGGATGTATATCAGTGAGGCATACAGAGTGCTGAAGTAGCCTGTGGTCAGCTGGGGGGATCCATGGGCAAGGTGACCCCAGAGGGCTTCTTGATGGAGTCCTTGACCTGGCTAGTAGGATCCGTGTCCTGTTAATGTCCTCTAAGAGCCCTATTTGCCTCTCTCCCAGCCTTTTCCCACACTTCAGTCAGGCAGCTCACTACTCCATACTCTGGATGAGGCTAGAGAGAAATAAGTATCTTTGGCAGCATCCTCCACAGCTGGGGAAGCAGGGTACTCACATGCTCAGTATCCCCCATGGACAAATCCTGAGCCAAGAAGGTCTCTCTTGGCCCTGAGTTGTGCCACTTTGGCGTACCTTTTTTTTCCCTCTCAGACACTGTGATAGAACCTGTCTGCTAGAAACCTGGACTTCCACAAAGGCTCTCTCATCCATGGGTGACTGTCTGAGACATTGTTCTCCAGATGGTTCAAGGCCACTGAAGTGTCCACAGACAAGACTGAGGTCTGTATGCAATGCACTGGCTTCTGCCAGGTCCTGTGGCATATGGCCCTAGATCCCACAGTTCCCAGAAAGACACTTTTGACTGTGGATTGATGCTAAATTGTTGTTATTGAGGGGAAAGATGTGAGTGAATGACATTTTATTTGGCTTCTTGTTGATGACAATCCCAAGAAAAAGTTGGATGTTAGTAGGTTTATTCCTCTGTGAATTGGTAATGGCAACATCCTCTCTGTAGGGTTGTTATAAAGATCTCTGCACAGGATTCTTAAAGAAGCCTAGGAAAGAACAGAGACCCAAGATCAAAGCCTGGAGTTCTAAGTTGATACTTGGAGAAAGGGCACGCAGAAGAACTACCTGTCCCACATTAGACTATGACATGACAAAGAAATACTACTTTTTTATGATAACCCTTGTAATGTGAGAATTTTTTATTATAGCAAGTATCATTAATAACTAGAGAAAGAGTATTTTTAATTTTATATAAGTTGAATTGCCTATATTTTTATCTAGTGAAATACTGTGCATCAACCAAACTTTTAATTTAGACTCTTGTCAAAATTTAACCCCTTGTCAAGATCCACCAGGAGATACTTTATTTTCTAAATGACAGCTCATTTACATTTCTCCACTGCAAGGAGTTAGAGAGGCATTATAACATACTTAATGAGATGCATTACTGCACACATTTTAAAATGTCTTATCACCATGTTGCTTGTTTATTTGAACTTAAAATATATTTAAACTTTAAGTAATATGTAAAATATCTGAAGCTAAAGAGTTCAAGAATTTTCAAGCTCCTAACTATGTCCCTCTAGTCAGATTTGAATAGCTAAGGTGAAATATCTAAATAAAAATTATTCTTCCCACAATCTTCCCTCTCCTTGCCCCAGATTATTTCAAGTACTTCTTGACTAAATCCAACCACTATGTAATTCTCCAAGCCATCATTTTTAAACAGGCTATTAATTTTTGAAATTTATATTTAATACTAATACTGTTAAGTCCCTAATATTCCTCACCATTAAATAAGATAATATATAAGGGACATACACAGTAAATGATCATCATACTCTTAACTATTATTACTACTATTCTTTGCTCAGAAGATATTTTAAGAATCTGTTTTAGTGATTGCATAGAACATGAAACCGTAGAAGTGTTTATGCTATAATCACAGAAGAAAACAGTATATGGAAAGCCAGCATAACTATAATTAACACTATTTTTTAAAATATATTTTGTGGTTAAATAACCTCAACACTGACCCCATTTTAATATGGAAGTTCAAAAGGAAAACCATAGATTTCCTACTTATTTTTCTTTGGCAAATTTTGTATTCACAGATGGTACAGATATTTTGGCATTCTAAACTAAAGTATCTCTATTTATGATTTTGTCTTGGAAGACTCTTTTGTGGTTAGACCACATTTTGTATACTTCCGATGATGGACATGTGATCTGAGCTTAGCCAAGGCAAGGGGTAGGCCACATGAAACATCACCAAGGCTGCAAGCTGCTGCTGCCAAGAAGTTGGAAAAGACAATTTTACAGGTCATGAAGAAAATTGGGACCCAGATTAACCAACAAAGCATTCAATGAATAGAAAAATAAGTATGTGACGTTCATACAGAGCCAAAATGTGCCTCAAAGGAAACTTATTTACATGGAACAGTGGGATAGGAATGTCAGGTTTAAACTATTTTTTATCAATAGGGAAGGAGGACAGTTAGGAAAGAATTAACTTGTCTTTGTGACAAAAAATCACATTAAAAAAAATAAATTTACCGTATTACTAACTGGTCACTTATTTGTACAACATTACCAAAATACTTATCTTCCCCCTCCTTTAAAGATATTTCCCTTTGCACCAAGGACAAACCCCTTGTTGAAACAGTATAAAAGATGACATATTTTTATTTTTTATTTTCAAACTTTTGAGTTGCAAATTTACAAATGGGTTTTGTGAAAATCCTTGAGCCACAAATTGAAATTATTCACAAGACAAAAAAAAAATCACACCTTATTATACAGATGTAGACATTCTTATAAAATTCGCATTGACATGGAAAATAGAAGCACTAAGAAATCAACTAATTATGACACAATTTGCAAATCAATTCTGGTTAATCCAAACCTTCTGGGAAGAACCTAATATAAAAAAAAAACACTGTTTAGAATAGAGATTTCCACCTTGCCATGTTAAAATAACTGGAACTGAACTTTGTCTTCAAAGAAGAAACAACTAGAATATTGGACAAAATATAGGAAAGAGTGGTTTTGGACATTGAACAACTAACAGTGCGAGACTATGATGTAAGATGGAAAGTAAAACAAATGAGATGAGCCTTACAATCCATTAGCTTTTTGCCTGGAGGCATGTCACAGACTGTGGCACAATAAGGGAGAGCCTAAGCAGAACTAGAAGGTCCAGTGGGATGAGAAGATAAAAATGAGATGTGGAGAGATGCAGGAAGCTTGATTTTGTGGGGCAGGATGCTACAGATGATGGAGCTGCCTTGAGAAAGTGTCCCAGAAATCATTAGCTAAGGTCTTTTGAACTTGTTTCTAAATACTAAGACCCACATGAATACAATGGAATTTCCTGATAATTCTCAGGAACATTTAACTTGAACAATTCCAAGCCTGTAGACAGTACTGGAAGATATTTAAGGTCAATCCAACTGGAGTGTAGTGACCTGAATGCACACATGGGACATTCAGTAGACAGTCTAGAGGAGTTAGCCTTAGTAGTAAAATTACTGCAGTAACGAAAGTGTAGACATTCCCTAACAAATCTTAAAAAAAAAAGCATGCAAAGGATTGAACTGACTTGCAAGTTACTTAAATGCCTGCCAAAACAAAGTTCAACATTTTTTAAGGTAAACAACAAAATCCAGACTCTCAAAAACATTATATTCACCATGTCTGTTATCTAATCAAAAATGATGAGACATATAAAGAAGAAGGAAACTATAGCACATAGCCAAAAGAAAAATCTGTCAATAGAAATATTAAAAATAAAGGTGATAGTACTAAAATAATAGGGTTTTTTTAATTTTTAAAATTTTATTTATTTATTTTTATTGGAGTATAATTGTTTTACAATGTTGTGTTAGTTTCTGCTGTAAAATGAAGTGAATCAGCTATATGTATACATATATCCCCTCTCTCTTGGACCTACCTCCCACCCCACCCCCCATTCCACCCATCTAGGTCATCACAGAGCACTGAGCTGAGCTTCCTCTGCTTTATAGCAGGTTCCCACTAGCTGTCTATCTCACACATGGTACTGTATATATGTCAATCCTAATTTCCCAATTTGTTCCACACTCCCCTTCCCCCCCAGTGTAAGAGATATTATAAATGTGCTCAAAGATTTAAAGGAAAATATGAATATCTGATTGAAAGAAACACAAGCTACAATAACAAACTATATGGAACTTCTAAAGAGAAAAGTTACCATAATCTCTTTTTCTTTAATCAGAAGATGAGTTTAACAAAAGATTAGACATTGCAAAACAAAAGATAAGTGAACTTCAAGGCATAGCCATAAAAGCCATGTAACATAAAACACAGAATAAAAAAGTTTGAAGAAAAATGAACAGAGCTTCAGTGACCTATGGACAATATCAAGCAGTTGAATATATGTATAATTGGAGCCTATGTTAGTTTACTATTGCTGTTGTATAAAATTAAACTTAGTGGCTTTAACAATTATTATCTTCAAGTTCTAGAAGTCAGAAGTCAGAAGTCAGAAATGGATCTTATGGGCTAAAATCAAGCTATTGGCAGAGCTAAATCCTTTTTGGAGACTCTGGTTAAGAATCCATTTCCTTGCCTTTTCCAGCTTCTGGAGGCCACCTGTATTCCTTGGCTTGTGTCCAATCTTCCATTTCAAAGCATATCACTCCAACTTCTGCTTCTATTAGCATAGCACCTTCCCACACTGACCCTCCTTTCTCCCTCTTACAGGAATCCTTATTATTACACCACACTTATCCAGATAATCCAGTTATTTTCCCATTTTAAAATCCTTAACCTAATCACATCTGCAAATATGAGGTAAAATGTTATTTTTTACCATGGAAGGTAACATGTTATGTTCCAAGAATTAGGGCATGGACATCTTTAATGGAGGCATTATCCAGCCTACTATAGATAGAAGAAGAGAAGGGACAGACAGAAAAAAAGTGTAGCAGACGATATTCTGTATTTGATAAAAGGTATAAACTCACAAGTCCAAGAAGCACAATAAACCAAAGAGGATAAACTACATCAATGTACATCATAATCAAATTTCTGAAAACCAGTGAAGAGGAAATCCTAAAAACAGACAGAGGGTGGGGGGGGGGGAGTGCATGAGGATGGAAGGCACATTATAGGGAAACAAAGATTAGAATTTCCTCAGTCTTTTTGTCAGAAACAATTCAACCCAGAAAACAAAGGTATCTTTGAAATATTGAAAGAAAAAAAACTTACTAGGCAAAAATATCTTGACCTGTGAAAGTGTCTTTTTAAAATGAAAATAAAATAAAGTCCTTTTTTACATATAAATGCTGAGAAGTTTATCTTTGTTTGTATTTGGGGGGGTTTGTTTGTTTTGCAGCACAGTTGCATGGTAAGAAAGTCAGGGAAATTTTTTAGCCAGGAGGAAAATTATACCAGATAGAAACTCAAATCTATTCAAAGAAATGAAGAGAACCAAAATTGGTGAATATGGTTTTGTTTGTTTGTTTGTTTAAATGTCAATGAGAGATGATTATTTAAAGCAGAAGTCAGCAAACCATGGCCCATAGGCTAACAAGAGCTCCTGCCTCTTTTTGTAAATAAAGCTTTATTGGCACACAGCCACACCTATTTGTTTATGTGTTATCTAGGGCTGTTTTCATACTAAAACGGTAGACTTCAGTAGTTTTGACAGGGACATTATGCCTGCACAGCCTTAAGTATATACTATCTGGCCCTTTAGGAATAAGAAAATGCTCACCTCTGCTTTAAAGAAAAATATTAACAATGCATTCTGGAGTTTATAACATATGTAGAAATAAAATGTATGGTAAGTCACAAACAACAGGAGAAGAGAAATGGAAATATACTATTTGTAAGGTTCTTACAATACACTTGAAGTGGTATGATATTATTTGCCAGTAGACTGTAATCAAGGATACATATTGCATACCCTAGAAAGCCATTAGTCAAAAATAGAGCAAAAATGTATAGCAAATAAGCAAATAAGTGGAGATAAAATAGAATATGAAACTTATTCATTAAGCTAAAATAAGGCAGGACAAAAAGTTCATCCACCCAATTACAAAGCTTCAAATTCATGAAGCAAAAGTTGACAGAAACTAAAAGGAAAATGAAACTAACCCACAAATGTTAGTGATTCTCAGAAAAAGTATACAGAAAACAGGAAGAATATTGCAGATATGAACAACATTTGCAACTAGTGTAATTGAACTGATATTTAAAGAAAACTCGACTCAACAACAAGAGAACGTACATTTTTTTCAGATGCAAATGGGACATTAATAAATTTAGACCATATGCTGGGTTAGAGACAAATCTCAAATTTGAAAGAATTGAAATCACAGACTATATTCTTCTGCTACCTACTAAAAGGACACTTTGAAAACAAATCTAATAAAATATTCAACTCTTGAAATAAGTTCTAGATAACAAATGCCTTGTTCAGTTTGGAAGGTGTAAGGGGAAAAGAACCCTGAATATTAGCCCTTAAAACTAAACTTAACTAACAATCTCCAGTCATTTAACTAATAAATGTTTATAATATTGGGTGGAAATATTTAATGATTTTTAAAAGCTCAGGGTTATGTAAGTTATTTAAGTCTTCCTTTTATTTTGTCAACTAGCAGAGATGTGTCTTTGGCAAATTCCTCCTGATACAGCAAAAGAGACTCAGTCACTAGCTGACAGCTTGCCTTTTAGCCAGATGTGATACAGACCCAAAGTATTATTACAAAGGTAGACAGAACTACTGCTACCAATTGCAATTCAATTATTTCACTGTGTACAGACATTGCCACAAATACTGTTGGATCTTGAGAACTGTATTATCCTGTCAGGAACTATGTCATATGGAGAAAGGAAGCCCATCATCAAATTATTCACATGTGTTCTTTCTCTCTGTCTCTCTTTATATACATACACATATGTATTATATACATGTAATGTTTATAATACATATGTATGTTATATGTGTATAATTTCACAAGAATAAAGATTTTTAGTAGAAATAGAAAAAAATTTAATTCAAAGCAGTAAGTCTTAGGCAGTTTAGTTCAGGGAATGCAAAGTTTAGGGAAAGAAAATAAAACCAAGTTCAGTTCTTTTAAAACGAAAGTTAAACATTTTGCGGAATGAAAACATCTACGTGAAATATTTAGAGTAATATTTCTGGTTCAAAAGTCTAAGTAGGGACTTCCGGGAAGATGGTGGAAGAGTAAGACACGGAGATCACCTTCCTCCCCACAGATACACCAGAAATACATCTACACGTGGAACAACTCCTACAGAACACCTACTGAACGCTGGCAGAAGACCTCAGACCTACCAAAAGGCAAGAAACCCCCACGTACCTGGGTAGGGCAAAAGAAAAAAGAATAAACAGAGACAAAAGGATAGGGACGGGACCTGCACCAGTGGGAGGGAGGTGTGAAAGAGGAAAAGTGTCCAAACAGAGGATCGGTGCCGACCAGCACTCACCAGCCCAAGAGGCTTGTCTGCTCACCCACCGCAGCAGGTGGGGCCGGGAGCTGAGGCTCGGGCTTCGGTCGGAGTGCTAGGAGAGGACTGGGGTTGGCAGCGTGAACACAGCCTGAAGGGGGTTAGTGCGCCACAGCTGGCCGGGAGGGAGTCTGGGGAAAAGTCTGGACCTGCCGAAGAGGCAAGAGACTTTTTCTTCCCTCTTTATTTCCTGGTGCATGAGGAGACGGGATTAAGAACGCTGCTTAAAGGAGCTCCAGAGACGGGCACGAGCCGCGGCTAACAGCGCGGACCCCAGAGACGAGCATGAGACGCTAAGGCTGCTGCTGCCGCCACCAAGAAGCCTGTGTGCGAGCACAGGTCACTCTCCACACCTCCCTTCCGGGAAGCCTGTGCAGCCCGCCACTGCCTGGGTCCCAGGATCCAGGGACAACTTCCCCGGGAGAACGCACGGTGCGCCTCAGGCTGGTGCAACGTCACGCCGGCCTCTGCCGCCTCAGGCTCGCCCGGCATTCCGTGACCCTCCCAACCCCCGGCCTGAGTGAGCCAGAGCCTCCGAATCAGCGGCTCCTTTAACCCTGTCCTGTCTGAGCAAAGAACAGATGCCCTCCGGCGACCTACGAACAGGCGGGGCCAAATCCAAAACTGAGCCCCTGGAAGCTGTGAGAACAAAGAAGAGAAAGGGAAATCTCTCCCAGCACCCTCAGAAGCAGTGGATTACAGCTCCACAATCAACTTGATGTACACTGCAGCTGTGGAATACATGAATAGACAACTAATCATCCCAAATTAAGGACGTGGACTTTAAGAGCAAGATTTATTATTTTTTTCCCCTTTTCCATTTTCTGTGAGTGTGTATGGGTATGCTTCTGTGTGAGATTTTGTCTGTATAGCTTTGCTTCCACCATTTGTCCAATGGTTCTATCCGTCCTTGTTTTTTTTTTTTTTTTGACTTCTTTCGTAATAATTACCTTTTATTTTAATAACTTTATTTTATTTTACTTTATCATCATTCTTTCTTTCCTTCCTTCCCTCCTTTAGACAACGAATCATCCCAAATTGAAGAGGTGGACTTTTAGAGCAGGATTTATGATTTTTTTCCCCTTTTCCTCTTTTTGTGAGTGTGTATGTGTATGCTTCTGTGTGAGATTTTGTCTCTATAGCTTTGATTCAACCATTTGTTCCAGGGTTCTATCCATCCGTATTTTTCATTTTTTGGCTTTTTTTTCCTCTTAATAATTATTTTTTTGTTTGAATAACTTTATTATATTTTATCTTACTTTATTTTATTTTACTTTATTGTCTTCCTTTTTTCCTTCCTTCCCTCCTTCCTTCCTTCCTCTTTCCCTTCCTCCCACCCTCCTTTCTTTATTTCTACTTCTACTAATTATTTCTTTCTACTTTTTCTCTCTTTTCTTCTGAATCATCTGGATGAAAGGCTCTTGGTGCTGCAGCCAGGAGTTAGTGCTGTGCCTCTGAGGTGGGAGAGCCAACTTCAGGACACTGGTCCACAAGAGACCTCCCAGCTCCACATAATATCAAACAGTGAAAATCTCCCAGAGATCTCTATCTCAACACCAGCACCCAGCTTCACTCAACGACCAGCAAGTTACAGTGCTGGACATTCTATGCCAAACAACTAGCAAGACAGGAACATAAACCCACCCATTAGCAGAGAGGCTGCCCAAGATCATAATAAGTCAACAGACACCCCAAAGCACACCACCAGACATGGACCTGCCCACCAGAAAGACAATATCCAGCCTCATCTACCAGAACACAGGCACTAGTCCCCTCCACCAGGAAGCCTACACAACCCACTGAATCAACCATAACCACTGGGGACAGACACTAAAAACAAGAACTACGAACCTGCGCCTGCAAAAAGGAGACCCCAAACACAGTAAGATAAGCAAAATGAGAAGACAGAAAAACACACAGCAGATAAAGGAACAAGATAAAAGCCCACCAGACCTAACAAATGAAGAGAAAATAGGCAATCTACCTGAAAAAGAATTCAGAATAATGATAGTAAAGATGATCCAAAATCTTGGAAATAGACTAGACAAAATGAAAGAAACATTTAACAAGGACCTAGAAGAACTAAAGATGAAACAAACAATGATGAACAACACAATAAATGAAATTAAAAATACTCTAGATGGGATCAATAGCAGAATAACTGAGGCAGAAGAATGGATAAGTGACCTGGAAGATAAAATAGTGGAAATAATTAATGCAGAGCAGAATAAAGAAAAAAGAATGGAAAGAACTGAGGACAGTCTCAGAGACCTCTGGGACAACATTAAACGCACCAACATTCGAATTATAGGGATTCCAGAAAAAGAAGAGAATAAGAAAGGGACTGAGAAAATATTTAAAGAGATTATAGTTGAAAACTTCCCTAATATAGGAAAGGAAATAGTTAATCAAGTCCTGGAAGCAAGAGAGTCCCTTACAGGATAAATCCAAGGAAAAACACGCCAAGATACATATTAATCAAACTGTCAAAAATTAAATACAAAGAAAACATATTAAAAGCAGCAAGGGTAAAACAACAAATAACACACAAGGGAATCCCCATAAGGTTAACAGCTGATCTTTCAACAGAAACTCTGCAAGCCAGAAGGGAGTGGCAGGACATATTTAAAGTGATGAAGGAGAAAAACCTGCAACCAAGATTACTCTAACCAGCAATGTTCTCATTCAGATTTGATGCAGAAATTAAAACCTTTACAGACAAGCAAAAGCTGAGCGAGATCAGCACCACCAAACCAACTCTACCAAAACTGCTAAAGGAACTTCTCTAGGGAAGAAACACAAGAGAAGGAAAAGACCTACAATAACGAACCCAAAACACTTAAGAAAATGAGAATAGGAACATACATATCGATAATTACCTTACATGTAAATGGATTAAATGCTCCCACCAAAAGACACAGATTGGCTGAGTGGATACAAAAACCAGACGCATATATTTGCTATCTACAAAAGACCCACTTCTGACCTAGAGACACATACAGACTGAAAGTAAGGGGATGGAAAAAGGTATTTCATGCAAATGGAAACCAAAAGAAAGCTGGAGTAGCAATTCTCATATCAGACAAATTACACTTTAAAATAAAGACTATTAGAAGAGACAAAGAAGGACACTACATAATGATCAAGGGATCGATCCAAGAAGAAGATATAACAATTGTAAATATTTATGCACCCAAAATAGGTGCATAGGAGCACCTATAGGAGCACCTCAATACATAAGGCAAATACTAACAACCATAAAAAGGGAAATCGACAGTAACATGTTCATAGTAGGGGACTTTGACAGCTCACTTTCACCAATGGACAGATCATCCAAAATGAAAATAAATAAGGAAACACAAGCTTTAAATGATACATTAAACAAAATGGACTTAATTCATATTTATAGGACATTCCATCCAAAAACAACAGAATACACATTTTTCTCTAGTGCTCATGGAACATTCTCCAGGATAGATCATATCTTGGGTCACAGATGAAGCCTTGGTAATTTAAGAAAATTGAAATTGTATCAAGTATCTTTTCCGACCACAACGCTATGAGACTAGATATCAATTACAGGAAAAGATCTGTAAAAAATACATACACATGGAGTCTAAACAATACACTACTTAATAACGAAGTGATCACTGAAGAAATCAAAGAGGAAATAAAAAAAAATACATAGAAACAAATGACAATGGAGACACGATGACCCAAAATCTATGGGATGCAGCAAAGGCAGTTCTAAGAGGGACGTTTATAGCAATACAATCCTACTTTAAGAAACAGGAAACATCTCGAATAAACAACCTAACCTTCCACGTAAAGCAATTCGAGAAAGAAGAACAAAAAAACCCAAAGTTAGCAGAAGGAAAGAAATCATAAAATTCAGATCAGAAATAAATGAAGGAAATGATAGCACAGATCAATAAAACTAAAAGCTGGTTCTTTGAGAAGGTAAACAAAATTGATAAACCATTAGCCAGACTCATCAAGAAAAAAAGGGAGAAGACTCAAATCAATAGAATTAGGAATGAAAAAGAAGTAACAACTGACACTGCAGAAATACAAAAGATCATGAGAGATTACTACAAGCAACTCTATGCCAATAAAATGGACAACCTGGAAGAAATGGACAAATTCTTAGAAAAGCACAACCATCCGAGACTGAACCAGGAAGAAATACAAAATATGAACAGACCAATCACAAGCACTGAAACCAAGACTGTGATTAAAAATGTTCCAACAAACAAAAGCCCAGGACCAGATAGCTTCACAGGCGAATTCTATCAAACATTGAGAGAAGAGCTAACACCTATCCTTCTGAAACTCTTCCAAACTACAGTAGAGAGAGGAACACTCCCAAACTCATTCTGCGAGGCCATCCTCACCCTGATATCAAAACCAGACAAAGATGTCACAAGGAAAGAAAACTACAGGCCAATATCACTGATGAACATAGATGCAAAAAGCCTCAAGAAAATACTAGCAAACAGAATCCAACAGCACATTAAACAGATCATACACCATGATCAAGTGGGGTTTATCCCAGAAATGAATGGATTCTTCAATATATGCAAATCAAACAATGTGATACACCATATTAACAAATTGAAGGAGAAAAACCATATGATCATCTCAATATATGCAAGAAAGCTTTTGACAAAATTCAACACCCATTTATGATAGAAACCCTGAAGAAAGTAGGCATGGGGGTAATTTTCCTCAACATAATAAAGGCCATATATGACAAACCCAGAGCCAACATTGTCCTCAATGGTGAAAATCTGAAAGTATTTCCACTAAGATCAGGAACAAAACAAGGTTGCCCACTCTCACCACTTTTTTTTTTTTTTTTGTGGTATGCGGGCTTCTCACTGTTGTGGCCTCTCCCGTTGCGGAGCACAGGCTCCGGACGCACAGGCTCAGTGGCCATGGCTCACGGGCCCAGCCACTCCATGGCATGTGGGATCTTCCCGGACCGGGGCATGAACCCGTGTCCCCTGCATCGGCAGACGGACTCTCAACCACTGCGCCACCAGGGAAGCCCTCTCACCACTCTTATTCAACACAGTTTTGGAAGTTTTAGCCACAGCAATCAGAGAAGAAAAGGAAATAAAAGGAATCCAAATCAGAAAAGAAGAAGTAAAGCTGTCACTATTTGCAGATGACATGATATTATACATAGAGAATCCTAAACATGCTACCAGAAAACTACTAGAGCTAGTCAATGAATTTGGTAAAGTAGCAGGATACAAAATTAATGCACAGAAATCTCTGGCATTCCTATACACTAAGGATGAAAAATCTGAAAGTGAAATCAAGAAAACACTCCCGTTTACCATTGCAACAAAAAGAATAAAATATCTAGGAATAAGCCTACCTAAGGAGAAAAAAGACCAGAGTGCAGAAAATTATAAGACACTGATGAAAGAACTTAAAGATGATACAAATAGATGGAGAGATATACCATGTTCTTGGATCGGAAGAATCAAAATTGTGAAAATGAATCTACTACCAAAGCAATCTACAGAGTCAATGCAATCCCTATCAAACTACCACTGGCATTTTTCACAGAACTAGTACAAAATATTTTACAATTTGTATGGAAACACAACAAACCCCAATAACCAAAGCAATCTTGAGAATGAAAAACGGAGCTGGAGGAGTCAGGCTCCCTGACTTCAGACAATACTGCAAAGCTACAGTAATCAAGACAGTATGGTACTGGCACAAAAACAGAAATATAGATCAATGGAACAAGATAGAAAGCCCAGAGATAAATCCACGCACATATGGTCACCTTATCTTTGATAAACGAGGCAGGGATGTACAGTGGAGAAAGGACAGCCTCTTCAATAAGTGGTGCTGGGAAAACTGGACAGGTACATGTAAAAGTATGAGATGAGATCACTCCCTAACACCATACACAAAAATAAGCTCAAAATGGATTAGAGAGCTAAATGTAAGGCCAGAAACTATCAAACTCTTAGAGGAAAACATAGGCAGGACACTCTATGACATAAATCACAGCAAGGTCCTTTTTGACTCACCTCCTAGAGAAATGGAAATAAAAACAAAAATAAACAAATGGGACCTAATGAAACTTCAAAGCTTTTGCACAGCAAAGGAAACCATAAACAAGAACAAAAGACAATCCTCAGAATGGGAGAAAATATTTGCGAATGAAGCAACTGACAAAGGATTAATCTCCAAAATTTATAAGCAGCTCATGCAGCTTAATAACAAAAAAACAAACAACCCAATCCAAAAATGGGCAGAAGACATAAATAGACATTTCTCTAAAGAAGATATACAGACTGCCAACAAATTCATGAAAGAATGCACAACATCACTAATCATTAGTGAAATGCAAAGCAAAACTCCAGTGAGATATCATCTCACACCAGTCAGAATGGCCATCATCAAAAAATCTAGAAACAATAAATGCTAGAGAGGGTGTGGAGAAAAAGGAACCCTCTTACACTGTTGGTGGGATTGTAAATTGATACAGCCACCGTGGAGAACAGTATGGAGGTTCCTTAAAATACTGCAAATAGAACTACCATATGACCCAGCAATCCCACTACTGGGCATATACCCTGAGAAAACCATAATTCTAAAAGAGTCATGTACCAAAGTGTTCATTGCAGCTCTATTTACAATAGCCAGGAGATGGAAACAACCTAAGTGTCCATCATCAGATGAATGGATAAAGAAGATGTGGCTCATATATACAATGGAATATTACTCAGCCATAAAAAGAAATGAAATTGAGCTATTTGTAATGAGGTGGATAGACCTAGAATCTGTCATACAGAGTGAAGTAAGTCAGAAAGAGAGACAAATACCATATGCTAACACATATATATGGAATTTAAGAAAAAAAATGTCATGAAGAACCTAGGGGTAAAACTGGAATAAAGACACACACTTACTAGAGAATGGACTTGAGGATATGGGGAGGGGGAAGGTAAACTGTGACAAAGCGAGAGAGAGGCATGGACATATATACACTACCAAACGTAAGGTAGATAGCTAGTGGGAAGCAGCCGCAAAGCACAGGGAGATCAGCTCAGTGCTTTGTGACCACCTGGAGGGGTGGGATGCGGAGGGAGGGAGGGAGGGAGACGCAAACGGGAAGAGATATAGGAACATATGTATATATATAACTGAATCATTTTGTTGTGAAGCAGAAACTAACACACCATTGTAAAGCAATTACACTCCAATAAAGATGTTAAAAAAAAAAAAGTCTAAGTAGACCCAAAGTATTAGGAAAAACATGTAGAACCCAGGCCCAAACAAGAGCATACATCACTTAGAAAACCCAAAGGTCAAAATCAACACTAATGAAGAAGCTCACCCACTTCCTGCCTCTGAGAATTGTCTCTCCCAAACCTAATAGAGACAAGTAGACAAGTTGTACCAGCCTTAATAATGACCCTAACGTCTAGAAAATGCTAACTTGGATTCAAACAAAATCATTCTTTAGGAAATTTAAACATTCCCTCTTGTTCTGCATTTTCTTATTCACAGAAATTATGTGCAAGGGAAGTTGTCCATTTTTTTCTTCAGATCTGAAGATTCTCTTCAGATCTCTTCACACCTTCACCAGTGTGCTATCTGGGTTGCTCAACTTTTATAAGAATTATGATCCTCACAGCTGTTCAAGTATGTTACTAACCAGCATAGTCCAACAATGGAGAATGTGGGCTGCTTAGTTTGAGTCTTAGCTCTGTCACTCCCGAGCCGTATGATCCTAAGCAAGTTATTTTTCCTCTTTGTTCCTCTGCTTGCTTATGGTTTAAAAGAGGATGACATAAAGATATTATAAGTATTTAATGACATTATGTTTGAAACATGCTTAAAACAGTGCCTCGCATGTAATGAGTCCTAAATAATATTTGTTAAAAAACAAAAACCTAAAATCAAACATTCAGGTAGATTCTCATTTTAAGAATTTACAGAATGGATCACAGCTAACTGCTGAACAATCATCAAGAGGAAGATACTGGAGCTCACCAAAAAAGATACCTCACATCCAAAGACAAAGGAGAAACCACAATGAGACAGTAGGAGGGGCGCAATCACAATAAAATCAAATCCCATAACTGCTGGGTGAGTGACTCACAAACTGGAGAACACTGATACCACAGAAGGCCACGCACTGGATGAAGGTTCTGAGCCCCACGTCAGGCTTCCCAACCTGGGGGTTCTAGCAACGGGAGGAAGAATTCCTAGACAATCAGACTTTGAAGCCTAGTGGGATTTGATTACAGTACTTAGACAGGACTGGGGGACACAGAGACTCCACTCTTGGAGGGCACACGCAAAAGAGTGTGCTTATCAGGATCCAGGGGAAGGAGCACTGACTTGATAGGAGACTGAACAAGACCTACCTGTTTGTGTTGGAGGGTCTCCTGCAGAGGTGGGGCGTGGCTGTGGCTCACTGAGAGGACAAGGACACTGGCAGAAGAAGTACTGGGAAGTACTCCTTGGTGTGAGCCTTCCCAGAGGCCGCCATTAACCCCACCAAAGAGCCCAGGTAGGCTCCAGTGTTGGATAGACTCAGGCCAAACAATCAACAGAAAAGGAACCCAGCCCCACCATCAGGAGACAAACAGATTAATGTTTTACTGAGCTCTGCCCACCACCAGTCCCTCCCACCAGGAAACTTGCACAATCCACTTAGATAGCCTCATCCACCAGAGGGCAGACAGCAGAAGAAAGTACAATCCTGCAGCCTGTGGAACAAAAACCACATTCACAGAAAGATAGACAAAATGAAAGGGCAGAGGGCTATGTACCAGATGAAGGAACAAGATAAAACTCCAGAAAAACAACTAAATGAAGTGGAGATAGGAAACCTTCCAGAAAAAGAATTCAGAGTAATGATGGTGAAGATGATCCAAGACCTTGGAAAAAGAATGAAGGCAAAGATCGAGAACATGCAAGAAATGTTTAACAAAGACCTAGAAGAATTAAAGAACAAACAAACAGAGTTATTCAGTTATTATATTGTTATTCAGTTATTGTATTGTATTGTTCATCAATACAATACAATACAATACAATACAATAACTGAAATGAAAAATATGCTAGAAGGAATCAATAGCAGAATAACTGAGGCAGAAGAATGGATAAGTGACCTGGAACACAGAATGGTGGAATTTCCTGCCATTGGACAGAATAAAGAATAAAGAATGAAAAGAAATTAAGACAGCCTAAGAGACCTCTGGGACAACATTAAACACAGCAACATTCGCATTCTAGGGGTCCCAGAAAGAGAAGAGAGAGAGAAAGGACCAGAGAAAATATTTGAAGAGATTAGAGTCAAAAACTTCCCTAACATGGGAAAGGAAATAGCCACCGAAGTCCAGGAAGCACAGAGAGTCCCATACAGGATAAACCCAAGGAGAAACATGATGAGATACATAGAAATCAAACTGACAAAAATAGAGACAAAGAAAAATTATTGAAACCAGCAAGGGAAAAATGACAAGTAACATAAAAGGGAATGCCCATAAGGTTAACAGCTGATTTCTCAGCAGAAACTCTACAAGCCACAAGGGGGTGGCATGATATATTTAAAGTGATGAAAGGGAAGAACCTACAACAAAGATTACTCTACACAGCAAGTATCTCACTCAGATTCGAGGGAGAAATCAAAAGCTTTACAGACAAGCAAAAGCTAAGAGAATTCAGCACAACCAAACCAGCTCTACAACAAATGCTAAAGGAACTTCTCTAACTGGGAAACACAAGAGAAGAAAATGACCTATGAAAACTAACCTAAAACAATTAAGAAAATGGTAATAGGAACATACATATCAATAATCACCTTAAATGTGAATGGATTAAATGCTCTAACCAAAAGACACAGGCTCTGTGAATGGATACAAAGACAAGACCCAAATATATACTGTCTACAAGAGACCCACTTCAGACCTAGGGACACAAACAGACTGAAAGTGATGGGATGCAAAAAGATATTCCATGCAAATGGAAATCAAAAGAAAGCTGGAGTAACTATACTCATATCAGATAAAATAGGCATTAAAATAAAGAATGTTGCAAGAGACAAGGAAGGGCACTACATAATGATCTAGGGATCAATCCAAGAAGATATAACAACTATAAATATATATGCACCCAACACAGGAGTACCTCAATACATAAGGCAACTGCTAACAGCTATAAAGGAGGAAATCAACAATAACACAATAATAGTGGGGGACTTTAACACCTCACCTACACCAATGGACAGATCAGCCAAACAGAAAATTAAAAAGGAAACACAAGCTTTAAATGACACAATAGACCAGATAGATTTAATTGATATTTATAGGACATTCCATCCAAAAAAAAGCAGATTACACTTTCTTCTCAAGTACGCATGGAATATTCTCCAGGATAGATCACATCTTGGGTCACAAATCAGGTCTCAGTAAATTTAAGAAAATTGAAATCATATCAAGCTTCTACTCTGAACACAACGCTATGGATTAGAAATCAATTACAGGGAAAAAAACCGTAAAAAGCAGAAACACGTGGAGGCTAAACAATACATTACTAAATAACCAAGAGATCACTAAAGATATGAAAGGGGAAATCAAAATATACCAAGAAACAAATGACAATGAAAACACGATGATCGAAAACCTATGGGATGCAGCAAAAGCAGTTCTAAGTGGGAAGTTTATAGCAATACAAGCCTACCTCAAGAAACAAGAAAAATCTCAAATAAACAATCTAACATTACACCTAAAGGACCTAGAGAAAGAAGAACAAACAAAACCCAAAGTTAGCAGAAGGAAAGGAATCATAAAGATCAGAACCGAAAAAAATGAAATAGAAACAAAGAAAACAATAGCAAAGATCAATAAAAGTAAAAGCTGGTTCTTTGAGAAGATAAATAAAATTGATAAACCATTAGCCAGACTCATCAAGAAAAAGAGGGAGGGGACTCAAATCAATAAAATTAGAAATAAAAAAGGAGAAGTTACAATAGACACTGCAGAAATACGAAGTATCCTAAGAGACTACTACAAACAACTCTATGCCAATAAAATGGACAACCTGGAAGTAATGGACAACTTCTTAGAAAGGTAACACCTTCCAAGACTGAACCAGGAAGAAATCAAAATATGAACAGACCAATCACAAGTAATGAAATTAAAACTGTGATTAAAAAATCTTCCAAGAAGCAAAAGTTCAGGATCAGATGGCTTCACAGGTGAATTTTGTCAAACACTTAGAGAAGAGCTATCACCCAACCTTCACAAACTCTTCCAAAAAACTGTAGAGGAAGGAATACTTCCAAACTCATTCTATGAGGCCATCATCACCCTGATAACAAAACCAGACAAAGATACTACAAAAAAAGAAAATTACAGACCAGTATCACTGATGAATATAGATGCAAAAATCCTCAACAAAATACTAGCAAACAGAATCTAACAACACATTTAAAGGATCGTAAACCATGATCAAGTGGGATTTATCCCAGGGATGCAAGGATTCTTTAATATTTGCAAATCAATCAATGTGATACCACATATTAACAAATTGAAGAAGAAAAACCATATGATCATCTCAATAGATGCAGAAAAAGCTTTTGACAAAATTCAACACCCATTTATGATAAAAACTCTCCAGAAAGTGGGCATAGAGGGAACCTACTTCAACATAATAAAGGGCATATACAACAAACCCACAGCGAACATCATTCTCAATGGTGAAAAACTGAAAGCATTTCCTCTAAGATCATGAACAAGACAAGGATATCCACTCTCACCATTGTTATTCAACATAGTTTTGGAAGTCCTTGTCATGGCAATGAGAGAAAAAAAAGAAATAAAATGTATACAAATTGGAAAAGAAGAATGAAGTCTGTTACTGTTTGTAGATGACATGATACTATACATAGAGAATCCTAAAGATGCCACCAGTAAACTACTAGAGCTAATCAATGAATTTGGTAAAGTTGCAGGATACAAAAATAATGCACAGAAATCTGTTGCATTCCTATACACTAGTGATGAAAAATCTGAAAGAGAAATTAAGGAAACACTCCCATTTACCATTGCAACAAAAAGAATAAAATACCTAGGAATAAACCTACCTAGGGAGACAAAAGACCTGTATGCAGAAAACTATAAGACACTGCTGAAAGAAATTAAAGATGATACAAACAGATGGAGAGATATACCATGTTCTTGGATTGGAAGAATCAATATTGTGAAAATGACTATAATACCCAAAGCAATCTACAGATTAATGCAATCCCTATCAAACTACCAATGACACTTTTTACAGGGCTGGAAAAAAAATCTCAAAATGTGTATGGAGACAAAAAAGACCCCAAATAGCCAAGGGAGTCTTGAGGGAAAAAAGCGGAGCTGGAGGAATGAGACTCCCTGACTTCAGACTATACTACAAAGCTACAGTGATCAAGATAATGTGGGACTGGCACAAAAACAGGTAATAGGTGAATGGAACAGGGTAGAAAGCCCAGAGATAAACCCACACACCTATGGTCAACTAATCTATGACAAAGGAGGCAAGGATATAAAATGGAGAAAAGACAGTCTCTTCCATAAGTGTTGCTGGGAAAACTGGACAGCTACATGTAAAAGAATGAAATTAGAACATTCTCTAACACCGTGCACAAAAATAAACTCAAAATGGATTTGAGACCTAAATGTAAGACCAGACACTATAAAACTCTTAGAGGAAAACATAGGAAGAACACTCTTTGACATAAATCACAGCAAGATCTTTTTTTGATCCACCTCCTAGAGTATTGGAAGTAAAAACAAAAGTAAACAAGTAGGACCTAATGAAACTTATAAGCTTTTTCAAAGGAAAGGAAACTACAAACAAGACGAAAAGACAACCCTCAGAATGGGAGAAAATATTTGCAAATGTAACAATGCATAAAGGATTAAACTCCAAAATATATAAACAGCTCATGCAGCTCAAACAACCCAATCCAAAAATGGATATACAGCTCAAACAAACAACCCAATCCAAAAATGGGCAGAAGACCTAAATAGACTTTTCTCCAAAGAAGACATACAGATGGCCAAGAAACACATGAAAAGCTGCTCAACATCACCAATTATTACAGAAATTCAAGTCAAAACTACCTTGAGGTATCACCTCACAACAGTTAGAATGGGCATCATCAGAAAATCTACAAAGAACAAATGCTGGAGAGGGTGTGGAGAAAAGGGAACCCTCTTGCACTGTTGGTAGGAATGTAAACTGATATGGTCACTATGGAGAACAGTATGGAGTTTCCTTAAAAACTAAAAGTAGAATGACCATATGACCCAGCAATCCCACTACTGGGTATATACCCAGAGAAAACTATAATTCAAAAAGACACATGCACCCCAATGTTCATTGCAGCACTATGTACAATAGCCAGGTCATGGAAAGAACCTAAATGCCCATTGACAGGTGAATGGATAAAGAAGAAGTGGTACATGTATACAATGGAATATTACTCAATCATAAAAAGGAATGAAATTGAGTCATTTGTAGAGATGTGGATGAATCTAGAGACTGTCATACAGAGTCAAGTAAGTCAGAAAGAGAAAAACAAATATCCTATATTAACGCATATATGAGGAACCTGGAAAAATTGTACAGATGAACTGCGACATTTGCAGGGCAGAAATAGAGACACAGATGTAGAGAACAAATGTATGGACACCAAGAGGAGAAGTCGTTGGGGCGATGATGGTGGTGGTGTGATGAATTTGGAGATTGGGATTGACATATATACACTAATATGTATAAAATGGATAACTAATAAGAACCTGCTGTATAAAAAGATAAATAAAATGAAATTCAAAAATTAAAAAAACGTTTTATTTTAAGATGGCCCCTAAAATAGAAATACTCCAATAATGAAAATGGAGATTTATTATTACAGAAATCATGGCAGAATCATTTCTGAAGACTAGAGGGGAAAAAAACATGCAGTTTTTTCCTCTTCAAAAAAAAATATATAAAGGGAAGTGTTTCTCTGCTACCTGAACCAAGAAGGCAGTTATTGCAATTTTAACAAAAAGATTTAGTGTTGTGGGCTCTAAGACTGCATAACTGCCAACTTATGGTAGTTACTGTCCTAGTTCACAGACAAAATTAAAAGTCATCTACTCACACATTTAAAATATCACCCTGTTACATGATGCTTTAATTCTATATTTTCTTGTATGTTTTATGTAACTTTTTACACTGTAAATTAATGAAAAGATAGGGAGGGTGCGAGGAAGATGCAAGAGGGAGGGGATATGGGGATATATATGTATGTATAGTTGATACACTTTGTTATACAGCAGCAACTAACACACCATTGTAAAGCAATTATACTCCAATAAAGATGTTTTAAATAATAATAAATTAATAAAAAGATATGTCCAGATAATAGACATTTTCAGTTTTCTTTAGGTAATTAACTTGCAGTAGAGTAATGTGAAGCCAGATGTTTAAGACAAGTCGAAGAAAAAGGATAGAAGAAAAAAAGTTTAACCCAAACATCCCCATTGGAGTGAGCCATTATACTGGTGGTCATTTCCAGACGTGTCAACTAAGGGTTATGCAACTAAGAGAGAGGTACTTAATAAATATCATTTTAGGAATATCCACACTTTGAAGAAATTTTGGAAGCGTTTTCTTCCTGTACCTAGTGAAACACTGATATTTTAATGTAGAATTGTTAGGAAAACATTTACTGTTGAGGTCAGTTATATCGAGTTGGTGTGAAATAACTAAAGTGCTTCCATGAGAACATCCTTTACACCATCCATGTCTCACCCACAGACGTATAACATGGTAGATTCGGAACTACATTCACCTCTGGGAAGGGAAGTAGATGAATTAACTCTAGAAAGACCATAAATACATATATATACATATATATATATATGTGTGTGTGTGTGTGTGTGTGTGTGTGTATATAAATATATATATGTGTGTGTGTATATATATGTATATATATATATATACAGAACTACATTGTGGGATGTGCTCACCAATCTTCCTTCCTTCCAGTGCTCATGTCCTTTCATCTTCCCAGTTGGTTCATTCAGAGACATCATTTTACTACTTTGTACTGTATTGTGGTTTTGTGTCTGAAAGAGGTGAAACTTGAATTCAAAGAAAGAAAGAGTAGTTTGTTGGTGGTTGATGGGGGTTGGGGAGAGGGCGAGGGAAATGGAGACATTAGGCAAAGTGTACAAATTTTCAATTATAAGATGAATAAGTTCTGGGGATCCCATGTAGCTCATGGTATTACAGTTAATGATACTGTATTTATGCTTGAAAACTGCTAAGAGAGCAGATCTTAAATGTTGTCACCACACGCACAAGGCAATCAGGTGAGGTGATGGATATGTTAATCAACCTTATGTGGTAATCACTTCACAGTATATACTCACATCAAATCAAAACATTATACACCTTAAATTTACACAATGTTACATGTCAACTAAATCTCAATAAAGCCAAAAAAATAAAATTAAAAAGGTGAGATACTTTTCAGTATAACTATAACAAAGAAAAATTAATCACATTTCACAGAATTTCAAAAATGATAAAAACAGGCATCATGCTTTACACTAAGGACAGTATAACAAGGATGATCCTTGTGACTCTCTATGTAGTAGTAAACAATTGAAAACAAATACCCATTAAAAGGGGAATAGATAAAGATATTGCATTAAAATTAAATAATATAATATGCAACACGTAAATGAAATACATGTATTTATATATGCTTATGTATGATTTACATGCATCAACATGAAGAGATCTCAAAAATATAATGCCCATTGAAAAATATAGTTGCAAAATGACACATACAGTATGGTAGAATGTATGTAAAACTAAAAAGAAAAATTAAACTCATGTATTATTTATTAATAAATTATGAATTTATCTAGAAAAAATATAAAAGCATGGACTAGAAAGATACACAACAAACTCATTATAATGGTTGCCCCTGCATAAGGAAAAGTGAAAACTTTATGTTTAATGCCCTAATTATTTTATCTAAACATAAAAGTGACTAGATATTAACATTTGTTAAACCTGGGTAGTGTGCATGTGCATTTATTTCACTATTTGCTGTCGTTTTCTACCTTTTCTAAACTTCTAGAGTTAAAAACAAAAGCAATCATCCATTTAATGATTTCTTTTCAGTTTTATTGTGGTATAATTGACAAAAATTGTGTAGATTTAAGGCACACAACTTGATGTTTTGATGTATACATACATCATGAAATGATCACTACAATCAAGCTAATTAACATATCCATCATTTTACATAGGTACCCTTCATTTTGTTTTGTTTTGTTTTTACTGCATAAATGTCACTTCAGAATTGTCACTGATTAGATTTAACAACTTTAATTTGAAGAATACATATCTGGTCAGCCTTGGGAGTTGCAGCTCACACTTGTCAGGGAAGATGTAATCAGTGATTCTGTTATTTCACAAAAAAATCACTGAACACTAGAGATAGGGTTTGGAAAGTGGGGACGATTTGCCTCAAAATAATTTTCTTCCTGTCAAAAATGTGCAACAGCACTATTTTCAAAGAGAATGATATTTTTGCATATTAAGACCAAGCTTAAAGTTATACCAACCTTTATCTTTAAATGATGAAAATGCTGTATCTTAGATTTGGCTATGCCCTTTTCTCACCCCTTCTGGTGAACTCTCAGGCAGATATGGTAGTATCTAATATTTAGCCTCCATTCAGAAGTGACCATCCAGCTCACATTCCATTGATCACAGAAAGTCATGTGGCCCCAAGGCAATGGAATGAGGAAGTGCCCATCACACACAGGGCAGAAGACAAGAAAAAATTGTGAACAAATACTGTGATGACTACACCAGTATTCATTACATTGGGATGCATCTGCATCAGTTTGTGTATCAAGAAGTGTAGGGTACAAGGCAGGAGAAATTTCACAATCTCATTCTCTGCAATGCAAAACAGAGATAATAAGTACACCATTGAGCTTGGACAATTACCTTCTTTTTTGGTTGACAATTGTGCTTCAGAGAGGTTCAGTAACTTTCTTTTTTTTATTATTTTTTACATCTTTATTGGAGTATAATTGTTTACAATCGTGTTTTAGTTTCTGCTTTATAACAAAGTGAATCAGTTATAAATATACATATACATATATTCCCATACCTCTTCCCTCTTGCATCTCCCTCCCTCCCACCCTCCCTATCCCACCCCTCCAGTAGGTCACAAAGCACGAGCTGATCTCCCTGTGCAATGAGGCTTCTTCCCACTAGCTATCTACCTTAGGTTTGGTAGTGTATATATGTCCATGCCTCTCTCTCACTTTCTCACAGCTTACCCATCCCCCTCTCCATATCCTCAAGTCCATTCTCTAGTAGGTCTGTGTCTTTATTCCTGTCTTACCCCGAGGTTCTTCATGACATTTTTTTTCTTAAATTCCATATATATGTGTTAGCATACGGTATTTGTCTTTCTCTTTCTGACTTACTTAACTCTGAATGTCAGACTCTAGGTCTATCCACCTCATTACAAATAGCTCAATTTTGTTTCTTTTTATGGCTGAGTAATACTCCATTGTATATATGTGCCACATCTTCTTTATCCATTCATCCAATGATGGACACTTAAGTTGTTTCTATCTCTGGGTTATTGTAAATAGAGCTGCAATGAATATTCTGGTATATGACTCTTTTTGAATTATGGTTTTCTCAGGGTATATGCCCAGTAGTGGGATTGCTGGGTCATATGGTAGTTCTATTTGTTGTTTTTTAAGGAACCTCCATACTGTTCTCCACAGTGGCTGTATCAATTTACATTCCCACCAACAGTGCAAGAGGGTTCCCTTTTCTCCACACCCTCTCCAGCATTTATTCTTTCTAGATTTTTTGATGATGTTCATTCTGACTGGTGTGAGATGATATTTCATTGTAGTTTTGATTTGCATTTCTCTAATGATTAATGATGTTGAGCATTCTTTCATGTGTTTGTTGGCAATCTGTATATCTTCTTTGGAGAAATGTCTATTTATGTCTTCTGCCCATTTTTGGATTGGGTTGTTTGTTTTTTTCTTATTGAGCTGCATGAGCTGCTTATAAATTTTGGAGATTAATCCTTTGTCAGTTGCTTCATTTGCAAATATTTTGTCCCATTCTGAAGATTGTCTTTTGGTCTTGTTTATGGTTTCCTTTGCTGTGCAAAAGCTTTGTAGTTTCATTAGGTCTCATTTGTTTATTTTTGTCTTTATTTCCATTTCTCTAGGAGGTGGGTCAAAAAGGATCTTGCTGTCATTTATGTAATAGAGTGTTCTGCCTATGTTTTCTTTAAAGAGTTTGATAGTTTCTGGCCTTACATTTAGCTCTTTAATCCATTTTGAGCTTATTTTTGTGTATGGTGTTAGGGAGTGATCTCATCTCATATTTTAAATGTAGCTGTCCACTTTTCCCAGCACCACTTATTGAAGAGGCTGTCCTTTCTCCACTGTACATCCCTGCCTCGTTTATCAAAGATAAGGTGACCATATGTGCGTGGGTTTATCTCTGGGCTTTCTATCCTGCTCCATTGGTCTATATTTCTGTTTTTGTGCCAGTACCATACTCTTTTGATTACTGTAGCTTTGTAGTATAGTCTGAAGTCAGGGAGCCTGATTCCTCCAGCTCCATTTTTCATTCTCAAGATTGCTTTGGCTATTCTGGGTCTTTTGTGTTTCCATACAAATTGTGAAATGTTTTGTTCTAGTTCTGTGAAAAATGCCAGTGGTAGTTTGCTAGGGATTGCACTGAATCTGTAGATTGCTTTGGGTAGTAGAGTCATTTACACAATGTTGGTCTTCCAATCCAAGAACATGGTATATTTCTCCATCTATTTGTATCATCTTTAATTTCTTTCATCAGTGTCTTATAATTTTCTGCATACAGGTCTTCTGTCTCCTTAGGTAGGTTTATTCCTAGATATTTTATTCTTTTTCTTGCAATGGTAAATGGGAGTGTTTTCTTGATTTCACTTTCAGATTTTTCATCCTTAGTGTATAGGAATGCCAAAGATTACTGTGCATCAATTTTGTATCCTGCTACTTTACCAAATTCATTGATTAGCTCTAGTAGTTTTCTGGTAGCATCTTTAGGATTCTCTATGTATAATATCATGTCATCTGCAAACAGTTAACCTTCATTTCTTCTTTTCCGATTTGGATTCTTTATTTATTTTTCTTTTCTGATTGCTGTGGCTAAAACTTCCAAAACTATGTTGAATAAGAGTGGTGAGAGTGGGAAACCTTGTCTTGCTCCTGATCATAGTGGAAATGCTTTCAGTTTTTCACCATTGAGGACAATGTTGGCTGTGGGTTTGTCTTATATGGGCTTTATTATATCCAGAATAGTTCCCTCCATGCCTACTTTCTGCTGAGTTTTTATTATAAATGGGTGTTGAATTTTGTCAAAAGCTTTCTCTGCATCTATTGAGATGATCATATGGTTTTTCTCCTTCAATTTGTTAATATGGTGTATCACGTTGATTGATTTGCGTATATTAAAGAATCCTTGCATTCCTGGCATAAACCCACTTGATCATGGTGTATGATCCATTTAATGTGCTGTTGAATTCTGTTCACTAGTATTTTCTTGAGGATTTTAGCATCTATGTTCATCAGTGATATTGGCCTGTAGTTTTCTTTCTTTCTGACGTCCTTGTCTGATTTTGGTATCAGGCTGATTGTGGCCTCGTAGAGTGAGTTTGGGAGTGTTCCTCCCTCTGCTATATTTTGGAAGAGTTTCAGAAGGATAGGTGTTAGCTCTTCTCTAAATGTTTGATAGAGTTCACCTGTGAAGCCATGTGTTCCTGGGCTTTTCTTTGTTCGAAGAATTTTAATCACAGTTTCAATTTCAGTGTTTGTGATTGGTCTGTTCATATTTTCTATTTCTTCCTGATTCAGTCTTGGCATGTTGTGCATTTCTAAGATTTTTTCAATTTCTTCCAGGTTGTCCATTTTATTGGCATAGAGTTGCTTGTAGTAATCTCTCATGATCTTTTGTATTTCTGCAGTGTCAGTTGTTACTTCTCCTTTTTCATTTCTAATTCTATTGATTTCAGTCTTCTCCCTTATTTTCTTGATGAGTCTGGCTAATGGTTTATCAATTTTGTTTATCTTCTCAAAGAACCAGCTTTTAGTTTTATTGATCTTTGCTATTGTTTCCTTCATTTCTTTTTCATTTATTTCTGATCTGATTTTATGATTTCTTTCCTTCTGCTAACTTTGGGTTTTTTTGTTCTACTTTCTCTAATTGCTTGAGGTGCAAGGTTAGGTTGTTTATTCGAGATGTTTCCTGTTTCTTAAAGTAGGATTGTATTGCTATAAACTTCCCTCTTAGAACTGCCTTTGCTGCATCCCATAGATTTTGGGTCATCGTGTCTCCATTGTCATTTGTTTCTAGGTATTTTTTAATTTCCTCTTTGATTTCTTCAGTGATCACTTCATTATTAAGTAGTGTATTGTTTAACCTCCATGTGTTTGTATTTTTTACAGATCTTTTCCTGTAATTGGTATCTAGTCTCATAGCATTGTGGTCGGAAAAGATACTTGATAAATTTCAATTTTCTTAAATTTACCAAGGCTTGGTTTGTGACCCAAGATATGATCTATCCTGGAGAATGTTCCATGAGCACTAGAGAAAGATGTGTATTCTGTTGTTTTTGGATGGAATGTCCTATAAATATCAATTAAGTCCATCTTGTTTAATGTATCATTTAAAGCTTGTGTTTCCTTATTTATTTTCATTTTGGATGATCTGTCCATTGGTGAAAGTGAGTTGTTAAAGTCCCCTACTATGAATGTGTTACTGTTGATTTCCCTTTTTATGGCTGTTAGTATTTGCCTTATGTATTGAGGTGCTCCTATGTTGGGTGCATAAATATTTACAATTGTTATATCTTCTTCTTGGATTGATCCTTTGATCATTATGTAGTGTCCTTCTTTGTCTCTTCTAATAGTCTTTATTTTAAAGTCTATTTTGTCTGATATGAGAATTGCTACTCCAGTTTTCTTCTGGTTTCCATTTGCATGAAATACTTTTTTCCATCTCCTTACTTTAAGTCTGTATGTGTCTCTATGTCTGAAGTGGGTCTCTTGTAGACAACATATATATGGGTCTTGTTTTTGTATCCATTCAATCAATCTGTGTCTTTTGGTGGGAGAATTTAATCCATTTACTTTTAAGGTAATTATTGATATGTATGTTCCTATTCCCATTTTCTTAACTGTTTTGGGTTTGTTATTGTAGGTTTATTCCTTCTCCTGTGTTTCTTCCCTAGAGAAGTTCCTTTAGTGTTGTTGTAAAGCTGGTTTAGTGGTGCTGAACTCTCTCAGCTTTTGCTTGTCTGTAAAGTTTTTAATTTTTCCATCAAATCTGAATGAGATGCTTGCTGGGTAGAGTAATCTTGGTTGCAGGTTTCTCTCCTTCATCACTTTAAATGTGTCCTGCCAGTCCCTTCTGGCTTACAGAGTTTCTGCTGAAAGTTCAACTGTTAACCTTATGTGGATTCCCTTGTGTGTTATTTGTTGTTTTTCCCTTGTGCTTTTAATATGTTTTCTTTGTATTTAATTTTTGACAGTTTGATTAATATGTGTCCTGGTGTATTTCTCCTTGGATTTATCCTGTATGGGACTCTCTGTGATTCCTGGACTTGATTAACTATTTCCTTTCCCATATTAGGGAAGTTTTCAACTATAATCTCTTCAAATATGTTCTCAGTCCCTTTCCTTTTCTCTTCTTCTTCTGGAACCCCTATAATTCGAATGTTGTCCCTTAGGTCTCTGAGGCTGTCCTCAGTTCTTTTCATTCTTTTCTCTTTATTCTGCTCTGCCATAGTTATTTCCACTATTTTATCTTCCAGGTTTCTTATCCGTTCTTCTGCCTCAGTTATTCTGCTATTGATCCCATCTAGAGTATTTTTAATTTCATTTATTGTGTTGTTCATCATTGTTTGTTTCATCTTTAGTTCTTCTAGGTCCTTGTTAAATGTTTCTTGCATTTTGTCTATTCTATTTCCAAGATTTTGGATCATCTTTACTATCATTATTCTGAATTCTTTTTCAGGTAGACTGCCTATTTCCTCTTCATTTGTTAGGTCTGATGGGTTTTTATCTTGCTCCTTCATCTGCTGTGTGTTTTTCTGTCTTCTCATTTTGCTTATCTTACTGTGTTTGCGGTCTCCCTTTTGCAAGCTGCAGGTTCGTATTTCCCATTGTTTTTGGTGTCTGTCCTCAGTGGGTAAAGTTGGTTCAGTGGGTTGTGTAGGCTTCCTGGTGGAGGGGACTTGTGCCTGTGTTCTGGTGGATGAGGCTCGATGTTGTCTTTTTGGTGGGCAGGTCCATGTCTGGTGGTGTGTTTTGGAGTGTCTGTTGACTTATTATGATTTTAGGCAGCCTCTCTGCTAATGTGTGGGGTTGTGTTCCTGTCTTTCTAGTTTTTTGGCATTGGATGTCCAGCACTGTAGCTTGCTGATCATTGAGTGAAGCTGGGTGCTGATATTGAGATGTAGATCTCTGGGTGATTTTCGCCATTTGATATTATGTGGAGCTAGGAGGTCTCTTGTGGACCAGTGTCCTGAAGTTGGCTCTCCCACCTTAGAGGCACAGCACTGACTCCTGGCTGCAGCACCAAGATCCTTTCATCCACTCGGCTCAGAGTAAAAAGGAGAAAATGTAGAAATAAAGAATTATTAGAAGTAGAAAGAAAGAAAGGAAGAAAGAAAGAAAGGAGGGAGAGAGGGAGGGAGGAAGGAAGGAAGGAAAAAAGAAAGAATATGAAGTTAAATAAAATAAAGTAAGATAAAATATAATAATGTTATTAAAATAAAAAATAATTATTAAGAGAAAAGAATTAAATAAAAACAAACAAAAAAACCGGACAGATGGAACCCTAGCACAAATGGTTTAAGCAAAGCTTTAGAGACAAAATCTCACACAGAAGCATACACATACACACTCACAAAAAGAGGTAAAGGGGAAAAAATCATAAATCTTGCTCTCAAAGTCCACCTACTTAATTTGGGATGATTCGTTGTCTATTCACGTATTCCACAGTTGCAGGGTACATCAAGTTGATTGTGGAGCTTTAATTCACTGCTTCTGAGGCTGCTGGGAGAGATTTCCCTTTCTCTTCTTTGTTCTCACAGCTCCCAGGGGTTCAGCTTTGGATTTGGCCCTGACTCTGCGTGTAGGTCACTGGAGGGTGTCTCTTCTTCGCTCAGACAGGTTGGGGTTAAAGGAGCCACTGATTCGGGGGCTTTGGTTCACTCAGGCCGTGGGAATGGTTGGGCATGAAGTGTGGGGCGAGCCTGCGGCGGCAGAGGCCCACGTGACATTGCACCAGCCTGAGGCGCACCCTGCATTCTCCCGGGGTAGTTGTCCCTGGCAGTGGCGGGCTGCACAGTCTCCCCGGAATGGGGGTGTGGATTATGACCTGTGCTCGCACACAGGCTTCTTGGGGGTGGCAGCAGCAGCCTTAGCGTCTCATGCCCGTCTCTGGGGTCCACGCTTTTAGCCGCAGCTTGCGCCTGTCTCTTGAGCTCCTTTAAGCAGCACTCTTAATTCCTTCTCCCCGCGCACCAGGAAACAAAGAGGGAAAGAAAAGTCTCTTGCCTCTTTGGCAGGTCCAGACTCTTCCCCGGACTCCCTCCCGGCTAGCCGTGGCGCACTAACCCCCTGCAGGCTGTGTTCACGCCACCAACCCCAGTCCTCTCCCTGCACTCCGACTGAAGCCGGAACCTCAACTCCCAGCCCTGCCCACCCCGGCGGGTGAGCAGATAAGCCTCTCGGACTGGTGAGTGCTGGTCGGCACCGATCCTCTGTGCAGGAATCTCCCCACTTTGCCCTCCACACCCCTGTTGTTGTGCTCTCTTCCACGGCTCCGTAGCTCCCCCCTCTGCCACCCACAGTCTCCGCCCGCGAAGGGGCTTCCTAGTGTGTGGAAACCATTCCTCCTTCACAGCTCCCTCCCACTGGTGCAGGTCCCGTCCCTATCGTTTTGTCTTTGTTTATTCTTTTTTCTTTTGCCCTACCCAAGTACGTGGGGAGTTTCTTGCCTTTTGGGAGGTCTGAGGTCTTCTGCCAGCATTCAGTAGGTGTTCTGCAGGAGTTGTTCCACGTGTAGATGTACTTCTGGTGTATCTGTGGGGAGGAAGGTAATCTCTGCATCTTACTCTTCCGCCATCTTCTGTCCCAGACCAGTAACTTTCTTAAGTTCCTCAGCTAACAAGTGCAAATGGTAGATCTGAACACAAGTTGGCCATCATTAAAAAGCTAAGTTATTATTACACAATAGGCATCCAAGTTCTTATTTGTAAAATGTTGTAGTTTTACAACATGATCTCTTGTAGACAATCCATTAATTTTTGTACCTAGGAGAGCTGCTACATAGCTATTTTCAGACATGGGGACTTGCTTTAGAATCTTTCAAAGTTTTGACTCAGAGCCCTAAATTCAGCTGGGACGAGGGCTCTTCCCATTGATATATTTACCACCAAGAGGTTTTTAGCAAGATTTGAAGATGTCATTTGATAAAAATCTTTGGTTAGGTCAGATGTTTAGCCCCTGCCAGTGTTGGCTGAACAGCATTACAGTATTTTAGGTAGCAGAGAAAAAAAGGATTACAAACAATCTAAACAAAAGATGTTTAAGAGAAATGTGCTTAGGTAGTAAAAAGAAAGAAGAAAACATTTGAGTGACGTGTCACTGCTCCTATATAATACCTTTGGCACATATCATCATCAAAGTTATAATGATACCATACCTAATACAACACTTATTTAAGAAAAAAATTAAAAACATAAGAATTATTTTAGATAGGAAAAGAAATCAGTCTTCAAAATGCCAACGTGTTTCTTTTCTGGGAATCTCAAATTCAAGTCGATCATGTACCTGGCCTTCTTCCTGGAAAAATATAATTACAATTGGTTTATTTAAATAAGTTTAAAAAAATAAACAAAATAAAGTGAGCTTTCAAAATTCTACTGCCAAAATAAACAGCACCCAATGGTAACATTTCAGTCATCACATTCAATTGCCCTTTCTTCCTCCCTATATTACTCTAATTTTTGGAGGGAATATTTCTTACTGTATATTTTAACCCAAACGAAACATATACTAGAGGTTTTTTAGTATCCTGGTAATAGAAGAATGAAGAAAGCAATAATAAATATCAAATGCCTTCCATGAGTTAACAATGTGCTAGATATATTATTTATCTTTCCTTCTTTAATGCTTACAAAAAACTCTAGAATAAGAAGCAAAAAGATGATCAGAGAGTTTAAACAATTTATCTCATGGCTGGGTGGAGAAATTAGGATTTAAGTCAATTTGTTTCGACAACAGAGTTGTTCCTCTTTGTTCAAGGAAGACACATCCCAAAACATGAAAAAGCCCCAAAATCCTCATTTATGATCCCTGAAATCTGAAAATTATTACTTCAGATGACTCATTATCAGAATCAAATAATGACAAATATGCTGACAAACCCACCAGTATTAATTTGAATCTTCAAATTCTCTGCAAAACACAGGGCCTTCAGGCCTCTATGAAGGCTATTTGTTTAGAGAAAGGTGAGATAATTGCCAAAGGTCACTTGATTCTTTTTTTTTTTTTTAATATGCCTCTGGGCAAATTAGTGTTAACTTCTTAGTCTTAGGAATCAGATGGGAGAAATCAATTCATTTCATACTTTAACCTACACAAATGAGCTGTTCTTACAGCTTTCATTCATACTGTCTTTTTCCTGTCTTCTAAAATTATCAATGAATTTCAAAGGAAAAGTCCTTAAGAACACTATGTACTTTAAAGCCAATGTTGCACATGTTTGTTAATGCATGATAAGGACAGGTTGTGGTCTACGCCTTAGGTGAGGCTCCAGTCCCAAACTGAACTGATGCAGATAGAGAAGGGTTCCATCCTGGGGTTGCTCTACTCCATCATTCATTACAGAATCAAGTTTAAGTGCAGATGATAGCAGGATGCAGCAGCTGTAAAGCTGTATGTATTCAGCATCCTGTATCATCAGATCTCACACTTTCATTGCATTTGCAGCAATGATTTAATGATGGTTTAAAAAAAAAAGGAGAGAGACATAGAATGTTCAAGCTGGAGTTATCTGAGGGGTGAGTCCAACCCCTTTAATTTTATACTTATGGTCTCCATGGACCAAAAGTATTAAGTGATTCAGGCATGATTATATAGCAGCTCTTATAGAGCCATGGCTACAGCCCACTACAGCAAACTCAATAATATAGGATAAAAAATGAAATTTTCTCCTGAATCTGTGCTTCTAGAATGAATCATTCGAGCTACCATCATGTATGAGGCTAACATGCTGAGGTTAGAAGGAATATAGCTCTGTATGGGTGTGTCATATCTGTCTTAAGCCAATGATATAGATAAAGATATATGGATACATTTTCTTTTTACAAGTTCAAAGCTTTAAAAAAATATACCAATGAAACAAGTTCTAAAGCTCAAGCATAGCAGTTATAGACCTGCTTTGCATTAGCTTCTAATACACTTTCCATTTTTTTTCTCTCAAAAAATCAAAGGTTCAGTTGAAAATATCCTTTAGAGGACAGTGACTCAACTAACTTTCTTCCAAATGAAATAGACTCATTAAAACTTTTGGCAATCTACTCTTATGTGTAAAGGAATGATCAATTACAAGATGAATTCATGTAAAATCATACCCAAGTTCAAGTTCTAGCTAATATTATGAGATGCTACACTTCCAGAAAGATTATAAAGGGTCAATTGATGCTCCAACCCTAGTTCATCAAACAAGAGGACTGTTCTACAGACTGGCCTGTGTTTAATCAATTAACTAGTATTTATTGCATATTTCCTGTGTTCCGTTGAGCATATAAAGGAATATGAACTGCAGCCTGTATCAACGAGGGCCCAGTCAAGAAAATAGGTAGTTTAAAAGAAGAATTTTAATATTGAGAACTAGTCCAGAGGAGGAACTAAAAGGCAAATCAGGGGAAAGTAGGGCAACCCAGAGATTAACAATAGCGGAAAACCACTACCACCACTAGAATCAGAGGATCAAATGGAGGAGGATGTTATCAAAGACCAGGAGTTGGCACCTCCAGGTACTTTCTAAAACTATTTTAAGGGCTGCCTGGCAGAAGCTGGGATCATAAAAGAGACACAATCACACAAGACATTGCCTGATGCACAGAGGGAGAGAGACAGATATCTTGATGATACCCCTACTCTCACCCTCCAGTCTACCACTAGTGTTTTAAATTATATTCAAGCCAATGGTAATGTAGCCTTTAAGAATTCTTCCCTTGAATTCCAGTTATTTATTGCTGTGCAACAAACTACACAAACACGTAGTGCTGTAAAAACACTACCATTGCATTATGTTCACAGACAGGTATAGCAGCTCTGGCTGGTCTCTGTGATGTATGGAGCCTTAACTAGGATACTTTAAAGGCTGGGGTTGGAAGATACACTTCCAGGATAGCATCTTCATGTACATATCTGTGTCTACATTGAAACAGATAAATAGTGAACTCAGCATGAACTGTTAATTGGAGTATCTACACGTGGTTTCGGCAGCACTTTGTCTGAGGATAGTCACACCTCTTATATGGTATCTCATGGACCTAAGAGTGAATCTGACCAGCAAACAAGGCTGAGTCTTTCATGAATCACCATTGGAAGTGAGTTGTGGTTTTACAGCCCTGTGTTTTTTGTAGTACAGCGTCACTTCTGCCATACTCTGTAGATTGAAGCGGTCAGAGCCGAACCAGATTCACTGGAAGGAGATATGTAACCCACCTCTGAATGAGAAGAATGTAAAATAATGTGTTTCCATGTTTTAAAACAAACTCTCCTAGTAACAGAGAAAACCAAAATAAATAAAATAGAGCAAAATTCAAATAAGAATTCAAGGACTAAGAAATAATACCAGAAAACAGTACAAATGATGTACATCATCATGCACTCTGAATTACTGTCAAGTGAGTGGCGCAGATAGATGATAAAAATTTCACAAGGTCTAGAGGGATAAATCATTGAGAGGAGGTAAGCATGGCTTCCAAAAAATGTTTCCCAGTTTTCCTAAAGCCAAAGTACAGAATTCTAGAGGAATCCTTTATTTCCCTCAAACTTTAAAGAAGCTTGTCATGTACGAGTTACGTACAAACCTAGGTGAATTCTGAACTTTTGGAGTCCAGTCCTTCTGTTTATCTATCACACATGCCATTTTATCCTCAGGAGCAGCTATCTGCACTGATAGCTTGACTTCCATCCTTAATATAAAGGCACCACCAATATCTCCAGATGTGCAGGAGAAGAACACAGGGGCCTCTGTTGTTCCATCATAAAGCCCTCTTGCTTCCTCCTGGCTTATCCTCTACACTCTTAATATTGGTTCTTTCTTGTTCTTCCCTCCTGTCCTTCCTCCTCCCCTGCAATCAATTCATGCCTTGCCTGCAGACCTTTGAGTTTTGGGCTTATTTTATGCTCTTAGCCTCAAATTCCAGTGGAAGCTCTCAGCCTAAAACAGCTATTACGTATTTTGTAGGATGTGGTGAGTCCAGCAATCTTCAGTTACCACTTGTAGACCTCCAGACCTCTCTGTGGTGAGCGGGGGAGGAGCTTGGCCCTTCTCTGCCTGGGACAGATGACTAAAGCCAAGCACATGACCCAAATTAGCAAAGGAAGGAGCAGGGACACATGGAAAGAATTTCCTTCTAACAAAAGATTTTTGGGGCTTTTCTTTTATGATTCAATTCTTCTGTTGTTCAGCTAGAAGTTGGAATCATGGAAAAGGGAGAAATGGCTGGTGAGTGGATGACAAACACTTAAAAGCTGAAAACAATCACCTTTGTGTGAAGATAGAAAATCAATGCATATTCAGAGGCATTCACATAGGTTTGTCATGTAACTAATATATACGATTAAACCATCCTTGTGGTCCCTCTTCCATCTGGGTTTCTATTTTGGTTAACACAATAGCTCTCATGACTTCAAGGCTTTTATTTTATGTGTAAACAGAAGGCTCTGGTGAGTGTCCATTTGTTCTCTGTTTAACAGTCGCACAGAAGTGTAGCAATAAGCTTTACTAGGAAGCAGCCTTCCAATCAATTACACACTGAGGAAAAATGTTCAGGCCTTAAAGCCTCACTGACCACGACAGTGAATTAGGGGACAATCACATTAAGAGATTCCTTCTGATGTAATACTTGATAGGTCTCAATTGTGGGGAATGACTGTGAACTAAATTCTTGAAAAATGAGAAATGATTTCCAAAATGATAGTGTTAAAGAAACTGGACAAAGTTCAGTCTCCATTCAGTTCTTCAGAAACATACCTTCTTCACACAGTATAAAGTGAGATTCATGTGTGTAAATTCTAATTCTTTACAACTGAAGTCCTCTGCTTCTGATCCAGTAGCATTCCTACAACTCAATTCTTATGCCTTAAGACTCTGTCTGGTATCAAGGGTCTAATTTGCTGTGGCCCTCTATTCATGAGGCCAGGTGAAATAAAAGAAAAACAGTGTCATCATCTTTAACTCCTTAGTCTTGTCTTTGGATATACTTTTTCCACTTTTTCACATTTTTATTTTTATCTCACTTGCTCTTCACAGTGACAAGTACACTTATTTAAATGTTCACTCCTTTTGAATAAGAGTTTCCTTGAATAAGAGCCATCTGTTTCACTGAATCTGAGGATGCATGATGTTTTGCACCTACCCACCACCTCTAGGTAGAATATCAGAAAGCACATGCATTGCACATTGGCAGGAATCACCAATCCCTCAATGGTGGTAAGGAAGGACAGCAAACACAGCTGAAGAAATCAAATGTGCGACACTGCCCAATTAAATTCAGTAACAGAGAAGAGATGTAGCCAAACTTGGACAGAGAATTGTTAAATGTCATTAAAAAAATGATCTCAGGAGAGCTTTACATAATACATCACTTCAGGCAAGTTTATTGCAGCTAAAGAAGTTTACTCTATTTGACATTGCTGTACTGGTGCCCAAAGACAAATTAGACTCATAAACTCTGAGTGTCCTGAAAGCACATGGTCCTCTCCTTCCGCCATGGGCACACTTGACTTTTCTCTAAGATCTTGCTGTGCATATTATTGTTTGTGGACTAGTAGTAGCATCATCACCTGGTTAGAAATGCCTCATCCCAGACTTACTTATTCAACAACTTTCCCAGAAGATTCCATGATTGATGTGCACATTAATGTTGGAGAAGCTCTAGTCTAAGAGAGTCCCTCCAAAATCTGCTGTCCAGAGGTAGAGTGTAAAAAATTCCCCTCACCTGCTGATTAAAGAAAGTGTCTGCTCACCTGTGAACTGGAACAGAAAACATTACATAAACCAAGGCCTCTGTTAATAGTCACTTTGGAAATTCCCAAACTGTGAGTCAGATTAGTCCAGAAGCTGTGGTTACCAGGCAAGTTGAGGACCCAGACCACCTCAGAATGATTCCGAAAACACACTGTGTCAGAGTTTCGAAACAAAGCTGGTAATATTTTAATCCCTTCACCACAAGGACCTGTCTAATATAGCTTATCATGAGGCCGGTAACTCAGAGAAAATAATCTGGATTTTCCCTGTCCTATCAGCTTTTTAATATTGAAAAAGATAAAATAAAACAAAACTGTATCAGAACTGGTCACAAATGAGAACAGTTCAAACTGTTCAAACTGCAGGTCTGCCTCCAGCACTAATGATAATTCAAGATCATTCTATGGGTTTTAATATTGGGCTTTCCAGGTTGTTCATTTGGTGACATCACCACATACTTTGAAAATCCTTTTAAAAATTACCATAACATTTATGGAAAAAATAAACAGGCTGGGGTTTCAAGAGAAGATGGTGGAGGAGTAAGACATGAAGATCACCTTCCTCCCCACAGATACATCAGAAATATATCTACACGTGGAACAACTCCTACAGAACACCTACTGAATGCTGGCAGAAGACCTCAGACCTCCCAAAAGGCAAGAAACTCCCCATGTACCTGGGTAGGGCAAAAGAAAAAAGAATAAACAGAGATGAAAGAATAGGGAAGGGACCTGCACCAGTGGTAGGGAGCTGTGAAGGAGGAAATGTTTCCACACTCTAGAAACCCCTTCACAGGCGAAGACTGCGGGTGGCGGAGGGGGGAATCTACAGAGCCACGGAGGACAGTGCAGCAACAGGGGTGCGGAGGGCAAAGCAGAGAGATTCCCGCACGGAGGATCAGTACCGACCAGCACTCACAAGCCCTAGAGACTTGTCTGCTCACCTGCCGGGGCGGGCGGAGGCTGGGAGCTGAGGCTCGGGCTTCGGTCGGATCCCAGGGAGAGAACTGGGGTTGGCTGAATGAACACAGCCTGAAGGGGGCTAGTGCACCACAGCTAGCCGGGAAGGAGTACGGGAGAATTCTGGACCTGCTGAAGAGACAAGAGACATTTTCTTCCCTTTGTTTCCTGGTGCACGAGGAGAGGGGATTAAGAGCGCTGCTTAAAAGAGCTCCAGAGATGGGCACGAGCTGCGGCTAACAGCGAGGACCCCAGAGACAGGCATGAGATGCTAAGGCTGCTGCTGTCACCACCAAGAAGCCTGTGTGCGAGCACAGGTCACTATCCACACCTCCCATCCCGGGAGCCTGTGCAACCTGCCACTGCCAGGGTCCCGTGATCCAGGGACAAATTCCCTGGGAGAACGCAAAGCGCACCTAACGCTGCTGCAACGTCGTGCTGGCCTCTGCCCCACAGGCTCAATCCGCACCTGCACCCCTCCCTGCTCCTGGCCTGAGTGAGCCAGAACCCCCAAATCAGCTGCTCCTTTAACACCGTCCTGTCAGAGCGAAGAACAGACGCCCTCAGGCGACCTACACGCAAAGGCGGGGCCAAATCCAAAGCTGAACCCCGGGAGTTGTGTGAACAAATAAGAGAAAGGGAAATCTCTCCCAGCAGCCTCAGGAGCAGTGGAATAAAGCCCCACAATCAACTTGATGTACCTGCATCTGTGGAATACCTGAATAGACAACAAATCATCCCAAATTGAGGAGGTGGACTTTGGGAGCAAGATATATTATTTTTTCCCATTTTCCTCTTATTGTGAGTGTGCATGTGTATGCTTCTGTGTGACATTTTGTCTCTATAGCTTTGCTTTCACCATTTGTCCTAAGGTTCTGACAATCTGGGGTTTTTTTGTTTTCTTTTTACTTAAAAAATTTTTTTTTCTTAATAATTATTTTTTATATTAATAACTTTATTTTATCCTACTTTATTTTATCCTCTTCCTTCCTTCCTTCCTTTCTTTCTTTCTTTCTTTCTTTCTTTCTTTCTTTCTTTCTTTCTTTCTTTCTTTCTTTCCTTCCTTCTATTTTTCTCCCTTTTATTCTGAGCCTTGTGGACGAAAGGCTTTTGGTGCTCCAGTCAGGAGTCAGTGTTGTGCCTCTGAGCTAGGAGAGCCAACTTCAGGACACTGGTCCACAAGAGACCTCCCAGCTACACGAAATATCAAACAGTGAAAATCTCCCAGAGATCTCCATCTCAATACCAAGACCCACCTTCATTCAACGACCAGCAAGCTACAGTGCTGGACACCCTATGCCAAACAACTAGTAAGACAAGAACACAGCCCCATCCATTAGGAGAGAGGCTGCATAAAATCATAATAAGGCTACAGACAACCCAAAACACACCACCAGACATGGACCTGCCCATCAGAAAGACAAGATCCAGCCTCAACCACCAGAACACAGGCACTAGGCCCCTCTACCAGGAAGCCTACACACCACTGAACCAAGCTTCGTCACTGGGGAAAGACACCAGAAACAACAGGAACTATGAACCTGCAGCCTGCAAAAAGGAGACCCCAAACACAGTAAGATAAGCAAAATGAAAAGACAGAAAAACACACAGCAGATGAAGGAGCAAGGAAAAAACCCACCAGACCTAACAAATGAAGAGGAAATAGGCAGTCTACCTGAAAAAGAATTCAGAATAATGATAGTAAAGGTGATCCAAAATCTTGGAAATAGAATAGAGAAAATGCAAGAAACATTTTACAAGGACTTAGAAGAATTAAAGAGGAAACAAGCAACAATAAACAATATGATAAATGAAATTAAAAGTACTCTAGATGGGATGAATAGTAGAATAACAGAGGCAGAAGAACAGATAAGTGACCTGGAAGATAAAATAGTGGAAATAACTATGGCAGAGCAGAATAAAGAAAGAAGAATGAAAAGAACTGAGTACAGTCTCAGAGACCTCTGGGACAACATTAAATGTACCAACATTCGAATTATAGGGGTCCCATAAGAAGAAGAGAAAAAGAAATGGACTGAGAAAATATTTGAAGAGATTATAGTTGAAGACTTCCCTAATATGTGAAAGGAAATAGTTAATCAAGTCCAGGAAGCACAGAGAGTCCCATACAGGATAAATCCAAGGAGAAACACGCCAAGACACATATTAATCAAACTATCAAAAATTAAATACAGAGAAAATATATTAAAAGCAGCAAGGGAAAAATAACAAGTAACACACAAGTGAATCCACATAAGGTTAACAGCTGATCTTTCAGCAGAAACTCTGCAAGCCAGAGGGGACTGGCAGGACATATTTAAAGTGATGAAGGAGAAAAAACTACAACCAAGGTTACTCTACCAAGCAAGGATCTCATTCAGATTTGATGGAGAAATTAAAACCTTTACAGAGAAGCAAAAGCTGAAAGAGTTCAGCACCAAAAAACCAGCTTTACAACAAATTCTAAAGGAAATTCTCTAGGCAAGAAACACAAGAGAAGGAAAAGACCTACAATAACGAACCCAAAACAATTAAGAAAATGGGAATAGGAGCATACATATAGATAATTACCTTAAATGTAAATGGATTAAATCGTCCCACAAAACACAAGACTGGCTGAATGGATACAAAAACAAGACCCATATATATGCTGTCTACAAGAGAACCACTTCAGACCTAGGGACACATAGAGATTGAAAGTGAGGGGACCAAAAAAGATATTCCATATAAATGTGAATCAGAAGAAAGCTGGAGTAGCAATTCTCATATCAGACAAAATAGTGTTTAAAATAAAGACTATTACAAGAGACAAAGAAGGACACTACATAATGATCAAGGGATCAATCCAAGAAGAAGACATAACAATTGTAAATATTTATGCACCCAACATAGGAGCACCTCAATACATAAGGCAAATACTAATAGCCATTAAAGGGGATATCAACAGTAACACAATCATAGTAGGGAACTTTAACACCCCTCTTGCAACAATAGACAGATCATCAAAAATGAAAATAAATAAAGAAACACAAACCTTAAATGATACATTAAACAAGATGGACTTAATTGATATTTATAGGACATTCCATTCCAAAACAACAGAATACACATTTTTGTCAAGTGCTTATGGAACATTCTCCAGGATAGATCATATCCTGGGTCACATATCAAGCCTTGGTAAATTTAAGAAACTTGAAACTGTATCAAGTATCTTTTCTGACCACAACACTATGAGACTAGATATCAATTATAGGAAAATATCTGTAAAAAATACAAACACATGGAGGCCAAACAATACACTACTTAATAACGAAGTGATAACTGAAGAAATCAAAGAGGAAATAAAAAAATACCTAGAAACAAATGACAATGAAGACATGATGACCCAATATCTATGGGATGCAGCAAAAGCAGTTCTAAGAGGGAAGTTTATAGCAATGCAATCCTACCTTAAGAAACAGGAAACATCTCGAATAAACAACCTAATCTTCCACCTAAAGCAATTAGAGAAAGAAGAACAAAAAAACCCAAAGTTAGCAGAAGGAATGAAATCATAAAAATCAGATGAGAAATAAATGAAGGAAACGATAGCAAAGATCAGTAAAACTAAAAGCTGGTTCATCGAGAAGATAAACAAAATTGATAAACCATTAGCCAGGCTCATCAAGAAAAAAAGGGAGAAGACTCAAATCAATAAAATTAGAAATGAAAAAGGAGAAGCAACAACTGACATTGCAGAAATACAAAAGATCATGAGAGATTACTAGAAGCAACTCTATGACAATAAAAAGGACAACCTGGAAGAAACGGACAAATTCTTAGATATGCACAACCTGCTGAGACTGAATCAGGAGGATAAAGAAAATATGAAGAGACAAATAACAAGCACTGAAACTGAAACTGTGATTAAAAATCTTCCAACAAACAAAAGCCCAGGACCAGATGGCTTCACAGGTGAATTCTATGAAACATTTGGAGAAGAGCTAACACCTATCCTTCTCAAACTCTTCCAAAATATATCAGAGGGAGGAACACTCCCAAACTCATTCTACAAGGCCACCATCACCCTGATACCAAAACCAGACAAGGACGTCAGAAAGAAAGAAAACTACAGGCCAATAACACTGATGAACACAAAGGCAAAAATTCTCAACCAAATACTAGCAAACAGAATCCAGCAGCACATTAAAAGGATCACACACCATGATCAAGTGGGGTTTATTCTAGGAATGCCAGGATTCTTCAGTATACGCAAATCAATCAACGTGATACACCATATTAACAAATTGAAGGAGAAAAACCATATGATCATCTCAATAGATGCAGAGAAAGCTTTCGAAAAAATTCAACACCCGTTTATGATAAAAACCCTGCAGAAAGTAAGCATAAAGGAAACGTTCCTCAACATAATAAAGGCACATATGACAAACACACAGCCAACATCGTAATCAATGGTGAAAAACTGAAAGCATTTCCACTAAGTTCAGGAAGAAGACAAGGTTGCCCACTCTCACCACTCTTATTCAACAAAGTTTTGGAAGTTCTAGCCACAGCAATCAGAGAAGAAAAATAAATAAAAGAATCCAAATCTGAAAGAAGAAGTACAGCTGTCATGGTTTGAAGATGACATGATCCTATACATAGAGAATCCTAAAGATGTTACCAGAAAACTATTAGAGCTAATCAATGAATTTGGTAAAGTAGCAGGATACAAAATTAATGCACAGAAATCTCTGGCATTCCTATACACTAATGATGAAAAATCTGAAAGTGAAATCAAGAAAACACTCCCATTTACCATTGCAACAAAAAGAATAAAATATCTAGGAATAAACCTACCTAAGGAGACAAAAGACCTGTATGCAGAAAATTATAAGACACTGATGGAAGAAATTAAAGATGATACAAATAGATGGAGAGATATACTATGTTCTTGGATTTGGAAGAATCAACATTGCAAAAAAGACTCTGCTACCCAAAGCAATCTACAGATTCAGTGCAATCCCTATCAAACTACAACTGGAAATTTTTACAGACCTAGAACAAAAAATTTCACAATTTGTATGGAAACACAAAAGACCCCGAATAGCCAAAGTAATCTTGAGAATGAAAAATGCAGCTGGAGGAATCATGCTCCCTGACTTCAGACTATACTGCAAGCTACAGTAATCAAGACAGTATTGTACTGACAGAAAAACAGAAAGATATATCAATGGAACAGGAGAGAAAGCCCAGATATAAACCCATGTACATATGGTCACCTTATCTTTGATAAAGGAGGCAAGAATATACAGTGGAGAAAAGACAGCATCTTCAATAAATGGTGCTGGGAATACTGGACAGGTATATGTAAAAGTATGAAATTAGAACACTCCCTAACACCATACACAAAAATAAGCTCAAAATGGATTAAAGACCTAAATATAAGGTCAGATGCTATAAAACTTTTGGAGGAAAACATAGGCAGAACACTCTATGACATAAATTACAGCAAGATACTTTTTTATCCACATCCTAGAGAACTGGAAATAAAAACAAAAATAAACAAATGGGACCTAATGAAACTTAAAAGCTTTTGTACAACAAAGGAAACCATAAACAAGACCAAAAGACAACCATCAGAATGGGAGAAAATATTTACAAATGAAGCAACTGACAAAGGGTTAATCTCCAAAATTTATAAGCAGCTCATGCAGCTCAATAACAAAAAAACAAACAACCCAATCCAAAAATGGGCAGAAGAAATAAATAGACATTTCTCCAAAGAAGATATACAGATTGCCAACAAACACATGAAAGAATGCTCAACATCATTAATCATTAGAGAAATGCAAATCAAAACTACAATGAGATATCATCTCACACCGGTCAGAATTGCTATCATCAAAAAATCTGGAAACAGTAAATGCTGGAGAGGGTTTGGGGAAAGGGGAACACTCTTGCACTGTTGGTGGGAATGTAAATTGATGTAGCCAGTATGGACAACAGTATGGAGGTTCCTTAAAAGACTAAAAATAGAACTACCATATGATCCAGCAATCCCACTACTGGACATATACCCTGAGAAAACCATAATTCAAACAGAATCATGGGGACGAGGGGAAGATGGCAGAACAGTAAGAGGCGGAGGTAAACTTCCTCCCCAAGATACATCAAAAATACATCTAAACGTGGAACAACTCCTACAGAACACGTACTGAATGCTGGCAGAAGAACTCAGACCTCCCAAAAGGCAAGAAACTCCACACGTACTTGGGTAGGGCAAAAGAAAAAAGAATAAACAGAGACAAAAGTATAGGGACAGGACCTGCACCAGTGGGAGGGAGCTGTGAAGGAGGAAAGGTTTCCACACACTAGGAAACCCCTTCATGGGTGGAGACTGTGGGTGGCGGAGGGGGAAGATTCGGAGCCACGGAGGAGAGCACAGCAACAGGGGTGCAGAGAGCAAAGCAGAGAGATTCCTGCACAGAGGATCGGTGCCGACCAGCACTCACCAGCCCAAGAAGCTTTTCGGCTCCCCCGCCGGGGCGGGTGGGGCTGGGTGATGAGGCTCCGGCTTTGGTCAGAGTGCAGGGAAAAGACTGGGGTTGGCAGCGTGAACACAGCCTGCAGGGTGTTAGTGCACCACGGCTAGCCGGGAGGGAGTCTTGGGAAAAGTGTGGACCTGCCGAAGAGGCAAGAGACTTTTTCTTCCTTCTTTGTTTCGTGGTGCGCAGGCAGAGGGGATTAAGAGTGCTACTAAAAGGAGCTCCAGAGATGGGCGTGTGCCGCAGCTAAAAGTGCAGACCCCAGAGACGGGCATGAGACGTTAAGGCTGCTGCTGCCGCCACCAAGGAGACTGTGTACAAGCACAGCTCACTATGTACACACCCCTTCCAGGGAGCCTGTGCAGCCCGCCACTGCCAGTGTCCCGGGATCCAGGGACAACTTCACCGGGAGAACGCATGGCACACCTCAGGCTGATACAACGTCACACCAGCCTCTGCCATCACAGGCTCACCCCACATCCACACCCCTCCCTCCCGTGGCCTGAGCCCCTGAATTAGCGGCTCCTTTAACCCCGTCCTACCTGAGCAAAGAACAGATGCCCTCCGGTGACCTACATGCAGAGGCGGGACAAATCGAAAGCTGAGCCCCTGGGAGCTGTGAGAACAAAGAAGAGAAAGGGAAATCTCTCCCAGCAGCCTCAGAAGCAGCAGATTGAAGCTCCACAATCAACTTGATGTACCCTGCCTCTGTTGAATACATGAACAGACAACGAACCATCCCAAATTGAGGAGGTGGACTTTGAAAGCAAGATTTATGATTTTTTTCCCCTTTTCCTCTTTTTGTGAGTGTGTATGTGCATGTTTCTGTGTAAGATTTTGTCTGTACAGCTTTGCTTCCACCATTTGGCTTAGGGTTCTATCCATCCATTTTTTTTTGTTTTGCTTTGTTTTGATAATTATTTTTTATTTTAATAACTATATTTTTTTACTTTATCTTCTTTCTTTCTTTCTTTCTTTCCTTCCTTCCCTCCTTTAGACAATGAGTCATCCCAAATTGAGGAGGTGGACTTTGAGAGCAAGACATATGATTTTTTCCACTTTTCCTCTTTTTGTGAGTGTGTATGAATATGCTTCTGTGTGAGATTTTGTCTGGATAGCTTTGCTTCCACCATTTGTCCTAGGGTTCTATCCGTCCATTTTTTAAAAAATTTTTTTTCTTAATAATTATTTTTTATTTTAATAACTTTATTATATTTTATCTTACATTATTTTATATTACTTTATCTTCTTTCTTTCTTTTTTCCTTCCTTCCCTCCTTCCTTCCTCCTTCCCTCCCTCCTTCCCTCCATCTCTTCTTTCTTTCCTCTTTCTTTCTTTCATTCTTTCTTTCTTTCTATCTTTCTACTTCTACTAATACTTTCTTTCTACTTTTCCTACCTTTTATTCTAAGCCATGTGGATGAAAGGCTCTTGGTACTGCAGCCAGAGGTCAGTGCTCTGCCTCTGAGGTGGGAGAGCCAACTTCAGGACACTGGTCCACAAGAGACCTCCCAGCTCCACATAATATCAAATGGCGAAAATCTCCCAGAGTTCTCGATCTCAACTCAAGCACCTTGCTTCTCTCAATGACCAGCAAGCTACAGTGCTGGACACCCTATGCTAAACAACTATCAAGACAGGGACACAACCCCACCCATTAGCAGAGAGGCTGCCTAAAATCATAAAAAGTCCACAGACACCCCAAAACACACCACCAGATGTGGACCTGCCCACCATAAAGACAAGATCCAGCCTCATCCACCAGAACACAGGCACTAGTCCCTCCACCAGGAAGCCTACACAAACCACTGAACCAACCTTACCCACTGTGGACAGACACCAAAAACAATGGGAACTACGAACCTGCAGCCTGCAAAACAGAGACCCCAAACCCAGTAAGATGAGCAAAATGAGAAGACAGAAAAACACACAGCAGATGAAGGAGCAAGACAAAAACCCACCAGACCTAACAAATGAAGAGAAAATAGGCAGTCTACCTGAAAAAGAATTCATAATAATGATGGTAAAGTTCATCCAAAATCTTGGAAATAGACTAGACAAAATGCAAGAAACATTTAACAAGGACCTAGAAGAACTAAACATGAAACAAACAATGATGAACAACACAATAAATAAAAATAAAAATACTCTAGATGGGATCAATAGCAGAATAACCTAGACAGAAGAATGGATAAGTGACCTGGAAGATAAAATAGTGGAAATAACTACTGCAGAGAAGAAAAATGAAAAGAACTGAGGACAGTCATAGAGACCTCTGGGACAACACTGAACACACCAACATTTGAATTATAGGGGTTCCAGAAGAAGAAGTGAAAAAGAAAGAGACTGAGAAAATATTTGAAGTGACTATAGTTGAAAACTTCCCTAATATAGGAAAGGAAATAGTTAATCAAGTCCAGGAAGCACAAAGAGTCCCATACAGGATAAATCCAAGGAGAAATACGTCAAAACATATATTAATCAAACTGTCAAAAATTAAAAAAAAGGAAAACATACTAAAAGCAGCAAGGACAAACAACAACTAACACACAAGGGAATCTGCATAAGGTTAACAGCTGATCTTTCAGCAGAAACTCTGCAAGCCAGAAGGGACTGGCAGGACACATTTAAAGTGATGAAGGAGAAAAAACTACAACGAAGGTTATTCTACCCAGCAAAGATCTCATTCAGATTTGATGGAGAAATTAAAATCTTTACAGAAAAGCAAAAGCTGAGAGAGTTCAGCACCAAAAAACCAGCTTGACAACAAATTCTAAAAGAACTTCTCTAGGCAAGAAACACAAGAGAAGGAAAAGACCTACAATAATGAACCCAAAACAATTAAGAAAATGGGAATAGGAACAGACATATCGATAATGACCCTAAATGTAAATGGATTAAATGCTCCCACCAAAAGACACAGCTTGGCTGAATGCATACAAAAACAAGACACATATATTTGCTGTCTACAAGAGACCCACTTCAAACCTAGAGACACATACAGACTGAAAGTGAAAGTAAGGGGATGGAAAAAGATATTCCATGCAAATGGAAACCAAAAGAAAGCTGGAGTAGAAATTTTCATATCAGACAAAATACACTTTAAAATAAAGATTATTAGAAGTGACAAAGAAGGACACTACATAATGATCAAGGCATCCAAGAAGAAGATATAACAATTGTAAATATTTATGCACCCAACATAGAAACACTTCAATACATAAAGCAAATACTAACAGCCATAAAAGGGGAAATAGACACTAACACATTCCTAGTAGGGGACTTTAACAACTCACTTCCACCAATGGACAGATCATCCAAAATGAAAATAAATAAGGAAACACAAGCTTTAAATGATACATTAAACAAGATGGACTTAATTGATATTTATAGGACATTCCATCCAAAAACAACAGAATACACACTTTTCTGAGGTGCTCATGGAACATTCTCCAGGATAGATCATATCTTGGGTCACAAATGAAGCCTTGGTAAATTTAAGAAAATTGAAATTGTGTCAAGTATCTTTTCTGACCAAAATGCTATGAGATAGATATCAAATATAGGAAAAAGTCTGTAAAAAATACAAACATATGGAGGCTATACAATACACTACTTAATAACAAAGTGATAACTGAAGAAATCAAAGAGGAAATAAAAAAAACCTAGAAACAAATGACAATGGAGACACAACGACCCAAAACCTATGAGATGCAGGAAAAGCAGTTCTAAGAGGGAAGTTTATAGCAATACAATCCTACTTAAGAAACAGGAAACATCTCGAATAACCAACCTAACCTTGCACCTAAAGCAATTAGATAAAGAAAAACAAAAAATACCCAAAGTTAGCAGAAGGAAAGAAATCATAAATATCAGATGAGAAATAAATGAAAAAGAAATGAAGAAACAATAGCAAAGATCAGTAAAACTAAAAGCTGGTTCTATGAGAAGATAAAAAAAAATTGATAAACCATTAGCCCGACTCATCAAGAAAAAAAGGGAGAAGGCTCAATTCAATAGAATTAGAAATGAAAAAGGAGAAGTAACAACTGACACTGCAGAAATACAAAAGATCATGAGAGATTACTACAAGCAACTCTATGTCAATAAAATGGACAACCTGGAAGAAGTGCACAAATTCTTAGAAATGCACAACCTGCAAAGACTGAACCAGGAAGAAATAGAAAATATGAACAGACCAATCACAAGCACTGAAAGTGAAACTGTGATTAAAAATCTTCCAACAAACAAAAGCCCAGAACCAGATGGCTTCACAGGCGAATTCTCTCAAACATTTAGAGAAGAGCTAACACCTATCCTTCTCAAACTCTTCCAAAATATATCAGAGGTAGGAACACTCCCAAACTCATTCTACAAGGCCACCATCACTTTGATACCAAAACCAAGCAAGGATGTCACAAAGAAAGAAAACTACAGGCTAATATCACTGATGAACATAGATGCAAAAATCCTCAACAAAATACTAGCAAACAGAATTCAACAGCACATTAAATGGATCATACACCTTGATCAAGTGGGGTTTACTCCAGGAATGCAAGGATTCTTCAATATATGCAAATCAATCAATGTGATAAACCATATTAACAAATTGAAGGAGAAAAACCATATGATCATCTCAATAGATGCAGGGAAAGTTTTCGACAAAATTCAACACTGATTTATGATAAAAAACCTGCAGAAAGTAGGAATGGAGGGAACTTTCCTCAACATAATAAAAGCCATATATGACAAACCCACAGCCAATATCGTCATCAATGGTGAAAAACTGAAAGCATTTCCACTAAGATCAGGAACAAGACAAGGTTGCCCACTCTCACTACTCTTATTCAAAATAATTTTGGAAGCTTTAGCCATAGCAATCAGAGAAGAAAAGGAAATAAAAGGAATGCAAATCAGAAAAGAAGAAGTAAAGCTGTCACTCTTTGCAGATGACATGGAACTATACATAGAGAATCCTAAAGATGCTACCAGAAAACTACTAGAGCTAATCAATGAATTTGGTAAAGTAGCAGGATACAAAATTAATGCACAGAAATCTCTGGCATTCCTATACACTAATGATGAAAAATCTGAAAGTGAAATCAAGAAAACATTCTCATTTACCATTGCAACAAAAAGAATAAAATATCTAGGAATAAACCTACCTAAGGAGACAAAAGACCTGTATGCAGAAAATTATAAGACACTATGAAAGAAATTAAAGATGATACAAATAGATGGAGAGATATACTATGTTCTTGGATTGGAAGAATCAACATTGTGAAAATGACTCTACTACTAAAGCAATATGCAGATTCAATGCAATTCCTATCAAACTACCACTGGCATTTTCCACAGATCTAGAACCAAAAATTTCACAATTTGTATGGAAACACAAATGACACCGAATAGCCAAAGCAATCTTGAGAATGAAAATGGAGCTGGAGGAATCATGCTCCCTGACTTCAGACTATACTACAAAGCTACAGTAATCAAGACAGTATGGTACTGACACAAAAACAGAAAGATAGGTCAATGGAACAGGATAGAAAGCCCAGATATAAATCCACGCACATATGGTCACCTTATGTTTGATAAAGGAGGCAGGAATGTAGAGTGGAGAAAGGAGAGCCTCTTCAATAAGTGTTGCTGTGATAACTGGACAGGTACATGTAAAAGTATGACATTAGATCACTCCCTAACACCATACAAAAAATAAGCTCAAAGTGGACTATAGACCTAAATGTAAGGCCAGAAAGTATCAAACTCTTAGAGAAAAACATAGGCAGAACACTCTATGACATAAATCACAGCAAAATCCTTTTTGACCCACCTCCTAAGGAAATGGAAATAAAAACAAAAATAAACAAATGGGACCTAATTAAACTTAAAAGCTTTGGCAAAGCAAAGGAAACCATAAACAAGACCAGAAGACAACCCTCAGAATAGGAGAAAATATTTGCAAATGAAGCAACTGAAAAATAATTAATCTCCAAAACTTATAAGCAGCTCATGCAGCTCAATAACAAAAAAACAAACAACCAAATCCAATAATGGACAGAAGACCTCTATAGACATATCTCCATAGAATATATACAGACTGCCAACAAACACATTAAAGAATGCCCAACATCATTAATCATTAGAGAAATGCAAAGCAAAACTACGATGAGATATCATTTCACCTCAGTCAGAACGGCCATCATCAAAAAATCTAGAAACCATAAATGCTGGAGGGGGTGTGGAGAAAAGGGAACACTCTTGCACTGCTGGTGGGAATGTTAATTGGTAGAGCCACTATGGAGAATAGTATGGAGGTTCCTTAAAATACTGCAAATAGAACTACCATATGACCCAGCAATCCCACTACTGGGCATATACCCTGAGAAAACCATAATTCAAAAAGAGTCATGTACCAAAATGTTCATTGCAGCTCTATTTACAATAGCCCAGAGATGGAAACAACCTAAGTGTCCATCATCAGATGAATGAATAAAGAAGATGTGGCACATATATAAAATGGAATATTACTCAGCCATAAAAAGAAATGAAATTGAGCTATTTGTAATGAGGTGGATGAACCTAGAGTCTGTCATACAGAGTGAAGTAAGTCATTAAGAGAAAGACAAATACCATATGCTAACACATATATATGGAATCTAAGAAAAAAAATGTCATGAAGAACCTAGGGGTTAGACAGGAATAAAGACACAGACCTACTAGAGAATGGACTTGAGGATATGGGGAGGAGGAAGTGTAAGCTGTGACAAAGCAAGAGAGAGGCATGGACATAAATACACTACCAAATGTAACATAGATAGCTAGTGGGAAGCAACTGCATAGCACAGGGAGATTAGCTCAGTGTTTTTTGACCGCCTGGAGTGGTGGGATAGGGAGAGTGGGAGGGAGGGAGATGCAAGAGGGAAGAGGTATGGGAACATTTGTACATGTATAACTGGTTCACTTTGTTATAGAACAGAAACTAACACACCATTGTAAAGCAATTATAGTCCAATAAAGATGTAAAATAAACAAATAAATAAAAATAAAATTTAAAAAAAATACAAAAAAGAAACAGAATCATGTACCAAAATGTCCATTGCAACTCTATTTACAATAGCCATGACATGGCAGCAACCTAAGTGTCCATCAACAGATGAATGGATAAACAAGATGTGGCACATATATACAATAGAATATTAGCCATAAAAAGAAATGAAATTGAGTTATTTGTAGTGAGGTGGAAGGACCTGGAATCTGTCATACAGAGTGAAGTAAGTCATTAAGAGAAAGACAAATATGCTAACACATATATATGGAATCTAAGAAAAAAGAAAAAATGTCATGAAGAGCCTAGGGGTAGGACGGGAGTAAAGACACATAGTTACTAGAGCATGGACTTGAGGATATGGGGAGGGCGAAGGGTAAGCTGTGACAAAGTGAGAGAGTGGCATGGACATATATACACTACCAAACCTAGGGTGAATAGCTTGTGGGAATCAGCCGCATGGCACAGGGAGATTAGCTAGGTGCTTTGTGACCACCTAGAGGGGTGGAATAGGGAGGGTGGGAGGGAGGGAGACACAAGAGGGAAGAGATATGGGAACAAATATATATATATATATATATATATATAACTGATTCACTTTGTTGTAAAGCAGAAACTAACACGCCATTGTAAAGCAATTGTACTCCAATAAAGTTGTTAAAAAAATAAATAAATAAAAATAAATAAACAGGATGAAAATTATCCCATTCCAATGGATTGGAACATTTTAAACCCTGACTTCAGGTTCATAAGACACCACTGTTTTCCTGTGCCTTGGGATATAGAAGATCAAAACTGTTCTCTGGAGACAGTTCCCATTATATCCATAGTACTTTTGTATTAAGAAGATGGTGATTGTGGCGAGGCCTGACCTAGTGATGAGGCCCAAGGTAAAGAAAGAAGTTTCAATCGATATTGGGGGAAGGGAGACATTTGCTAATTTGGTTGCTTCCCATAAGCAGCACCAGAAATCAGGTGGAACAACACCCACAGCCTCATCAGACAAGGCTGCCCCATTTGTAGTTTATTCTTGGAATTGACTCACAGGGAGTACAGATTTCGCTGCTATCCAAGTAGAGCAGTCCTAAGAAAACTTTGTAAGCCCAAATGGCATAAAATGAAGAATCAATTACCTTAGGATGCATCTTGCTAACAGATGCACAAAATAAATTGAGATAAAGCACAGATGCTCACAGACTCATTTCAAAGTTCTGGCAGCTTGATGCCAGGAAGCTGAGTATACCTCCAGGGACAGAGCTTGGTGGTGCCCTTCTTGCTGCTGGGGTGTCCACTGCATCTCTAAGGGCTCACTGCAAAACACTATTGTCGTTTTTTAACTTTTTTCATAAAAGCAAAAATCCTCTTTGGATTTTTTTAGTTAGCAAAAGCAAGCACTAATATAGGCCTTCCATAAAAGTGAGTGGTGTAAAGAGAACTTTCGAAAAGCAGGGAGTACCCTAAAGATGTGGGCTTGAACTGGGGTCCTCACTGTGTTTTGCTTGAGAGCGTATTCTGGCTGCTCCTCACACTCAGGTGAGAATGATTCTTTGACCACAAGTCAAACCAGTGGTTGAACAGCCAGTGGTTTGAGTTTCTGAATCCACTCTCCAAAACAACCAGCACATTTGCCTTCTGATTGAGTTTCTTGTTTCTGAATTTGGCCCACTGCACTTCCACTCCACCTATGATGACCAATGTGTTGCACTTAACACTGAATGTTTCCTGTCCCAAAAAACCCCTCAGTCTCAGGCAAACTGAGTCTGTTGGTCACCTTAATTACACCTTTCCCTCCCATCACTGTCTACTCCCACCCAGCTCTAACTCCTACTAACAAATCCATCTGCCCTCTCTACTTGCCAGGATGTCCATGCTGTGTGAGCTCTCACTCTCTTTCTCGCCTTTCCCTGCTCTCTCTCTCCACATCTCATTTCTTTTTATGTTTCAGTTTTGTTTGCTAAACCTTTCTCTACACCTAAGGACAGAAGGTGAGCCAAGTACAGAGAGAGAAAAGCATAAGAACATTTAAGGATTTTATGCAAATTGTATCAGTTAGCTAGGAATAGGGTAAATACCTGGAGTAAGATAAAGGTTTTAAAGGAAGAGCTTATATATGTTCTGTCCAGTCACAGTGGTATATTTTGCACTGGATGAGATTTGAATAATTTCAGTAGGGAGAGGGTTAAGGGGTTAAGGGAGAACATGTAAGTACGATTTGTAAACACCTGAGCTAAGAGACCTTTATGTGTGTTCTCATTTCATCTCTAGATAAGAGAAGTGAGGTAGGTATTTACACAAAATTTAGAGAAAAGGACTTGGAGTTATAGGAAAATTAAGTGATTTGCAAGCTAAGCTAATGTGACAGAATTAGGATTTTAGAATTACTAGTTTTACTTAGAAGATAAAGGACAGAGTGTACATCAACTATGCTTCAATAAAAAATATTTTTTAAAGATCTGTAAAATGAAAAAAAACAAAGATGATAGAGATAGAGGACAGAAGACATGAACAGCTATGCATGTGGAAAGTATTTGGTAAACTGCCAACAGGTGAATCAGTTCCTTTAGACTAAATGCTATAGGAGAGACTAGTTTGCAGATCAGCTGACTGAATGAAGGGCTGGGTGTTGTGAGACCCATATCTGCGTGGGTAGCTTGGGGTGTAGTGGCTTGGAAATACTGTGCTAAGAAGTGTGGACACTTTCTGGACAAAGGACTGTTGAGATATGAGAGTGGCATCCTGGATAGTAAGTCTCTGGAAGAGTCACTGATGCGAATTGACAGGATTACCCCATGTAGGTAAAGGGAAAGAGTATTGACCACAGCATCTTTCAGTTTCTAGATTTCTTGAGAAAAGATAAGGAAGGGGAGACTATTGATGTGAATCTGAGTTTGGCAAGTTAAGTACATCTGTGGAGAAGTATTAAAGATGACGTATTTTTATTTTTTTTGACGTATAGTTGATTTTTATTTTTTTGTTGATTGACGTATAGTTGATTTAAAAGGTTGTGTTAATTTTTGTTATACAGCAAAGTTATTCAGTTATATATATATACATTCTTTTTTTATATTTTTTTCCATTATGGTTTATCACAGGATATTGAATATAGTTCTCTGTGTTTTACAGTAGGACCTCATTGTTTATCCATTCTATATGTAATAGTTTGCATCTGCTAATCCCAAACTTCCAATCCATCCCTTCCCCATTCCCCCTTCCCTTTGGCAACCACAAGTGTGTTCTCTATGTCTGTGAGTCTGTTTCTGTTTCATAGATAAGTTCATTTGTGCCATATTTTAGATTCCACATATAAGTGATATCATATGGTATTTGTGTGACACTCTATTTATATTTAACTTTAATAAGAAAGATATTTGTGAAAATGTTACAAACTAGGTGTGGTCATATGAGCTAAAACCCAAGTGAGATATAAAACATACATATCTCAAAACCAAATGAGATATAACAAAGAGGTATTGCAGAATTTCTCATTGGCTTTGCTACAAGGAATCTATTTGAAAGGATTTATAACTACCTTAATTATTAATACATATTTGTTGAGCTTCTTTGCTCTCTAGTCTAGACCAAGGTATGGTGGCAGGACCATGGGACCCATGAGAATTATAAGATATGACTTTTGCAATTTGGTTAACAGATCAGAACATACATGGGAAACCGACAGGGAACAGGATAATACAGATAGAGCCCAAATATACTACTCAGGAACTTACTTCCTGAGATGGAAAAGAGAAGGTCAATATAGTGTAGTTGGTGCTTGAAGAAAATATTATCTTATTAAATATTGTAAGAAAGTCCTCAATAATTTTGTATGATCTATCATAGAAAAATAATAAAGATGATAAAATAATTCTTATCATGTGCCAAGAACTGTGCCAGTGGTGTTAAAAACATTATTTGATTTACTCTTCCCAACATTTATAGAAAAAGGTGCCATTTTTAAAAAAGAGGAAATTTAGGACCAAATAAGGTAATTATTGAGAGATAAGGGTTAACTTGTCCAAGACTGACCCCTGCAGTCTGGTTTCTCATAAAAGTAGTTTTCCTTCTGCAGTGCTCTGTGGGAAACTTGCTATGGTCAGGGTTTTAGCCAATCAATGCCGGGTAACAGCAAGGCTTGGACCCCAAGCTTTTTCCTTTCATGCTCAGTCCTGCCAGGGGAGGGGTCTATGCTTTCCCAACCAAGAACACCCACGTGGCTAACCATGCTGCTAGCTCAGCATGTAATCCAGCTACAATGACAGGTCTTGGAACCCAGCTTCCTGATTGTTCCAGAGCAGGGGCTTGTGGCTCCCTCCACCCCCAGTCACAAGACCTGAGCTGGCAGGAGAAAGTTGGCACTAAGTTTCTGTCATTCATTTTACCATCATATCCCTGTCCTTGATCATGTCAGGGCCTAATCATGTAATATGCAAATCTCCATGGCCCAAGGGTCAAAATCTCTCTTGCAAAGTCAGAAGTCAGTCCCTGACAAATCATAGGTCACTGCCCCAGACTCAATGAGGGCACCAGGAGACATGTATGCCTGCTGCTGATGCTGGGGTGGTGAGTTTCCCCTCTCTCTTCCCTTCCCTCTCCCCTCTCAGCCCTCCAGCTGCCCTCCTAGTGTTTGTCTGCACAGAAAACTCAGTCCCAGAAAACAGGACTCAGGGAGCCTTCAACTAGAACACATTACACATGGTAATACAAAAAATTGTTCAAACAATTATGCTCTTTAAAATATGACTCCTATTCACTGCTTTGGTTTCCCTGCCTTTGTGCTTCAGGCTAAATATTACTCAGATTCCTGCCAGGCTGGGTGCTTTCTCACCAATTATCTGAAAGGCCCAGAGAACGGTATTTACATCAAAGCCAGGCCTCCTGACAAAGGCCACCTGGCCACTGCACACACAGGCATCTCTCAGCTCCTTGCTCCACTTGGCAAAAAGCTATTTCCATCTCAGTCACAACATAACAAAGGACTAATTGATGGAAGCATTTTTTTCCATCTTTCAAAAAATAAATTGAGCCAACCCCACAAGCTCATCTAGAGGAATTAATTAGGGAATAGGAAATCTCCAAAGCCATCCTTAGATTGAGATTGAACAAAGCCCAGAGAACAGATGGCTTTTCATCTGAATTCTTTAAAACCTTTAGCACTCTGCTAATTCCCCTACAGGAATGAAAAAAGATATTGCTAAATGAATTTGAGCAAACATTTCACCAGGTGTTCCATTCCCCTAAGGTTCATGTTGCTCTAGGAAAAACAAAAACAAAAACAAAAAAAAACTAACAGGTATCCTCCCCACTGATATTACAGCAATTTCTCTGTACATCTGAGTCCTTCCCTTAGGGCTCATCGTAAACCTCCCCAGCATTTCTGACTACCAAGCTGGGGGAGTGATTCCCTTACTTGACGCAGCTGATCAGAGACAACTGCTTAGAACTTAAGGATGATGTCAACACATGCAAAACAAAATCAGTAACCAAGTCATTGTGCAAGCAAAACAGAAAAATAGGAAACAATTTTGTATTCTGTTCCAGATATCTGGAGATTCCTGGGACAAGGGTTGCTGAAGCTTGATTGTGTTATTCACATAGTTGAGTGGATTTTTTTCCAGGACAAATTTGACATATAGAAATACAATGAGGGGAGTTCCCTGGTGGTCTAGTGGTTAGGATTCTGGGTTTTCACTGCCGTGGTCCAGGTTCAATCCCTGGTCCGGGAACTGAGATTCCGCAAGCTGCACAGCCAAAAAAAAAGAAAAAAAAAGGAAAGAAATACAATGAGGGAGATGCGTGCTGCCTCTCCTTTGCCTGTTTCACAAGAAGCTGTCCTCCTCCATGGGATCTGGCAGGGTAAACTGCTGGAATTTACACATTTTCCATTTCAAGAGTTTCTAAATACACCTCCCATGAGAATTTGGTATAAATTTTAAAATTTCATTTATCTATCATCTATTTTGATTCACATTTTAGACTGAATAATTTTATTTAGAATTTTGATATTCCACTAGAATATTAGAACATTCTGATATCCATTCTTTTTTTTTAAATAACAATTTACATTAATCATAATCTATACCCATAGACTAAACCATGCCAGGGGAGAGTCCACTGGACCAAGGAAACTCTAAGATACATTTCTGATACAGGTAAATGCTGATACATGGGTTAAAATGTGCAATGAGCAATTCTGGGATGGGGGTCATAAAGGGAAATTGAACCCCTAGGAGAAAATACCTGAAGCCAGTCAGCAAAATGGAGGATTTGGGTTTCCAGTGTTCGGCCCCAGCCCCAAGACACTCCACACCCTGACCCACAGACTCAAGCCTTCACTGGCAACAGCTATCTGGGTCACTTCTTTCCCACCTTACTGCTACCTGCCCATCACAGCTGCCATAACAGCCCTTATGTCCACTGTTCTCAACTGGCCCAGTCTCCTCTACCCTAGAAAAAGTTCTGACCACACAGAGGTCCACTTCTTTCATGGTGGGTGTAAGAGAATTTTAGCCCCAGGAATCTTTTGTTCTAAAGGGAAGGGCAGCTAAAGTGAAACTTCTAGAAGCAGAAGTTGTGCTAAAAATAAATAAATAAATAAATACAGTTATACACATAGAATGTGTTTATATTGGTTATAACACTCATTCATCCAATAAACAGTCAGCAAGCACTCTGCCAGGAGTTAAGGAAAAATTAGTGAGTAAAGTAGATACGCTCTTTGTCCTCTTAGAGTTCTACATTCCTTATGGGAAGGCTGTCAAATATCCCCACATGTATATAATTACAAACTAAATCAACACTATGAAGATTAAAGGATAAGAAGTGTATAAAAGTGGAAACCAGTCTAGGCAGGAATGTCAATCTTCCATGAAAAATAAATTTTTGAACTGATAGAAAAATGAGTAAGCGATAAAGTGTAGAGGGCAGCCTGGTGAGGGGAAACAGCATGGGCAAAGGCCCTGAGAGAGGGCTAGGCTGAGTGTGTTTCAGGAATTGAAAGAGATCCACAAGGGCTGGAAGGAAGCTGGCAAAGTCTCAGAGGTAGAGGAGCGGTTTCGGCCTGCAAGGCCCAGAGGGACAATGGAAGCCTCTTGTCTTTTTTTTTGGGCCTGGAGCTTCATCCAGCTGCCAGGAAACCAAGAGACAACGTAGAACATGCACCTCAGAAGTATACCACACAAGGGATCTAGGAGATAGTGCCTTTATTCACCAATTCTCGTGAATCTTTCATTGAGAGGTGAAGGGAGGCATACTAATTTCCAGCACCTCAGGACCACAGGGCCTGAGTTGGGCACACAGTGCTCAGACCCCAGCAGAGAAAGCCTTGGTGGTGGGAGGCTGGGCCACACTGGTGAGGCTAAAGATACCTGGACCAGCCACTCTTATTATCAGCTTCAACACCACAGATCAACACCTGTGCACTCCTTCCTGCCCACAGAGCAGCATTAGTAACACCAGATATCAGCAAAATTCCTATCTCCATTTTTATTCTTCACAACCTTCTACACTTACATAAGGGTACTGCCTGTGTGACTAGTTAAGGCTCAAGTACTGTCTGATGCTCTCGAAAAGACTCAGCAGGGCTTCCCTGGTGGCACAGTGGTTGGGAGTCCGCCTGCCGATGCAGGGGACGCGGGTTTGTGCCCCGGTCCTGGAGAATCCCACGTGCCGCGGGGCGGCTGGACCCGTGAGCTATGGCCGCTGGGCCTGCGCGTCCGGAGCCTGTGCTCCGCAACGGGAGAGGCCACAACAGTGAGAGGCCCGCGTACCACAAAAATAAAAATAAAAAACATAAAAAGACTCGGCAGTAGTTGGGGGTTATTACACCCATTTTACACACTAGAAAATTGGGAATTCCTGAGACAAAGCAAAATGTTCAAGGCCCTGTATCTAAAAGAGAAGCACCTTCAATTCCATTCAAGGCATCATTTTTCATAACCATTTTTATTCCTGCCATGCTATGATTGACACAACAGACATATGACAAGATAGTCTGCAAATTTGCTTAATACTTAATCATACAACTGCATTCAGGATCCCTAGGGAAAAAGATCTTCCCATTATTTAAGTTAGTCTATCTAATTCTAAAATGTAACAGAATTCCATTTAGAATAATAATAAAAAGCACCAATAGGATGAAAATAAAAGTATGAGTTTCCTTTCCAATAGACCAACATCTAATGTAGTTTAAGTGATGAGCAAGAATTATGGAAAACAATAGAAGTTAAAAAGAGGAGTCCAGTAGGGTTGACTTCACTGCCATCTGAAAATGGAGGACAATTACGTAAGCGAACTCTCTTAGAATGAAGATAAATGTCACAGGGAATATAACTCCTTTTTAGACCTAACATCCTAGTTCTTAAGCTTTACTTGCGAGAGTAAATGAAACTAAACTCAGAAAATCATGGTTTTCTGAAATTCTATCGCTGTATGAAAAAGTTCACCAATTGTCCTCAGATCAATTTCTGAAATGCGCATTTAGACTGCAGAAAATAATTTTTCATATGCAAGTATTACGGGTCAAATGTCAGCTTTGGGGGCAGAGGTTGTGTTTTATAGACGTGAGCTTTAATGTGCTTCTCATATTCTGGTTTATGATATTCCTTTTCAAAGTGAATATTTCCACTCTGTTGTCCAGGGCGCCAGTCTTACTGTTGATATGTGTCGAGTCTTGAACATCATGCCACATTGAAAAATGAGCCCCACCATGGTTTTACATGATGCCGTGAGACGAGAACATAAAGAATAACCTGGTCTGAGACTGTCCACTATAAAAAAAAAAAAAAGAAAAGAAAAGAAAAGGAGAAAATTTTGTAAGTAAGAAAGCAAAATTTTCTGAGTGCCTAATTTCTGGGGGAATTTCTGCTGCCCGTGCAGCCCAGCTCCGTACTTCCCAACACGCCTGACTCCATTTCCTGCCTTGCACCATTCCTGGGTAATTGCTGTCCCATAAGGATAGGAAAGTATATATTTTTTCTCAAGATGACAAAATATTGCTTTCAAAGGAGACATTGCAAGAATAAGAATTGTTGCAGGTTCTTACAAGGGAAGTGTTTGGGGTTGGGGGACATTCTTTGTTTGTTTATATTCACTCTAAATTTTGGAGCACAATCTACTTTCAATATCCTCTCCACCTGGCAGTTAAAGCTAATGTCAATGTGATGGGAGATATCTTCAACTACTGGTAAATGTCCAAAGCCTGTCTCATGGCCTCAGGGACAACATACACAAGTGCTAGAAATTCAAATTCCTTTTTATACAGTTTTACTCTAATTTCACAGAAAGCTCATGCATGTAATAAAATGCCCACCAATAGTAGAATCTAAATTTCTCAACCAAACCCAGATTGAGAATTTTAGAACCTATAAGAAAGTCAGATAGAAGTATGCCACCTTGGAATCTGTAGACCACTTAGCCCAAACCCATCAACAATTTATTGACTTGTCAAATATAAAATACTTCCTTTCAGTGATTCTCTTTTCTACTATGCCTTTGACACTTTTGAAAATATTTGGTGAAAGGGCATTTATTTTAAACTGTTCCATGCCAACAATGGTTTGTGACTCTACATCTGATTCCTTCCAAATTTTATAGTAGACGGTGTTTGAGGGTGGGTTTGTTTGATTTTAATTGGACACAGATGGAATTTAGTAAAATGGAATTACAGAAGTAAGTGATACTTGGGGTGATACCAACAATGTATCAAATAAATTATCCCCAGAGATGCTGTGTTGGTCTTAGGTTCTTGCCTACAAAAGATTAAAAGATTCTTTAAAGATGTTATGTCCTAAGTCTTGACATCACCCACAATGGAGGGTCCCCTAGGTTGTCCTAGCTGCTATGTCTTCTCTGCTCCACACCCTTGTCTATGTCATAAAAGTGGACATAACACATAGAAATTCATAATTCTAAGAAAACAATGATAATGGATGCCCCTGTTTTGAAAAGAAATAACAGTGCCTTCTAATTTTCAAATGTCTTTTTACCTGTTTTATGGGTAAATCTTTTAAAAAAAAAACCAATTACAGTTCTAGACATGTGTGGGTATTGTGGGGTTTTGCCACTAACCACAAACCACATTGTTTTTTAAAAAATTGAGACTTTTTACTTTCATTGATTTGGCGAGACTTTTAGCAAACAAATTGTTTCAGAACATTGACGTCAATACAGTGTAGTGTGCTGGGTGATGAGGTATTTCTCTTATAAAGAATGACCAATATATTGCTCACTCTTCATTCAGACATGATAAACAATTTTACTGTTCTTAGTAACAGAAGGACATGTGAGAAAATTTTTTTTTTAATCAGGATTTTTAATGTAATTTTTGATACTAGTGTTTCTCATACATTGAAGATTTTAAGAAAAATATATAATATCTTGATTTTAGAAAATAGAACACTCAGTCCTCTCTAAATGAATTCAAATCATCTAAAGCATCCATTGGAAGAAAATTAAGTTTGTAGAATTAAACTATCTTTTATTGAGACCATAGTTATATGATATTTAGAAATTTGTTTACATATCTCATTTAATTTTAAAATCTACCTTTTTATAAAGGTGCTATTCAGTTCTTCAAATAAGGATACTAAATGCCAGATAAGGTTATCATATGTTAGAGTAGTGGTTTCTATATTATAGGAGCACTGGAATCATCTGGAGGGCTTTAAAAAAATACTGACACCTCTGTCCTAACTCCAGAGATTATAGATTATTTGGTCTAGGGTATGACCTAGTCTTCAAAGTTTTTAAGAGATCCCTAGGTAATTCAAATATAAAGAAAAGTTTGGAAACTCTTGGCAACAAGATAGAACCACATACTCTTTTATATTGAGGCTCTTAGAAGTCATTAACTTTCTGAATTGCATTGAATATAGCCTGGGATACTAATCAGAGAATTCTAGAAATTGATAACATCCTAATGTTACACTTTAATGAGAGAGATATCATTTTCTTCCTGGCTTGGTGATGAACTCAATGTCTTATACACAGTGTTATTATTCTATATGATGATAATAATATCTAGATTAAATGAGACCTCCTCTGTATCAGGTTTGTTTTTTATAAGTATTTTTGCATGTGTTTTCCATAATGCTGTAAGAGAGCCTTTTACCCCTTTTAGAGGTGAGTAATCTGACACACAGAGAAGTGATGTAGCTTGCTAAATGCTGCATAGCCAGTAAGTGGCAAAGACAAGATTCAGACCCAAATGTGGCAGAGCCTATGGCCCATGCTCTTGACCACCATCGTATCTAATATGACTTCAATATTCGTGGATGATAACAATAAAACAGTTTCAACTAGGGGCTAGCTGCACTGTTAAATAGTCAAATATTCTTATCAAATTCATCCTTGAAGATTTTTTGTTTTAAGTGTCTTTTGTTGAGGCCTCTGGCTTCCTTTATTTGATCTCAAAATATATAACTGGGTGCCAGATCCTACTTCTTCCTTTCTCAACATACTGTATGTCTCCATTGACCATTTATTCATTCAACAATGAAAGAGAAATAGAAGGTTATTCACTGCTATTTTTATTTGGGATTTGCCACATGCAGTTGAAGTAATTTTTAAGTTATGCACAGGAGATGGAGTGGAATGTAGACAAGGGTCAGTCTATACAAGGCACAAAAACTTCAAGAACAACTGTGGGAACTATACCCACAGATACACAAAGTAGCTGAGCAGGAAGCAGTAGACACCCCATGAACTTTCCTACTGCACACTGGATTCCTAGAGCTTTTCCATTATTTCTCATGGCCTATTAAATCCCCAAACAGTTATTGAAGACACTTTAGAAAATATAAACATTTTCCCTCTTTTGGGATTGTTTGTCTGATTTAATGACGCAAATAATCTCTAAAAGAATACATTTAAAATCACATACTGTGTTATCATAGAGTATACTCTATAATCTATACTCAGAATAGTCAATATGTGAAAAACACAGCAGCTCAATATAAAAAACTCTTCAAAAGCAGAGAACATGCATTGTTTATGAAATATTTTTTCCTTAAAAAATTGCTAACTCTTATTCCTAATCCAATCTGAAAGAATATAACATTTATGAAAAGGAAAGCTTGCTATTAGCAATGATTTTCGCAAGTGAAAATAATCACCACCAAATTTTAAAGAGCAATCAAATAAATAATTCATTATATTCTAGAAATCTGAAGGAGGTATTTGAGAAAGACTCAGGAAATTCACCCAAAACTCAGAAGTAAAGGATTTGAAGAGAAAGCAAATGATCAGAGATATAAGAACAAGACATTTAGAACCAGGAGATTGAATAAGTATGAAACAGAATTCTAAAAAGCAAAGAGATGCAATAATCCAATTAATTTTAAAATATCTGAACTGAAGAAAGTTTTGAACAAGTAGTTCAGGAGTCTAAGAATAATAGATATTAATAAAATTGACATATAATGTTATATTAACTTCAGGTGTACAACATAATGATTTATTTGTATATATTGTGAAATGATCACTACAATAAGTCTACTTAACATCTGTCACCATACGTAATTACAATTTTTTTTCCTGTGATGAGAAATTTAAGATCTACTCTTTTCACAACTTTCAAATATTCTATACAGTATTATCAACTATGGTCACCATGCTGTACATTACATCCCCATGACTTATTTTATAACTGGAGTTTATACCTTTTGACCCCCCTCACCCATTTTGTGTGTTTTGTAAGAATATAAATTAATCTCAAGTTTAAAAAAATAAAAATTGACCCACAATTAAACAAATTTAATAACTTATTTTGTATTTCTTTGAGTATAAAAATAAAATGTTCTAAAAGCTTCTAGGCAGAAAGAGTAAAATAAGACCTATGAAGATACCATCATACTTTTCTTCCACAGCAATGTATTGAATAAGGCAATAGGGAAGTATTTTCTGGGTTTTAGGGGCAATGTTTGTGACCCAAGAATTCTAACCTCAGCCAAGTCAACATTTATTAGTAAGGATAGAAGGACCTTCTCAGACATACAATGACTCAGAAAGTGTGCTACTCAGTTATCTGTCTTGAAAAAAATTACTCAAGGAAGTGCTTCACTTAACCAAGAAATGAATCAAAACCAATAATTAACTCAATTTGAGGGTATGTGTGGCTCAAAAGAAAAGGCAGTGAGTAGTGAACTTAACACAGGCCTGGTGTCTGAGTAACTGTTATAAACATAGTTAAGAAACTTGACAAATGTCAAAAAGTAATTCTTGGATAAGAAAGAACATATCACTTAAAAATAAATCAATGAAAATATCTTTGTTTTATTTAAATTAAAACAAGGTAGTGGCAGGACTGAGGAAGAGGAAAGAAATGAAGATATTCTAAACTTCTCTTTTTATTTAATATAGCAAATCAATTTGTTTTATTAATAACACCTATCGATTTATTTATTCATTTAGCAAATAGTTGTTTAGCATCATCCCTGGGCAAGGACCTGCTCAATGCTGGTATGGCAGAGATAAATGATCAGATCTTAGTCCCTCCTTCACAGTGTGTACATTCTAATTAACAAATAGATTATTTTTAATGTGAAAATAACCAAAGTGAATAAAGACAGCATATATAACTTAAAATCACTATAAAGAGAAAAGTGTTAAGAACATTTAAGCAATATTTCTAAAGATAGAAATAAAGAGAAGATGTAAAACAAGAAATCAATGAATGCAAAAATCACCAAAATAATTCTTAGGAAAGCTCAGTAAACTTATATAGATTTAACACCTATTAAAAGAAATTTGTAGATTATATTAAAATGTATTTTAAATATGAACAAAAGACACTGGTAAAATTTAATGATGCTTTTTTAAAAATAGAGGGATAGGCAAACTACGACAGGAAACTATAGATAAATAAACAGCAAGGATATTGATGTGAATATAAGGAGAAGTAGAATTCTAGCTAAAACTTAAATATTAAAAGATAAGTGTATCTTATCTTGATAAATGTGTAGCTCACAGTGAAGAATAATCTAGTCTTAAACTTTTAGGTATCAAAAAATGTTAGTAACATGTAAAACACAAAAGGTTAGACTTAAGTAATATTAAAATTATAATGATGCAGATATAATTACAATGACTTAAAGATCTATTTTCATCAATGCTAGATAAGGAAGACAGAACTTATATGGTAAAGTCAGATAAATATAATGATTTGAAAAATGAGCTGATGTTAATAGCTACATAACAGAAACTATATACATGTTCATAAAACAAAAATAAAAACAAATTCAACTGTAGTTAAAACATCATTCTCATTATATTGATTTTAAAGAGTAGAACTTAAGTCTACATATTTTGATAATATGGAAATAAAACTAGAATTTCCTAACAAAGGAATGACATTTTCAAGTCAAAAATTTAGAAAGTAAAAAAGAAAAAGAAAGGAAGAAACTATTTGGAGTGATAATGGTAACTGTTAAGGTGTACATGTAAAAATTTATGGAAAATTTTCTAAACCTAAATTTAGAGGAAAACAATATTTTTCATAATATCTAATCTTAAACTATATAATCTAAGCATTCAATTCAAGAAGCTAGAAAAAAATCAATATTTCATATGGTTCTTTTATACTCTGGTACAATAATAAATGATATATATTTTTAAATAGCATAACTTTAGCTTTTATAGATAATCAAAGAAGAAATGTGCATTTCAACAGCGTCTTTTATAATACCAAAAGGAAAATGTGGCTCTTTCTCAGTACAACTGCAAGGAAATATTTTTTCTTTTCCTAGGATTTATAGATTTATGATTTTTTAATCAAACAAATTATTCTTTAAATTTAGGGTGCAACTGACAGTTACTTTAGTAAACTCCCCATTATCCTCAGGTTTGTCATCTATTTTGCACTGTGCTTAAATTTTTAAACCAACCCCAAGTGGAGATACTGACATAATTGTGCTATGCTGGTAAACGTTTAACACCGCTCACTGCAACGGGGGTTGTGGTGATGACTTATAGCATTCAATATTTTCTATAGTGTAAAAAGTCTCACCGTGTCCAATTTCAAGCTATCGCCTTGGTGTCATTAAATATGAAATTGGAAAAAGACGCACAGAATCAGCTTTCATTATCCAGTGCAAACTCACTCCAAGCACACCACGATATATGTGCCATTAATGAGATTATGAATACCTAATTATGGATGCATGGATGGCTGAATGAATGGGTGAATGGACGAATAGATATATAGGGCAGATAAAATTATTACTTGATAGGGATATCAAATTAATTAGTATAGTTTTGTTGTTTGGTTTATTTAATCCTTCAGTTCTATTATTAAAAATTGATAGGAAGAAGGAATAAGGTGGTGATATCTGTCTTTCACTGCCATTTCTGAGCTAGTATGAGAACTTGTTGGAAACTTGTTGGAAAACTTTAAACAAGCAATGGAAATCATGAAAGGATTTGTATCAGAAATACATAGAATAAAAATTTTGTTAAGACCAGCTATGGATTTGGAAACTTCTCTTAAGAGAAATTTGTTCAGCAACCTTGATTCACTGCACTCACACATTTCTTAATTGACATTTATGTGCTTGTGTAAACTTAACTGTTAAATTAGATGGTTATAGTTGACAAATCGCCCAAAGTTATAAAATGTTATGGTTCTATGACTGAGGTGAAGCTACTTCTCTCATCATCTCACTGTCTCCTTTCATTCATTAAAGGTAGGAAAGTAATGATTTTATTCATGATGCAGCTTTTTAAGGACAAGTCCTTAAAATTAAAAATTTTAGTTACGTACTGCATGTTTTGCATTTTGTCCTCATTATATTCAGAGGAAAACAGGGTTTAGAAGGGACATCTTGCCTACTGAATGACTGTGTTCCTTGACTCAAAATCATGAGATGTCTAGCCCAGAATACATGCTTTGTAAATGTCTTTAAACTGATATTATTAGTAAAGAAAATTAATTAGTCTATGTTCTAGATGCATTAAAATTGAGTTCAGATATATATATATATATATATATATATATATATATATATATATATATATATATATATATATATATATATAAATCTGATCACCACTCACACATTATAGGCTACAATATTTATTTCATTTGTCAAATTCTAGTCCCAGGTTGAAATTTTAATACAGTAAAATATATTGAGATGTTCATACTGCTAAAATCTTTAGGATCAACAAGGTAACAAAAGTATACTTTGACTGTAATATTACTCTTGATAAAGAACAGGACTAATCATTTCATCTAATTCCTATTATCTGTATTTGCTCCTCTTAGATTTTTTTTTCTTACAGATTTTCTCTTATCACTCTTAAGATGGTACCACCAAAATATGAAGAGAAGAGAGTCTACAATCCAAAAGATAAATCCCCAAAGTAGCAAAGTTCACTACATCTTATTTTCAATTACATCTAAATAATAAATAAATATTTTGCCTGTTTCATAGGCCACACACAAACCTTCCAATCATGGAGGATTCATAGCAGCTGCACTGGATTTATAAATTCTATTTGCAAAGAAATGGAGGAGCTAGTAAAACAGTTGCTCTGTTATCAAAATGCACACATACATGTATCATGCCAAATTTTTTGTGGTGTCCTGTGCTACAACCCTTCACCCAAACCGATGTCATCAGTCGTGTTGGATAGTTCCACTCCCTTTCCACTTGCTGTACCTGTCTGATTTGTTACCTTGGAACTTTCTCCAAAGCCATGGTAGGCTGCTCAATCTTTTTAGCTTGGACACATGAGGAAGTCAAAACCATGGGAACAACCCTCTATCACTGGCCCCTGACTTCAGTAGATTAACACTCCATCTCCCTTCCCTTTGGCAAGACAATTTTGTGGTGTGTTTTACGTGACACCTCAGGGGGTCCCCAGCTGGATTGATCCTCAGTTTCCTGCAATGATAACGTGCTCATCAGTGCATCCTTTTTCCCTGCCCCTCTTCTCCATCTTACTCTTCTCACTCACTCCCTTCTCCTTTCACTGACCGTCTCTCAAGGTACCTGCACCCAAGTTCTCCCATTAGGTTCTACCTTCAAGAGAACTCAAAGACACATCCTGGATATATAATATCTTTCCTAATGTTTTATTGTTATAATTTTCAAAGAAACAGAATTACATGGAATTATGAAATAAATGCCTATGTAATCATCACCAAGATTCAACAAGTATCAAGATTTTGCATTATCTCAGTAAGATTTTTTCAGAAAGGTTAATGTATCAGAGTACCTCAAACCCAATCTTGTTCCTATTATAAAAAGGAGGTACTTCTTATCACATAGATAGAATTTAATTACCAAATGAATATGATATCTTTTCAGAAGCATTTAATGACTGTTAACATTTTTTTTTATTAAAATCTGCTAGGCAGTAGCAAATAATCTTTGACAAAAATGATCTACTGAAGTAATCATAAGCTATAATTCAATGAATGCTTATGAGCCCTTATTTGGTCTAGGCACTGTGCTTGGTGCTGGAGATACAGCCAAACAAAATCTGGGTGCTGTCCCATGAAGCCTACAAGACATGACTATATAAACAGTAACCAATTCAGTAAATTAATTAACAGGATTATTACAAATTCTAATTAGTTCTGATAAACAGAAGGTCTGTAAATGGTCATTGGGGAAAAGGGAATGGTGAGGGGCCACTGAGGAGATTAAGTTTGGTCTGAGGCTTGAAAGATAAAAGTGAGGCAAATGTAGGAAAAGGAGGCCAATGTGGCCTTAGTATGGTGGACTCATATATGAGATGAAGTTGGAGAGTTTGGCAGGGCTCAGAACATGCAGAGCCTTGTAGATAAAGACAATGAATTAGGATGTTATTCTTAAAGTAATGTGAAATTCTTACAAAATTTAAAATAGCAAAGATATGTGATAAGGTTTCATTTTTAAAAGATTGCCTTGTCTGTTAAGTGCAGAATAAGTTGTAGCTTTTTTGTTGACTCACAGCTAGGCTTTGAGGAGCACAAGTAGTTCCTTAGGCTTCCCCTTTGAAAAATGTGGCTTTAAAAATCCACTATCTGAACCCAGGCCCCCATTTTTCAAATAATTTCCAGGATCTCTTATCTGGATCCCTTTGTCCTGACTATTTCCTTGCCAATCTGGAACTTTCGAGTTGATCTTCCTGCAGCTTTCTTAACATAGCATTGCTTTGCTAAAGGTGACAATGATTCTCCTCTATACAAAATGATGTACAAATTCCTTAATATCTTCCTCAAATGTGGCTTCCTAGGTTTTGTCTCCAACTCTTCCCTTTCATGTTTCTTTCCTACATGCTACCCAAGTTGGATCCCTTCCTAATACTTAACTGTATACTTGCCATCTCTCTCTCTCTATATATATATCTATATATATATATAGATATATAGATATATATATATAGAGAGAGAGAGAGAGAGAGAGAGACTGAGAATAGAAACTATATTGCGAATAATTAAAAACCAAATAGTTTAAAATGGGAACAAAATGGGAAGTAGGAAGTAGCCTGAATTATTATTAATATAGTATGGGGTTATCTTTGCCTCTTCCCTATCAACTCCATATCCCAAGCATCAGAACATCTTGATGAGTCATATAAAAATATAGTCCAAATGTGATCACTTCCACCACTGCAAGTGGAACATGTCACTGGAACATGCCACTTTGGTCCATGTCTTCCTTATCTCGTGCCTGGACTATTGCAATAGGATCTTACCTGTTTTCTCTCCTTCCAAACTTGTAATTTTCCATTATGTTCTTAGTATAGTGCTTAGAATAGTTCTCATGTAACTAAAACCACATAGAGTTATTCCTGTGGTTGAAACAGATCATATTCAGAATTAAATACTTAATATGGTCTAAAATGTCCTAGATGACCTGATTTTTCACTTTATTTTCTGACCTCATCTCCAACCATTATCCCCCTTCCTTTCTGCAATTCAGTCATATGGGCTTCCTCATTATTCCTGGAATGTACCAAGAATGCTCTTACTCTTCCATCTTTGTAAACATTATTTCCTCTGCTTAATATTTTCTTCTTTCAAATATCTGTGGAGTTCACTACTTCATTGCAATCCAGCTCTGCTTAGATGTCACCTTATAAGAAAATCCTTTCTGGACTCCACCATCTAAAACAGCCCACTCGACCACTCCCTATTCCCTTATCCAGCTTTAGTTTCTTTAAAGGACATACTAGCTGACATATAATATGTCAATTGGTTTATTACCTGCTTGCTCCTTCTCCCATTAAGAATGTAAGCTACATGATAGATGGACCTTCATCGTTTGGTTCACTCTTATATCCCCAGAACCTGGTACCTTAACTAAAGTAGGTGCTTAATGCACATTTGCTGAATGAATGCCATAATAAAGAAGTGATATATTCACATAATGGAAAACTATACAGAAATTAACATTAATGAACTAAGTAAATATCAGCATGGAAAAAATATCAAAAAAAATAGTGACCTTAAAAAGCAAGTTGAAGAATGTTCTGTTGAAGCATTATTATAATAATAACTATTACTATTAATAATAATAATATTATTATTATGCAAGGTGTTTGCCCAAATAGGGTATTTTCCTCAATTCATAACAAGGGTTCAACCTTTTCAGTTAGAAAAGTTAAGCATAGAAAGTACTGAAAATATTAGAAAGGACATCCATTACAGGAAGCAGAAAGAGAGAGGACCAAAGCCATGGATGGGAGACTCCAGGTTTCACCTGGCACTGAGGTAGGCAAAGGTCAGCATTCATGAACAGCCAGATCAGAGGCAAAAAATGTGTTGTCTCTGGGAAGGCTGAGTTTGTGAAGGAACATGGGAGAAAGAGGGGCCCACACAGCAAGCTGCATTTTCACACACTTAGGATAAAACCACCACCCTGCCCCATCTCTTGGGCCTTCCTGAGTTCATTGGAAGGAAACAGCCATGTTTCCTCAATTCCTTAAGTGGGAGTTAAGTCAAACAAATACTATCTTATTTTTCTTATTAAATGAGTGTAGAAGTTTTGACTGACCAGTCTCTGCTCAGTGACAGACCAAGCTGAGGTATTTTAATTTGCTCTAATAAATGTTGTCAAGGCATGTGTCTATGTTTTTTTTTTTTTCTACTTATTCCCCAACCACCCCTACTTTCCCACATGGGAAAATAGAAAAGTTAAAATCACCAATTAATAGGGCCTCAATCCATTCAAGCATAAAAAAGCTTTAATTTGTAGCATAATCTTGTTATTGTAACTTTTGATTCCTTCAAATAGACATTTGGTTATATTCAGGTACCTATTTCCTCTTCCGCTCAAAATTTACCAAAGAATGGGGCAAGATTTCTCCATTTCTTTCTCTCTCACTCCCCTACACTTGCTTTCTCACATAGCAGCACCACATGCAACAAAGGGAGAGAGGTTTTCAAGGGTGGGGAGAGAGGTTTTCAAGGCTAGAGAGAGAACCTATCATGGTGACTTAACTCCTGCTTTCTGACTAGATCCCTTTAAATCTGTACTTAATATAATCGAAGAATGTACATTTTGAAACTTCTCAGTTGATATATGTGGCAATTTAAACATGTAATGACTTAGAAATGGCAGTCATTATTTTGAACTGTGTTCCTCTGTTTCTGGATTCACATTGAATTTGATCATTTTTGCTGTAAGAACACATCTTGCCTGTCAGTGGCCTCCAGACATCCTAAATGCTGCCCCCAAATTAAACCAGACTCTCAGCCCCAGGAAAAGATCAACATTTTTATAGGACACAGCATGGTGTTACGTTTGCTCAGGACTTTTGTCTTCTTAATTAAATATTTTTCAGTCCCTGTCTCAGAAATTGGAAAACCCAATTGAAATGACTCAAGGTACATAGTATTCCAAGCCTGTCTATGAAATGGTAGCTAAAAGCCATAAAATTATGCTGCAAGTATTACTGGGTAATTTTCAAGGATATTCTTTGAGAATATAAACAATGGCCTAAAAGCCATAGACCTTATTAATTTTATTAAACAAAAACAATTGTGTCACATTTCTGAAAAGTGATATTATCATCATATAACCCTCACTGATAACAGCAGATGGGTGGATTTTTTTTTTTTCAGTAAAAGGGTGGTCAGTCCTGATTTAATATGGGATATATTCAATATCAGACTGAATCATCCTTGTCCTTTGTCATGCCACCTATATCTGCCCCAAGAATGCTGTCAACAGAAGGAATACTGGTTACTCCCAGTCTCCTGGAATCCCTCCAAAATATTTCACAGAGCCATACTTCCAAGAGCTGAAGTTTTTTGGAAAGTGATTGTCATGCTACTTACTGAATGACAATAGAGTCTGTCTATAATTAAACTTGAAATAAAAAATAAAAGCCTTTATAAGATTTGAGCAAAACCTGGAAATTGGGCCAAAGGCACAGAAATATGTGATACCATCACCTAAAAGATTTTTTTTTAATAAGTAATTCAGACATGTGATTCTAACAAGTGATAAATGCTAATTATAGATTCACTCATTTAAATTCTAAACTAAATCTAAGACAAGAGGGATTTTGTTTTTAAATATTAATAATTATTTTATTTATTGACATTAATTTATAACTTATTTACTTCCTAAATTATGTTTGAATGATTTGCAATGATTAAAATACATACAACAAAACTTTTTCTTCCTAAAGTACCAACAGGACTCCTTTGAGAAATACTGTCTACCTGAGAAAAATCAGGGTTACATTAATAAGGGCAGAGAGGAGCATAATTTTCAGAGTGTAGAGGAAGAGTGATGTCTATTGAGTGGGCTATAAGCAGGGACTGCCAGAGGAGGTTTATGGAGATCCTCCAGGACTGAAAGGAAAGTAGAACACAGTCTTGGCCCAGCTGAAGTCATATATATTCTGTTGATTTCTTGTTAGGACATGCTCACTATTTGCTTCCCCAAGGTGAATTAAAAGTGAGCACTCTCATCTGGTGGATGGGATCCACTTTTGCACCTGTATACTACATATTGCATCAACTACACTTTGTATACATAGAATTTAAGGCATGACTTTTACGTAAGCCTAACATTTGTACACCTTTGTTTACTTTGTATTATATGATTATGACTTTCCAGGAGTGGGTTAAAATTCTCCCACTACTAGAATCCATATAATGTAACGTTTAATAAAATTGTCTTGGGAAATCCCTACCGGTGTAACTTTGGCCAAATTCCTTAACACTAGAAGCTCAGTATCTTCATGTATAAAACTGGAGGTAATAAAAAGTGATTAAATGTATGGACTCTGGAGAAAAATGCCTGGTTTTAATGCTAGTGTTTCTGGCTTATATTCTATGTGATTTAAGGTAAAGTACTTAATTTCACTGTGTCTGAATTTTCTCATCTATGAAATGGCAATTATAACAGTACCTATCTTAAACAATTCCTGAGTACAGTCTAAATTACATACTATGCTCAATTGTGTTCCCAAAAGATTATATAAATTTTCCACTAGCCAGCTGAGTTGATTGGTTTTTAAGTTCACTGTAAGTACTAAGACCAGGACACAGTTTTATTGCTCCCACATTGACTTTGAAGCAGGATACTCCACTATTAGATATAGCCTAGTGCTCAGCAAAGGCATTATGTAATTGTATGCTTTGCTATGGGTAGTATGGAGGAACAATGGTAAAGTGAATACTTCACATGTTTGTGACTGTGCAGCATCCTTTAAACAACTTTCCACATTGCCAGTCAATAATTTGCCTTCCCAGCTGCTCTTACAACTAGGGTACAAGTGGAACCAGGCTTCACCAAACAGATGCACCAGTATGGGACTTCAATTTATAAGAAAGCAATGTGAGAAAGGAAGGCCCAGAAAGAATCCATTTTTTATGAAGGGTAAGAAGGATAGTGAAGTTGGTTCTCTTGGGGAAGCCTCTGGCATCACCCTGCAGCATCATGGGCATGCGTTGCTGGTTTCTGGGTCCCTGCAGTGAGTTCTTTGCTTCAACAACTCCAGCAGCTTTTGCACGTTTTTCTTGGACATGTAACTTCTATCCCTGACCATCTGGCCCTCTTGGAAATTCTCTAAGCTATCAAATATCCTTCAATAAATCCCATTTCTGTTTAAACCAATCAGAATGGGTTCTGTTGTTTGCCACTAGAAACTCTGATACAAGTGAAGCAAAGCAGACAGGCCACCTCTTCAGTAAGAGAATCTGTATTTCAGACCATGAGCGAAGGTATATATCCTAGTCAGCTGTGAATTCAGATCATCTTTACTTGTACTTTTTAAACGAAAATCAATTGCCTCTTCCAAAACTATTACGGGAGCCCCCCCTTATCTTCAGGGGACATGTTAAGACCCCCAGTGAATGCCTGAAACTGAGCATAGTACCAAACACTATATATACTGTTTTTCCTATACATACATACCTATAATAAAGTTTAATTTATAAATCAGGCACAGTAAGATATTAAAAATGACTAATAATAAAATAGGACAATTATAACAACATACAGTGATAAAAGTGATGTGAATGTGGTCTCTTTTCAAAATTTACTGTTTTCTTCCATCTTAACTAGGTACTTTTCATGCTCTATGGCCAGAAAGTGTGAGATGCAGAAGCAAAACTAGCTTGAATTTCTTTTCCCTTCTTCACAATTTCATGTACAGAAGATTTGTACTTACCGTAGATCTTAGCAACATCAGAATACATTTTCCCCCATTAGATCTAGAACTTTCACCTTTTCACTTAAAAGAAGCACTTTATGGCTTCTCTTTGGCGAATCCGAATTGCCCCATCACTCCTCTTGTGCCTTGGGGCCATGATTAAGTAAAAGGTTTACTTGAGCACAAGCACTGAGATAAACACAACAGCTACTCAGTGACTAACGGGCAGATGATTCACATCCTGGGTGAGACAGAGCAGGACAGCGTGAGATTTCATCAAGCTACACAGAATGGCACACAATTTAAAACTTACAATTTGTTTATTTCTGGAATTTTTCATTTAATATTTTCAGACCAAGTTTGACCATGGGTAACTAAAACCAAGGAGAATGAAACAGCAGATGGAGGGGGGGGACTATGGTACTTCTGCTTTCACTTAAAATGTTAAGCAATTAAGACCTAGAGTCTGTCATACAAAGTGAAGTAAGTCAGAAAGAAAAAGACAAATACCGTATGCTAACACATATATATGGAATTTAAGAAAAAAAATGTCATGAAGAACCTAGGGGTAAGACAGGAATAAAGACACAGACCTAGTGGAGAACGACTTGAGGATATGGGGAGGGGGAAGGGTAAGCTGTGACAGGGCGAGAGAGAGTCATGGACATATACACACTAACAAACGTAGTAAGGTAGATAGCTAGTGGGAAGCAGCCGCATGGCACAGGGATATTGGCTCGGTGCTTTGTGACAGCCTGGAGGGGTGGGATAGGGAGGGTGGGAGGGAGGGAGATGCAAGAGGGAAGACATATGGGAACATATGTATATGTATAACTGATTCACTTTGTTATAAAGCAGAAACTAACACACCATTGTAAAGCAATTATACCCCAATAAAGATGTTTAAAAAAAAAATGTGGGTGAGGGAAGAAAAAAAAATAAGCAGTGTAATTATGTGTGGCAGTAAGATTTGCTGAGTTTAATCAGGGATATTTAAAGGTTATGGAGTAAAAGTTTCTTCAGCCTTAGCATTATTTACATTTTGGACCAGATAATTATTTATTGTGGTTAGCTGTCCTGTAGACGTGACTGGTCTCTATCCACTAAATGCCAGTGGAATCCTTACCCTAGTTGTTACAACTAAAAATGTCTCCACACATAACCAAATATCTTCAGGGTAGTGAGAGAGCAAAAGGTTGAGAATCACTTTTGGAACAAAGAAATTTTTTAGTCAAGTTGAGAAAAGAGTATTTAGGATTTATTGATTCTCCTGTGGTTTGCCCATGACTTGTCTGCTTCCCTTATATATTCAGCAATGAATTGGTCAGAGAAAATGTATAAGATAGTGGGAAAGGTAAGGACAACTTAATTGAAGCTCTTTAGATTCCCCTTCTTCACAATATCATGTACAGAAGATTTGTTCTTATTGTAGATCTTAACATCTTACACTGAATAGATTCAATGTAACTGAATGTTGTGTGCTAGGCAACATTTGAAGAGTTTGGTAGTAGAGGATAACCAAAAAATAATAACCAAGAGAGAATAATTAAGAAAGGCTTGAAGGAGCAGTGATGGTAATCTTTTGGAAAGAGTGCCACCTATTATCACAACATTGCATTTTGAACTTTTAATCCATTAGTCAATTCTATAATAGAAACCAGTTAAAAATGTGTATCTTCATTTCACAAAACTTCAAGATGTCCATATCTAAATATATATACACATGCACATTACATATTATATACATATATGTAATGTGTATGTAAATATATACATACAGACACACATTTATATATCATCCATATGATCCATATATATATGGACCTCTTGCAGTTTTGTGAAACAAACATCTCTTTTAAGTGCATCATCTTCAAATACTTCCTCTAGTATGCTTTTGAATATCCAAATTGGTATTTTTGAAAGCTGGAAAAAGAAAAAAAATTCTGTAACTTGGCTTCTTTAAACCTTTAAGTCTCATTGCAAAGTTGCCGTTTATATGAACTACGAAAGCAGAGGCATTTGGGCCAGATCTATAGTCATTGTTAGACTCTGGATCAAATTTCATTATCAACTAAAACATCATATATAATATTTCTGTGGTTTGAGCATCAAAAATTATTATACCCATTGCAAATCTATTTTATACAAGAATATTAATCTCTTGACTTGGTGTAGCAGTTATATCATATTTCTTGAAAAATGTTTATAAAACAAAAAGTAAAGTTTCTCAATTGCTTTTCTCTTACCACTTGATTGCAACATAATTCTTCACTTTATTGTCATTATGAATAATGACCTTCTATAAAGTCCTATTTTTAATATCAAGCCAAAGAATTATTTGTGCAAATCATCAGAAAACTGACACGTCATAGGTTTTCCAAGAGCAGAAAGTTTAGAAACCTGCTCATAACAAGCATCACAAAGCAATTATCATCTGTCACTGCCCAGAAGATGTGTCCATTGTCCTTCTGTATTGAGCAACAACCTGAAGAACCAAGAGTCAATCTGGAACCGGGGAAGGAGGTGGAATGACAATGGTGATTGGGGAGCCAGCTTCCTGCATCATCTTCTGGCTTCTCACTAACCCCTCCAGCCAAGAAGCCCTGCTGAGTCTTAATAGAAGATGAAAAAGAAGAGGAAAACTGACAGAAGATTAGCTTATTTGACTTGTCACCATCCCTGGCACCTGTATTATTGGTGAACAACCTTCTTGGGTGCTGATGTGAATACATTTTAGAGAAGGTCCTCACCAATCCATTCCACTATCCATTCCATGCAAATGTACCAAGTTCTAGTTATATGCCAAACTTGGCCTAGATTTCATATACATAGTGCTAAAAATGAGACAATCATCCCTGCCTTCATGGAAGTGAAACTCTTGTTAATGACATGTTACCACATGTTATTATGTAAGGTTATGAGAGGAAAGATCATTTTTATATCATTTTTTGTATTAAAATTTTCAGGAAAAAATATGCAGGTCTAGGATTCATTGTCAGTAACCAGAAAAAATAAGTTTCAACCCTAATGCAGCAGTGTTCTCCAGTGTGTGTATCACATGTCTCTTCAGTTATGTCTACTCATTTGAGATGGTCTGAGCTGGGGGAACAATGTTAAGGTCTTTGTCTTATTAGAGATGAAGATTACTAGAATAATGAAATAAGCAAACAAGAAAACAAAATATAACATGTAGAATGAAAATAGAGGGCTGAAATGATCAGTAGAATAATGTGAGAATGTGATAAGGAAAAAGAGGAAAGTTTGAATAATCAATGCATTAGATATGGAACTCTACACACAATGATTATACTTGAATCTTCTGAGAGATAAAAGGAAGAATTTCCCAACAATTAACTTTTCAGCAGTGGAACAGTAGACTTCCTAAAATAGAACATTTCATTCAAATAGAGTCTATTTACAAAGCATTGGGAAAAAGTTGATTGTTGACCTCTAAAATCCCCAATATCAAAATTATATTATTAAAATAAAATTAAATATACAGATAAGGGGGAACTAGAGTAGTCATAATTTGTGGGAAAATTCACTATTGCCCTTGGCTATGCAAAACTTTTTCTAGGTTTTACATTAATGTGGAAGAGAAAATTAGACTTTTAAATCACTTTTACTCAATGATACATACACAATGATCCATGAAGATGGATGATCGGTATCAGAGTGTTCCCTGAAGTCAATTTTTTAAACAACTAATCTAAGTTAAGTTTATTCTCCTATGTAGAAAATGTCAGTCTAGTGAAAACATACAAATTTATATTGTAATTAATGTATGAAAAAAGAGATGGGCCATGATTAAGGCAATCAACGTGACTAGAATATGAGCCATCTCATTAATCATAGTCCAGCCAGATTTCAACATTAACAAAATGCATCATCTTTAATTTCATGGTTACCGTCCAATCCAAATAGAACAAAACACACAATTAAGCCATTTAAAATAGTTGGATTAGGTCACTGCATTTTTTGGTCAAACCCTTTCCTTTAAAAGACAATGGATTTCTTCATAGGAAACTACTGTTGGCAGGCCTACTTTTGAATACTGCCCATTGATTTTTGGATCTTCCATAAAGGGAAAGTGCCCAACTGCCCTAAAATAGACATTTCTTCTTGAAGTAACATTATTAGAGTATAAAGTGTAAGATTTTCCACTGTTTTTAATCTCAGAGGGAAAGATTTCAACATTTCATCATGGCATGTTTACTATTGCTTTTTGGGAAATACACCTCATCAGATTAAGGAAGTTCCCTTTCATTCTTGGTTTACTGAGTTTCTTTTTTATATGGATTTGTATTTAATCATACACGTTTTCTCATCATATGATCATATGACTTTCCCTTGTATCTGTTAATATGGTGAATTATACTGATTTTAAAGTCTTAAATCACTCTTTTATTATTGATATAAACCCAATTTGGTCATAATAGGTTTCATTTCCATAAATCACTGAATATCAATTTTTTTAGTATTTTCTTTATGATTTTTTTAATCAGAGAGATTGTCCTGTGGGTTCTCCTATGTGCATTTTCTTTATCAGATATTGGTATCAAGATCATGCTGGCTTCCTCAACAAAGTTGGTGATGACCCTTTTCTATTCTCTGGAAGTTTTTGTAAGATTTCTGTTATTTTTTTCCCTGTTTCGTAAATATCCACGGATGAAATGTCACTATTTGGAGAAAATTGGGTGAATGATACATAGGATTCTAATATTTTTGTAAATTCCTGCATATCTATAATTATTCCAAAACAAACTTTTAAAAAAATTCACTGGTGACACTTTCAGTTTCCAGTTCCACATGTAAGGAGCTTGGAAGTTGCTGCTCAATCTTAACCACAAGTACAAAGCTGAACAAATTTTAAAATCAATATCTCTTGGATAAACAACAAGGTTCTACTGTATAACACAGGGAACTATATTCAATATCCTGTGATAAACCATAATGGAAAAAATATAAAAACAGAATATATGTATATAACTGAGTCACTTTGCTGTACAGCAGAGATTAGCACAACATTGTAAATCAACTATACTTCAATAAAAATAAACTTAAAAAAATCAATAACTCTTCTTTGATCCATAAGAGAGGGGAGGACATAGGGCAAAACTCAGCCCCCAGAATTGGAGAGACAGACAGGCAAATGCAGTGAATCACAGCTTAACAGAGCACAGATTCACAAGCAGAAACTACCTTAGGATCCAGGGTAGGAATAGGAAAACCTGAACTACAATTGACAAATTGCTGGAGTGTCAGTGTAGAAAAGCATGAGAGTTAAAAACTCCAGAGAAACCAGCCAATGGGGGGGGGGGTCCTCCACAATATTGTATGTTTCGTCCAGGTGCCTGACCAGGTTCCTACTGTAAATATCAGAGAAAAATTATCTCCTGTTACCAGGAGGAGGAGGGGCAACCATTTTGAAATATACCAGAACACTGTGTTCTCCCCAAAAAAGGCTGCCTTCAGGGGAAACTAGTTAGGAAATATATATTGCAGACTCTAGGGTAACCACTAAAAAAGTAAAATAAAAAACAAAACAAATAAACAAAAAGGAATTATAACCAATATGCTAAGAAAGGAGAGAAAATGGAAACATAGAAAATGCTCAATTAAACCACAAAAGGCAGGAAAAGAGTGGAAGACAAAAATAGGAACAAAGAACAAAGGCAATATATTGAAAACAGTAATGAATATAATAGATATTAATCCAACTAAATCAATAAACACTCTGAATGTCAATGGTCTAAATGTATCCAGAGATTGTCAGAGTGGATCAAAAAACAAGATTCAGGTTTATGTTGTCTAAATCCACTTTAAATGTAAAGACACATGTAGATTAAAAGTAAATAGATGAAGAAAAACATATCATGCTAACACTAGCAAAAGAAAGCAGGAGTAACTACATTAATTTCAGAAGAAAGCTGAAAAAGCTGGCTTCAGAACAAGGAAAGTTATCAGGGATGAATATAGAAAGGCATTAAATAATGATAAAGAGGTATATTCTCCAAGCTTAATATGTGTGCACCTAACAACAGAGCATCAAATTATGTGAGGCAAAAACTAATATCTCTCTGCAAAGAAATATAGATGAATCTACTATCATAGTCGGAGATTTCAACAAACATATATCAAAAATGAGCAGATCCATTCTGCTATATTTAAAATGGATAACCAATACGGACCTACTGTATAGCACAGGGAATTCTACTCAATATTCTGTAACAATCTAAATGGGAAAAAAATAGATACATGTCTATGCATAACTGAATCACTTTACTGTACACCTGAAACTAACACAACATTGTTAATAAACTATACTCCAATATAAAATAAAAAGTGAAAACAAAAGACAGAAACAGAACAGATCTGACCAACAGAAAGTCAGTAAGGACATAGTTGCACTCAAAAACACCTTCAGTCAGTTGGATATGATTGACTTCTATGGACAACTTAATCCAACTACAGAAGAACACACCACTTTTTCAAGCCCACATGGAATATTAACTGAGATGGACCACATTCTAGGCCATAAAAACACACCTTAACTATTTAAAAATAACTTAAATCAGACAATGTCTGTTTTCAAACCACAATGAAATCAAACTACAAATCAATAACAGAAAGATAATGAGAAAATACCAAAGTAGATGGAAATAAAACAACACACTTCTAATACATGGTTCATATGATATATATCAAGTAAAACTAAAAAAAATATTTTGAACTAAGTGAAAATCAAAACAAAACTTATCAAAATTTGTGGGATGCAGTAATAGCAGTACTTAGAGGAAGATTTACAGCATTGAATGCATATATAAGAACAGAAGAAAAATCTAAAATAAATAATCTTATAGGTTTCCACTTTAGAAAACTAGAAAAAGAATAACAAATTAAATTCAAAGTAAACAGACAAAAATAAATAATAAGGATTAGAGCAGAACTCAATAAAGTTGAAAACAGGGAATTAGTAAGAAAATCAATGAAACCAAAAGCTGGTTCTTTGAAAAGATCAATAAAATTGATAAGCCTCTATCCAGACTAACAAAGAAAAAGAGTGAGGACACAAATTACTACTATCACACAGGAAGGTAGGATATCACTATAGATTCCATTGACATTAAAATGATAATAAAAGAATATATGAAAAACTCTATGCCCACAAGTTTGATAACTTAGATGAAACAAACCAATTTCTTAAAAGACACAATATGCCAAAAGGCACATGAGAAATAGACAATCTGAAAAGGCTTATGTCTACTAAAGACATTGAATCAGTATTTAACAACCTTCCAAAAGAGAAAGCACCAGGCCCAGATGGATTCACTGGTGAATTCTACCAAACATTTAAGGAAGAAATTATAACAACCCTCTACAATCTCTTTCTGAGTATAGAAGCAGAGGGAATACTTCCTAATTCATATCTTAAGGCCAGTATTGTCCTAATGCCTACAACAAGCAAAGACATTACAAGAAAAGAAATCTACAGACCAATATCTCTCATGAACAAGAATGCAAAATTCTCAACAAATTATTAGCAAAATGGAGTTCAACAATGCATAAAAAGGATTATACATCACAACCAAGTGGGATTTATCCTGGTATACAAGGCTGGTTCAGTATTTGAAAATCAATCAGGAGAAATACAAAATTCTGATTAATTAAATCATCAAAATATGTGGAGAGTTCATGTTCATGGATAGAAAGATTCAGAATTGGTAAGATGTCAGTTTGTCTCAACTTGACCTAAGATTCAATGCAATCCCAGTTAAAATTCCAGCAAATTAGTTTTCTGGATATAGACAAACTGATTCTAAAGTTTCTACAGAGAGGCAAATGACCCAGCATAGCCAACACAATATTGATGGAGAAAAACAAAGTTGGAGGACCAACACTACCAGACTTCAAGACTTACTAAAAAGATTACTTCAAGACTTACTTCAGTAATCAAGGTAGTGTGGTTTCAGTGAAAGAATAGAAAAGTAGATCAATGGAACTGAGTAGAGATACAGAAATAGATGCATACAAATATAGTCAACTGCCCTTGACAAAGGAGAAAGAGCAATACAATGGTGCAAAGATAGTCTTCAACAAGTGGTGCTAGAACAACTAGACATCCATGTGAAAAAAATAAAAACACAAAACTTACACCCTTCACACAAATTAACTCAAAATGGATCACAGACCACAATATAAAATGCAAAACTATAAAACTTATAGGAGATAACAAAAGAGAAACCTTTGGTATGGCAATACCTTTTTACAAAACCACAGACACAGTTCATGAAAGAAAGAATTGATAAGCTGGACCTTATTAAAAATGTTCTAATTTGTGAAAGACACTGTCAAGAGAATGACAAGTCACAGACTATGAGAAAATATTTACAAAAGACCTATCTGATAAAAGACTGTTACCCAGAATGTACAAATAATTCTTAAAACTCAACAATAAGAAAAGGAACCTTATTTTTAAAATGGGCAAAAGACCTATTAGAATGACTAAAATTCAAAATCATGGCAACACCAAATGCTGGCAAGGATTGGGGCCACAGGAACTCTTATTCATTGTTGGTGAAAATGCAAAATGTTATAGCCATTTTGGAAGACATTTTGGCAGTTTCTTAGAAAACTAAGCATACTCTTATGATACTATCCAGCAATTGTGATCCTTTTGCATTTACCTAAAGGAGTTGAAAACTTATGTCCACACAAAAATCTATTAATATTCATAGTAACTTTATTCATACTTGTAACAACTGGGAGGCAACCAGGATGTCCTTCAGTAGCTTAATAGATAAATAAACTGTGGTGCAACCAGAAAATAGAATATTATTCAGCACTAAAAAGAAATGAGCTAGTAAGCTATCAAAAGACATGGAAGAATCTTTATTGAGCATTACTGAGTAAGAGTGGCCAATATGAAATATCTACATACCACATGATTCCAACTGTATGTGTATCCTTGTGTCTCTGTGTCTGTTGTAATTGAGTTTTCAACTCACCTTCCAACTTCTGGGTTAGCAAGAGGGTATCTAACCTTCTTTTAGCCTTCTTTTCCTGAATGTTGATCTCCAAGGAAAAACCCAATGAAGGGGGTTAATAAGTTATCCTACCTGATTAAATGGTCTCCAGCCAATAAAGGGGTTGGGTTGTACACCAACCCACCCTAAATTTATTGCAGTGAGGCAGAATTACTTACAAACAGGATAGATTTGAATGTGACTGTTAATAAATCAAGGGCTACCAGTATACTTTTGATATTTAAAGAATTTTCTTTTAACTCTATGCTTTTGGTGTGCTTTAGTGTAGAGCCTCTATTCAGATTTTTGCACTTCAAATTGTGAAAGTTTTATATATTTCAAAAAAGAGGTAAACTAGTCATTCATTTAAGAAAGGCCTAAGGTTAGTCTCTCTCTGTACACCCACAAATAAAAGCCATTAGAAACTATAACAATGAAATCATAGTAGAGTTAGAATAATACCATGTAGAGTTAGAATAATCCCAAAGGACTGAGATGTCAACATGGGAAAAGCAAAACTACAATGTGAAATAATCAACCATTAAAAATGTTAGACTAGGGCTTCCCTGGTGGTGCAGTAGTTGAGAGTCCGCCTGCCGATGAAGGGGACACGGGTTCGTGCCCCGGGCTGGGAAGAGCCCACATGCCGCGGAGCGGCTGGGCCCGTGAGCCATGGCCGCTGAGCCTGTGCGTCCAGAGACTGTGCTCCACAATGGGAGAGGCCACAACAGTGAGAGGCCCGCGTATCGCAAAAAAAAAAAAAAAAAAAAAAAAAAAATTAGACTAACTGCATCACCTATATTTAATATGTCTAAATGTGTCTAATAATATGTCTTTGAAAAAATAATTCATTGAACGTCAAGAAATCTCATCTTTTCTAGCTTTTTCCTCTTTGAAAAGGCAGCTTACTTTTCTTTGATCTCAATTCCTCATCTCCAAAATAAGCTATGGTATACGTGAGGTTATGTGTAGTCCTTGAGAATAACTTTTAAGTATGGAAAGATTCATTTTTGTGTTTAACCAAATAATATGGAAATTAATAATGTTAAACTTCAAGAACTTAATTTTTCTATAATTTATTTTGTGTTTATCTTGGAAAGCCCGTACTCTAGCAACGTTTAGTAATTGCTTTTAAGGAACTTTTGAATAATATTGTTTACATTAACAAATTCATTAAAACATCTTAAACATTTTAACTGAATTTAAATGTTTCAATTTCATTTTTAAGTATTTCAATTGTTTGAGCATCTAACCTCTTCAAATCATATAGATCTAATATTTTAAAATTAAATTTTGCTGACATGTATACTCAAATAATCCAATTCTACACATAAATTTAGAAGAAACTTAAATGATTATTCAACTATAAATTTTAAAACTGAATTTATTCTGCATTCTAATAGGCTAAATTTTTAACATAATGTGACTGATTTATTTCACTTAGCATAATGTCTTCAATGTTCATCCATGCTGTAGCAAATGGTAAGATTCCTTTCTTTTTTAAGGCTGAATACTATTTCATTCTATGTATATACCACATTTTCTTTATCCACTCATCTGTCATGGACATTTAGGTGGTTTCAACCTCTTCATTATTTCTTACAATACATTATAAGAACATAGAATGAAACATAAAATGAATAGTGAAGACAATGGTATCACCGGTGATAATAGCTGATGCTTGGAGCTTCAAACTTAGTTGGAAGAAAGAGAATAGTTCTTAGTAATTTTTGATCTTTCAAATTCTAGAAAAGCCAACGTTGGCCCCAGAAGAGTGGAAGTGGTAATTCCATTTTTGTAGAAGAGCAGGTTTCTTGTTCTTTTTAAGGGGAGAAAGTGTATTTTTGAAGTACGATGCAAATTTAGGAGAAATGGGGGCTCAGTCTTTCTTACAGAATTTGGCAGGCTTTTTACCTCCCAAGCAAATGGACTTTGAGCATGAATTCAGTGTTTCTCTGGGCAGAACTTGTGGTTCATCCCCATGGCTGTTCCTGAGAAGGGAGGTGATGAGTGTTTGAGGAGCTGAAAACACAGGTCACTCTGGACCCAAACTAAATACAAACCTCAAAACAATGAGCCTCTGTCTGAATGCAGGTTTTCTGGCTCCCAGAGTGGCTCCTTAGCCAGCCTGATTTTCTGTGGCTATCCCGAACTGCTGGGTCTGAGGCAAAAAAATAACATCCATGCTCTCAGCTTTCAGCATTAGATACTCAGGCCAGGTACCCAAGGCAGAGATACAGAAAACCTGTTCATTCACTTTCTCCCTCTTTTCTCAGTCTCTCTCCATCTCTCTCTCTCTCTGTGTCTCTCAATCTCTCTGTGTGTCTCTCTCTCCCTCTGCGTGTGTGGGTCTAGACATTAGAAGTGTACACAAAGAAACTGCTATGCTTCAAACTGGACCATGACTGAGAGTCATGAGAAAACCCCTGATTTTCCAACTAGCACACAAGATAATGTGAGCTCTGCTGTTCCCATTCTCACACTACAAGATTTTCATAGTCAAGTTTCCATTGCCTACTCCTTTTGAGAGAAATTATCCAAAACATAAAATAGGCAAAAGGATAATTACATGTTCATGCCCATTGTTTAGCAGCCCAACCAAGGATTAGTTCATTCTCTGGGCCAGAAGTAAGCAAACTTTCCCTCCTAAGGGCAAGATAGAACATATTTTAGGCTTTAAGGGCCACATGTGGCTCTGTCACAATTCTTCAGTTCTGCCATCATCACACAAAACAGCCATAGACAACACAAACGCAAGAGTGTAGATTTGTACCAAAGAAACTTTATTTAAAATTTTTTTTTAATTTATAAAAGAAGGTGGCCAGTGGATTTTGGTCCCCTGTAATTGGTAACCTTTGTTCTAATAAAGAAAAAGGAACCTTGTCTGATTTGCTATTTGCACTTGATAAGGGCTAGGTTACAAGTTAATTTGGTAGACGTTGATCCTACAGAGTTGTAAGTTACTGTTTTCTGGTAGAACAGACAACCCAAAAGGTTAGGATATTATTACCCAGTAGGGTTTGAAAGTTTTGATTCTAACTTCAAAAGTAAAATCTCATTTTAGTGTGCCTTTCCTGATGGACTGTATGTATCAATACCTTGATAATCAACGTTTCTTTGATCCAGCTTTGTCATCCATCCTAATTAGTGAGTTATATATGTGAACTAGTGTTAATTCTATATTTATTTGAGAATCATGTTTTTAACTTTCTGAAGATTAAACATTGACCATCTAGATTTGGGGCAGCCCTACCAGCATTCCATACTCAGCACCAAGAACAAGCCCCACAAACACAAAGGAAAAAAGGCAAGAGGGAGTGGGGTGTTGTGCAAGGCCCTCCTCTTCATTCCACAGACAAGCTCACTGGACTCTTGTGAGATTACGTTGACCTTACCTAGATTCCTGATGCCACCTCCAGCACTCCCTATGTCTTCAGAGTCAATGGACATAAAAACATTCTTTTCACATCATTCAAATGAGGCAGTTCACCAATATTAAAGCTTTGAGGTATTTCTCAGTTCTGCCATTCTACAGTAGCTACCAATGCCAAGAGGATTGCTTGGCATCCTCCTCTCTCATACACCCCATCCACACATGAAACAATAATGGTTCAATTAAGGGACATATGCAAATTGTCTGAAATCTTCCTAAAAACATTATTTTGGCGATTACTTTAAAAAAATAGAATTTTTATATAAAAAGTAGCTCTCCTTTAGCTCTGACTTGTACACAAGATCCAGATTGGATCAGGTTAATTTTAGGGACCATTTCAAAGCTGCAATTGTACAGGTCTATCATTTTCAACTCTAAGTTCAACAGCTCCCTTCCTCTGATTCTTGTCATGTCTTCAAACATCATTTCTATACAGATAATTTCCAGGTCACACTATTCTGAATATCAGTCCCCACTTGCAAAGGTCTTTAAACACGTCCATCCTCCCCCAGGCTTGTTCCTCTCCCTTATTGCACATGCTATGGCACTACCAGTGACTTGACTTCTTTCCTCAAACTTAAAAAATATTGACATTTCCCTCACTCTTACCACCGCTACTCCACGTTCACTGATAGCTTCCCAGCCCAGCCTTCAGTAGCTTCATTAGCTTTCACCTGCTCAGTCATATGGTCACTTATTTCTCTCCCACATCCCCTACCTACTCCATTGATATTGCACACAGCCACAGACTAATTTTCTTAAACACCGATTTCCTTATGCCTCTCTTGCTTAGCCCTTATCAAAAAGTGGTGGCTGTTTCCTATTAATGAGCAAAGAAAATTCAAACCCAAGACCCCACCTAACCTACATACCAACATTCCCATCATAGATCCATTTGAACTGCCTTTAAGCTCTTGTTCATTCTTTTATCTCTCCCTGGTATACATTTTACCACAGGCTTCTCTTGGATTACTGTGTTTCCACATGTCCCAATCCTGCCTCAAGTTCTTTCCAATTCCCCCAAAGAAAGCAATTTTCCCTCCTCTGACTCCTATCATCCTTAGCTGTTTTCTCCCATATTAACATTCTTAGACTTCTTAAGAGTTAGTAGTCAGGAAAGTATGTATGACAGAGTCTGAAAGTTTTCAGTTTGCACCCTGATGTTGACATTTGTCACCTCTGTGACCTTTGTAACCCACTAAATGGCTCCATGCCTTAATTTTTACATTATCTGTAAAAACTTAAGACAATAGCATCTGCTTCTCCAGGCTTCTGTAGGAGTAAATGAGTGAAATTGGCCCATAGTAAGCATCATTCACACGACTCTTAAACATTCCATCTTGTATATCTGAGTCTGACTCCTAGTTAAAACTATTTAATGAGGGCTTTGAAAAGGATTGTTTTTTGGGTGCCCAGCATCCTTTCCACCTTCTTTTGGTAACTACTTTCTGGAAGATTATTTTCTCTCATTAGGTCCAGTCCTGGAAAGACTATAAGTCAAAAGGCCTGGCCTTCCCTGCCAAACATGTGGGCACATTACTTAAGCAAGACAAATTGGACTTTCTCTCTTGGGACTTTGTACCTTCACCTGAGTAATAAAAGGTTGAAAAAGAATAATTAGAGTAGCTTTACTTCAACCTTATGTCCCCAACAAAACTGTTGTATAGTTACTCTTATTGAGATCACTGGTTTTGTCTATTCTGATCCTGACTTTTGTTCACTTCGTCTTTTGTCTTTGCCTTCAGTCCTGCACCCCCTCCAAATCCCTCTAGTAAATTTCATTTCTACTTGAGTTAGCAGAAATGAATTCTGTTGCTTGCAACCAAAGAATCCTAGCACAGAATTATACATCTATCTTTTAACCTCCAATAGCCAAAACCCAATGTATAGTACTTAAAAGTCTTCAGTAAATTTTTCTGATAGAGGAGAATTCTTCAGCCTTTGTTGGCCTTGTCTGTATACACTTTAGCTTATGTTCATTTTCTTAATTCCATGATAAATCAGAACTCTTGCAAGCTTCATTTTACTTCTGTTCTAAAAATCAAATATTTGTGCCCCTGTTGTTCCAAAAATAATTTAAGATAATTTCATGCACATTTACATAGAAAACTAAGACAATGGGGGAAAAGTTAAAGTGAAGGAAGTGGGACTTTTCTCACAAAGAAAGTTACAAAAAGAATAAACTAAAAAATCCACTATCTTGATAATAAGATTAATTTCAAACACTTCATTTCTGGTCCAATACTGTGTACCTTGACAATCCCATAAACTCACCTGAGAAGTTTTGTGGGTTTTCTTGGGGGTGTTTTTTATTTGTTTGTTTTAAAATATGGTGATTAGCTCTCACCAAAGATCAATTTGACCTGAAGTGCTGGGTGTGGGACCTGGAGTGCAGTATTTTTTTAAATGCTCCCAGTTGATTGTGATGCAAAAAAAGGATGGACAATTTGAGAATAATAGAGCCAATCAATTATACAATATGATTAAAGTGGAATATTGATCTTCAAATGATACTTGTCAAGTGTAGAAAACTCTGTGTAGATTTCAGAGCAAAAATGTAAGCGTGAAAGATTCGGGAAAATAAACTCTTTTGAAAAACACTAATACTCTACAATTATTTTTCCATCAAAATAAAATAGTGCCAAGTACATGGTCTCTTCCAAGTAACAAATCTGTAAAACCCAAGAGAAATTTTAAAACCACTCCTTCAAATAGCACCCATCCGGTAGGCAGATGGCCTGTTTTAGTTCATTTCCCGTTTCTGCTTGGTGGAGTTCATGGGGTATTTCGAGAATCAGTGGGTAATTAGAAATTGGGTGCCAATTTAGATATTTGATTTGGAAATTGAATTTTTGAAACCATCAGTTCTAAATACAGGGCAATCCCTCCTTATTATACTACCCCAGAAACTGGCAATAAGAAAACTCTAAAAACATTTATAAATGTAGGAGCCGTATTCTCTGAGCTGCAGGTGGAGCACACACAGCTGCCAGGACAAGTAAGACACCTGCTCTATCCTTGAGTGCCCTCAGAAGGGTAGGGAAAGGAGAACAATGGGGTCTGCTGTGGTATAAATCTGGGGAGTAGTTATAAATCAGTGGATTAAAGAGCAATGTGGGGAGACTTTTCTGAAAGGCCATGCACAGTGGTCCCTGGTAATAAGAAATCAAGGTTGGTAGCCCTAGGCAGATTTGTTAAATGTAAAAGACCACTGGACAAGTTACATACCTGACATAATCAGTCATTAACACCTTAGAAGACACATTACTTCATCAGACACATAATCAGCTATTTGTTCCAGTCAGTTCAGCAGATGTTTATGGACATCTACTGCCTATGTGACATTGTTCTAGCCTGAGAGACCTCAATCTCAAAGGTAATTGTGAAAAAGGATGATGTGAAAACCTTACTAAAAGACAGATCTTTGAGCCACAACCTCAAATATTCTGATTTACGATGATTGTGGAGGGGTCAGGAATCTCATTTTAACAGCCACCCAGGGATAATTATGATGCTGATGGTCTAAGAACAACACTGAGATACCCACGAAGATTTATACTATGCCTCTCTTAAGAATAACTTAATTTGAGGGGAGAAGAGAATTTAAGAAAAACCTGAGTCAGGTAGGACTCCAGCAGGGGTTTCTGTCTGCAGTAAGGAAGCTTCAAAGAACAAGGAGTGATGGGAAAGTCCTGAGTGCCCTCTATCCCAGGAGTCAGGGAGGACCACAAGGAGGAGCAGATGAGCAGTAGCTAAGAACAAACCTCAGAATTTTAAACTTTGCCTCAGACCCACTTGGGGAGAACAGCAGTTGGGAAGTATAAGACTAAAAGAAAATTCCAGATTGGCAAATAGTCAACAAGTATAACTACCTGCCAGGCATTGCAAAGATGGTTTAGACACATTATCTTCACTGGGAGGCAGCCGCATCTTCTTGGTTAGGAGCATGGACTCTAGGGCAGTGTTATCAACCCTGAGTACACCTGAGATCACCTAAGATCTTTGAAAAATGCTGATACAAGGCCTCAAGCAGAGTTTCTGATATAGTTGGTTAAGGGTATATTCTATGCCTTTGCATTTCTTTAATGGTTCCCAGTGAGGGATGAGAACTAACAATCTAAAATGGTGTTCTGCAAAATTTGGAGTGTATCAGAATCACCCAGAGACCTAATAGGGAAATAGAAGCCCAGGCTTCCTGGATTAGGCCAGGGCCTAGCTTCTTGTGTTTACTGAGTCCTGGTGGGTGATTCTGATCCCCACAAAGTTTGAGAACCTCAGATTGTGAGACTACATGGGTTTGAAGTAGGCTTCACCACCCCTCAACTGGGTGCCTTGGGCTAGTTATGGATGCCATTTGTGCTTCATTTTCCACACCTGTAAAGCAAGAAGAGTAGGACACATCTGATGAGGGATTAATGTGGATAGCAGGGGAGACTCTTTCCTTCTCCCTTTTGGCTTGCTTAGCAGAGAGCTGGCTGAGCAGCTCTGAGTTTTCTCAATAGAAGAATGGGCTGATACCGGCCCCCAGTCCCATCATACCCACTTCTAATGAGACCACTTTCCTGAGGAGGGAGCTTCTATCATTTCATAATTTCATAGATATTCTCTGTATATTCTCCCCCAACCCTCATTCTCACTACAGTTATGTAGAATTATGGTTTTTAAAGTTCATCGTATATTGAACCACTTGGAGGACTTGATAGAACACAGATTTCTGGGTCCTCCTCCTAGAGCTTCCAACTCTGTAGGCCTGACTATGGCCTTATAATTTGCATTTATTAAGGTTTCAAGTGATATTGACATCAGTTTGAGATATACTTTGAGGACCACTGATGTAGAACCCTTTGGGGACAGGGCTCTTCTCTACAGAACCACTGGTCAGGCCTGAGCTCTGGTCTTACAGAGACAGAGGAGTGTGTCTGCTTTACTACACTGACTAAAACATTTCCCCCAATAATACCTCTTTTATATCTGTACTAGCTAGGGCTAATGGTGTGTGCCTGTGACTACAATGGGCATCTTATATGTTGTCACATGTAAAATTGTTTTAAAATGTGCTTAACAAAGAGTTTGGGCCTTTAAACAGAAGCCAACATTGTTTTTCATTTGTCAAACCCCTCCTGAGCACCAATTTTGTGCCAGACATTTGGTAGATGCTGGAATTACTATGACGTATAAGACACATTCCTTAAACTGTAGGAATTGACAGTCAAGAGGAAAATAAAATCATGCCCACAGATAATGATAATATAGGCAGGATCCTATTAAGTTTTCAACTGAGGAAGGGCAAAGGCCATGACTTGTTTCTTTGCAACCATACAACTCCTACAGGAGGAATAAAAAGCTGCCCCCTGACCCAACACTCACTCTCCTCCTTCTAGCCACCAGCCCTGACTTCCAGAGTTTACTGCAGAGATGTGCTACATGTATGCAGTATTAGGCTGGATTAGATTCATCAAAGATAAGCATTGTGCAGGGAACAGCATTTAACAAACACCTATTAGATGTGGTTTCATCCTAAATTACTTTTGCCCACACTCAGATGCTCAAAGTTTTTATCATTCTTCTTGTCTGCTATTTACATAGAACCTTTCTTCAAAGAGCCACCACCTCCTATTCAAGTGTTATCTTCATTTCCACTACCTTCCTGAGAGATCACAAAGAGTCACTGATGCCTTCATTTCATGGAGGAGATGTGAGATTCAGAGACATTAATGGTTTGGCTCAGAGCAGAGACTAGAAACCAGAACTCCTACTGAGGAAACCAGGGTTCCATGTTCTGTTGTGTCATAAGGAGTCAAAGATGTATACCACCCAGGGGCATGTGTCTCACTTGTCTCAGAGGACAAAAATTAGGGGCAAAAAATAATAATAAATGAAGCCAGAGGAGAGGAATTATTTTTCAGAAATCATGCCTCATCTTCTGAGAGCAGAGTCTTGTCCTCTTCAAGGGATCATCACAAACAGGCCACTTTAAATGAAGATATAAATTTACGTTTTCACACACAGGAGACAGTAGCTCCTTCTACCTGATTTCTGTTCTTGCCAAGAAGTGTTTATTCTTACCCAAAAGCCTCCAACAATGTTTAACCAGTGGTCTGAGCTGGACCACCCAGCTGCTGGTAAGAAGAAAGAAACAAGCATTCCCCAGATCCATGTTTTTCTATATTGGCAAGGCTGGGAAAGAATGAGACCTGCATGTTAAAATATCAGGACTTTCCTCATTTAAAGTAAATGGCATCCAGAGTCTTATAACATTAATGTTAGTAGGTCGGGGGAGAAGTTGGACAGAAAAATGGTTGGGTTTTCTCACTCAGATACTTTCATGTAGCAGCAAAGCCATCCTCTGATCCACTACCCAATCAGAATTAAAAATAAGGTCTGAGCCAACTGTCCTTTGCTGGAACTCATGTGACAGAAATCCAGGTCTCCTTCTCAGCTCCCAGTTTATCATAAAAGCAGCTTCAAATTCAGCATTTCAGCCATGCCACCTAGAATACTGTCTTCCAAATTTGCTCATTTCCAGGAAATCCTACAAATATTTACAATTTGAGGTCACTTTGGAATAACATCTTCTAGATGCCAATGGAAAAGAAGTCTAGCTTGATTTGAACCACAACAACTTCTATACTAAGTCAGAACATCTTTACTGTGAGAGACATAGAACTGAAAAATCAGAATCATTGGAAAGTTTGCACAGGGAGTGTAATGAAAGCCCAGTTCCTGCGGAAGTCCAGGAGGAGTTCTGCATGAATTTAGTTGTATTTAGCTAAGATTATGGTAAAATTTTTCTGGCTTGTGGTCATCCCACATTTGAAGGAATCCTAGTAAACGACTGACTCTTGATCAACACAGGTTTGAACTGCAAAGGTCCACTTATACAAAGATTTTTTTCACTAAATACTTACCACAGTACTACACGATCTGTCGTTGGTTAAATTGCTGGTTGGATGAATCCATAGATGCAGAACTGTGGGTATGGAGGAGCTGTAGATACAGAGGAACCGCATATATGGAAAGCCAACTATAAATTATATGCACATTTTCAACTGTGAGGAGGGTCAATGCTGCTTACCCCGGTGTTGTTCAAAGGTCAACTGTATTAGCATAATTTCTAGATTTCTATTCTGTCTGCACTAAACAACTCAATAATAAGTAATTAGACCTCTGAAACCTGGCATAACCATAGGCAGCAGATGCCTGCTTATATAAATAATCTCATCACCACCATTTTCATGTTTATATAACCTATAATCATTCACCAAATGCCTATGAAGATCTCTGTCTAAAGAAAACCCCTTACCCAGATAATGTATGGATAAAGTTCTAATAGGGAGAACTGAGGAAGACAGCTGTCCTGTATCCTTAGATCTTCACATTAATGTTAGCCAATACCCAGCCTAGAAGAGAGAAGTCATCAAAGACATTTGTCATTGTGTCATTTTGATCAAGATCTAGACTAGTTCTCCAATATCCACAGAAGACTAGGGGTGTCTTGCAAAGAGTAGGGCAATGGCATTTTATTTCCCTGATAAGCCCACATCATTCAAAGCCTTAGCAGAGACTTAACCAAAGTTAGTCATGACCACTGGGTCATGGGTGTGGGGGCAATGAGGGAGAAAGGAGAACCAGTTGGATCTTTAAAGTCTTGGGAAGTTGTATTGTTATTTTAATAGAAATGTCAGACTGCTTTGGCTTGGAAAATCTTAGTAGTTTGTGGCTTCCTGGGAATAATAAGGATGTCTCAAGATTATCTCATCAGAATACATTTCTGAATAAAGCTCATGTAAATTACAGAAACATTTCTTCCATTACACCTGTTCACAATCTTTTCTTTGTTTCAGCCTCTCCTCTTCACCTTAATAGCAGAGATGTTATCAGGGTAAGAATTAATATACCTTGAGTTTAGCAAATTTCCCCCTTATTTCAGATAGCTTATAGTTGGAGATCTTCACCAATGTGTAAACTCTTAGCATTTTGTGACTTTAATATCAACCTATTAACAGAGGAAGGGCCTTCCTCCACATCTTGATTTTCAGGGTATCTATGGCTCCCCACCCCAACATGCACCACAAATAAATAATGTCTCTTGTAGCCAAGGTGTTATGAGAAAGCAAAACATTCCAACTCAAAGGAAACATGAGTTATTTGGGGTTGTCTTGGTTTAAACGAGTAATTTGAGGATAATAGGGGCCTACAACATTGTTTTGATTTGAAGAACAAGATGTACAAATACAGAATAGTACCCCACCCTGGACCCTATACCTTGAAAGGATCAAGAATTGATTCCCCTTTCTAACTGAAGTTCTCCATTTAGCCAAGAAGCTCATTCTACAGTATTGTCCTCATAATACCACTGAACGAGCAACATGTATTTTCTTAACAGAAGGGTTTTCTACTAAACTGAAACAGGGCAGCCAACTCTAACACTCAACTTTATTTCCAGAGACATTTAATTTTCTTAATTGGACTCAGATGAAGACAGGAAGAGAATTAAAGACTTACCTCAAAATGCAAGTGATGACTTCCAACTCTCACTCCATCCAGTGACCAACAATGAGCAAACATAGGATGCTATTTCTTTTGATCCTGCTAAACAAAAGTTTCTTACCTTTGGGCACACATTAGAATCACCTTGGGGAATTTCAAAAATCTTAATGCTCACACTACCTTGGACAATTTGATTAGGAATTCTGGGGATGGGGCTCAGGCCTTCATATGTTTTGAAGTCCCATTGGTGACTCCAATGCACAGCCAGGGCTACAAATCAAAGTCTTAAACTAGTAGCTTTCAAACCTTAGTGTACATCAGAATCACTGGGAGGGCATGTTAAAATGCAGAGTGCTGGGCCTCAAATCTAAGGTTTCTGATTCAGTAGGTCTGGGATGGAGCCCAAGAATTTGCATTTCCAATGAGTTCCCAGGTGATGCTGAAGCTGATGCTTTTAGTACAAGGACCACACCTTGAGAACCAATGTCTTACATGAATATACTAATCTGAAAGTTTTAGGCAGAAGAAAGTTCATTTGTTTACATTTTAGAGAAATTGGTTTAATACAAAAAACCCATTTTAATAGCATCATTTAATCTTTAATTTGACAAACTAATGGAAATACTGGTGACAGTGCCAAAGAGCAAGTCTTAATGGCTTCATTTCCCTCCCAATTATAGAAGAAATCCAGCTCATAAAATATAACTGAAATGTTTAAACAAACCACCTATGTGGTACTTAGGTGAAATTGTAACCCTTGTAAAACAGCACATATTATAATCAATTTCATGAATATCTGGTTTGTTTCACCCAGTTCACTTGAAAATTTGAGCAGCTGGGCATCATAGAAGGAGAATTGTATAATCACACCTTGATTAGTAAGAAGACAATAATTCAAAATATTTATCTAGTTTGTAATGTTTTTCTCATTCCTTAGGAAAGAGCTTTCTCCCAATTTTTGCAAAACCCCCAATGTGTCCATTCTCCCTACCAGCTGAAGGACATCACACTAACTCCCTCACGTGACAATCATGTCTTGGTATCATTGTGACAATTCCATTTCTGCCTCTTTGGGGTTTTGATTTTTGGTAACTGGCTATGTATATACCAATTATTTATAAAATAATTTTTTAAAGATTTGTAGGTAGATGCTCATATCAGCTTTATTCATAATAGGAAAAAAAACTAAAAACAACATAAATGTTCATAGACATTAGGATGATAAATAAATGTTGGCATATTTATACAGTGAGGTACTATACAAAAATAAGACATCGGTGCACCCACAACAACATGATGAATCTCATAGGTGCAATGTTGAATCAAAGAAGTCAGACACAAAAGAGTTCATACTCTATGGTTATATTTACACAAAGTTCAAGAACAAGCAAAACTAACTTATAGCCACAAAACTCAGAAGAAGAGTTGCCTTTAAGGAGAGTGTTTACTAAAATGGGGCTTTAAAAAGACTTCTGCAGTGCTTGAAATATTCTAACTCTTATTCTAGGTGGTAAAGTGGCTGCATGCATATGTAAATATCAATTGAACTTATGATTTGTGCACTTTATATGGTATAACTTAATAATTTAATTTCAAATTTTCATTAATATAAAAAATTACTTTGTGAAATATTATTCAAATTCAAAAGTTGCTTATATGCTGAAATTAATAATTACTAATGATGAGTCTAATACAAAAAATAGTCCAAAAGATTTGTTTATAAATTCAATCGTAGAAGACTTCCATGTAAAGATTCTTTATTTCCCCTTTTTCAAATATTTTTTACAGATTATGTATTTCCTCTTCTTTTTAGTGGGACTTCTTTTAAAGTCCCACCAAAATAAGAATAAGGTATAAAATTCTATGAATCAAAGACAAAGAGAATGGGGAAGAGAGAGTCTGCATTAGCATACAAAAAATTTCAACAAGTTTGGCAAGGGAGAAAGCAGATGAAAGATGGTAACTGAGTTAGCAAATACAGAAAAATGCAGCCTAAGGTCACTGTGAAGGAGATGGGGAAAATAATAGGGTTCTTTTACCCTGAAGAAACCTAGAAAGACACGGCATTCAGATGCACTAAATATGATGGTTAAAGCAGAAGAGGCAAGATGCGGGGTTGAAAAATAAAGTTTATTAACTGATAGTCTATATAAGACATGCCAGAGAATAGACTTCCAGATCCTGTGCAAGCAGTAAAAAGGTACTTCTCTGAAGAAACTGAGTGGCCCCAATTTTAAAGAAATGCTGCTTGCATACTAGCATATATGAGTCCTCAATTAAATAATTTAATGTTCTGCTCACAAGCCAAATAACCATCCTAATATAAATCCCATCCAAAAATCCCACCAAAGCCAGTAAGTTTTAGTGCCTCACTCTTAACATGAAATAGACAACCAAGGACCACCAGATAGTGTAATATGCTTCCAACATATAAAGAGACAAAAACAAACAGAAAAAAAAAAGGAATCTCTAGAAAATACTAAATAAAACTTCATAAGAAATGTTTAGTGTGCAACAGTGAAAAATAATTATTGTATTTGGAAAACAAGAAATAATGGAGAAGAAACAATTGTTAGAAATTAAGAATATAATCACCAAAATAAAAAATTCAAAATAGATTGAGAAGATAATACCAAGGAAACAGATAAAATAGAACAAAGAATCAAACAGAACAGAAAATAGAAAAAAAGAACAGAAAAAATATGAGAAAAATAATGAGGCTTGGATAATTAATATGAGAAGTAGGCATTTCAGATGGAAAAAAATGGGACTAGAAATGGGAAGAAATTATTTAACAAATCATATGTGAAGGATTACCAGAGTTAAAAGACATGCATTTCTTAATTGGAAAAGCCCAGAACAATAAAGGATAATTAAATAAAAAGACTACACCACACACATCATCATGAAGTTTAAGAACCCAGGAATAGTTTATGGGATGTGTAGTAAGGATGTCGATGGACCTGCTCTCATTACAAAAACAATGAAAATACTGCAAAACAATTAAAACCAATGATTTCAGAACTCTTGAAACTAACCAAAACCAATGAACAAACTGAAAATTGCTTGTCCAAGAGAAATGACTTCCATATCTCGGTAAGACAGTGGATGTTTTTTCTTTTCCCCACACCATGTGCCTTGTGGGATTTTAGTTCCCTGACCAGGGATTGAATCTTGGCCCTTGGCAATGAGAGCGCAGAGCCCTAACCACTGGACAGCCAGGGAATGCTCAAGACAGTGGATTTTATGGCATTTATCTTGAGGCTATTCCATCTACACTCTACCTGACCAGCTCAGTGGCACTGTAGTCATGAAAAGCCAGCAGCCTCAGAGCTGGAGAAGACTGGCATCATTTAGAGCTCTGTTAGAAGCCTTGTATTCAGGTCAATATTTTGTCCAATCTGGTAGCTCCCTAGAAGAATCTCCATTTCCAAGTTCTGCAGTTATTTGATCTGACTGGGAGTTCAGCTCAGCCAAAAAAGCCTTATCTTCAGGAGTTTGGTATAAATAATAGCAATTTCCCAGCAACATTGCAGATGCCTAAGGCTGTGATTTGAGTTAGAGAAAGCTAGATCCCAGACAAAAATGTAAAAGGAAGTCCTAGAAGGAAGCTTGAAAAATTCCAACATTTTCCTGGGGCTCCAAAAGGCCTCTCTCATGCACAGGGCTCTGTGCAAGCCAAGGAAAACCTCGAGAAAGTATAAGACCTCAGCCATTCACCTCTGGGTGACCTTGAGGCCTGGCACAAGCAGGAAGTGAAACCTAAAGCTGTCTTGTAAATTTCCTGAACTGTGAAGGTGACCTTTCACACACAGATGCCCTTGAGAAAGTGTAGAAGACAGAAAAGCAAGGTATTTAATGACTGACTAATCATTAGCTTACTATTAAATTGTACTGACCAAGTGTCAACCCCTAGGAAGCAAAGAATAATAATCACACTTGGGTGGATTAGTCACTAATGATTTTGTAAGCTCCTTCAGGACAGGGACTTTATTTTGTTCACCAAAGTGCTCCCAATCCCTTGTATATTTGCTGAATTCAGTGAGTACATGAACACTCAATATGAAGTAATAAGGTTGAATCACTGTCATTTTGTAAAAAGAAAAAGAAAAGCAAACATTATGAATCTAGTACCTTTTATCATTGTTTGAGATATGAGGTGACAAAATAAACCTTATGGATTAGAAAATAAAGTAGTATGAAAAAAAATTAAGTGCTGAGGTGGTGTGGTGGACCCTGTGATAGCCAAATCCGCCTTGAGGAATGAAGGACTTATACGCCCATTGACTGGTAGTGATTCAAGAAGACAGCCTCCACCGTTAATACTCTGTGGACTGCCTCAGTTGAAGAAACTACCTTATCCAAGACTGTGCCTCCTTCCAGGGCAGCCTACATCCAAATACTGATCAAAAAGGGAGTACAGAGGTGCAGCCCCTTCATCCTAACTTGGTCAACTCTAAAAGGTCAAACTAATCCTAGCATGTCCATGTCCACAGATATTGCATTCTCCCTCTGCCCCATCCTGCTTCTTTTCCCTCACTTCCACAACTGTCCATCATGAGAGCATCATTAATGAATGGGATGCCGGGTGATCTCTATCTCAGAAAACTAGGAGTCAAGCCTCCTAACAATTTCTTCCACTTTATCAATCACCTCATGCATGAACCCATGCAAGAAGGTGCTCCATGTTATTTTTATTCTAGAATAAAGTAAGAGTTCTCCTAGAATAATAAGTACTTGTTTCCTCGTCTTCCACTATTTGGTATGGTTTAATTAAGTTAGTATGTCTTTGCTTCTGTCAAACCTTGGATAGAGGTTTAACATGTTCTCATAAAAATATACAGAATTTGTTTATTATAGACTTACCATGTCTTTCTATTTCTGTTATTTGTTTTAGAGATTGGTGATCCCTGCCATGATTACACATATTAACAAATCAGTTCCCAACTCCTCTGGCAGAATTCTGAGAAACCTTACTTGGAAAACACCTGGTAAAACATATTTTTATTCAACTTCAGGCAATTCAAATGCAGCTGAAAGTCACTTAAGTGGAAACTCAACTATGATGCTGCTTTTAAAATCAAAAGCAAGATTTCAGCTCCATGGGATGTGACAGGTTGCCAGGTGTTTAATATTCAAGGGGCAAGCACACTGTTGGTAGCTTCTTTACATAATTGACAAACCAAAACTCAAAGTACTAAGGTTAACAATTCACTACTCTTTGACCACAGAACTGGTATTGTGATATTCCTCTACTGCCTATAAATCACTTTCATAGAGCCATTAGAGGGTTGTTTTGAACCTCTAAAAGAGTAGCAGCAAACCTCTGAGTAGCTGAGCAATGTCAGAACAATGTACAGAGTGGATTTAGGGTCACTTTGGAGCCACCATCATTCTTCTTTCTTGCTCCTGAATCTGCCAGATTATTTTGGCCCGAGTGCTGTGTATTTAAATTCTATGCAGATGATAGTACAGACAAGTGGTTTTCTCCACAAGGTCTTTGATGAATAGACTCAGGACATCAAACATAAGCATACTTCCAGATGTCACAAAAACTTTGCAGAGGCTTTGCAGTGAGACAGACACTGTCTCACTTTGTCACAGATGTCACAAAAACTTTGCAGAAGGTTTGCAGGTTATGTTTTGCCAACCACCTGGGCTGTGAGACAGACACATCAGACAAAGGATGTCACATAATTTGACCAACATTTTCACTGGTGTCCAGAGGTCAAGGAGCCTTGCTTTTCCCTGTGTGTGTGCCACAAGGCACACCAGTGATCTGTTATTAGAGGAATGTTAGAATAGGCAAGTAATTGAAAAAGAATGGTATTGAATGATACTAATTCAAAAATGAATGAAAATTTCTTAAGGAAAGATAAAATTATGTTGTTTTATACTATTTTGCTTCTTTTCCTTTGAAGGTAGAAAAAGAACTGTAAATTGACATTTCTGAATGCCTAAATGTGCCAGTTGCCTCACATAATTTTTATGCCTCATTTAATTTTCACAATACATTATGAAAGGATGAAGCTAATGAATCCTTAGAAAGTCCATAATCTGCCTAAGTTTGCACAAAGAATAAAGTGAAAATATGAGGATTTGAACACAGGTCACAGTGACTTCAAAATAGTTGATTTTCCCACTTTTATATCTTATTCCAAATGGGTTATAATCCAAGTCCTAATTAAAGATTCAAATTTGTTCTCTTTTGATGATTTGCTGATTTTTTTAAAATCATAAAGCAAGTGAAAAATGTTTCCCATCCAGTTCACATTTCTATTACCTTTCTTTTCAATGGTGAACCTCTTGGCAGACATTTTTATTCATAAAATTGGCCATGCTATTTTCAAAATTCTATTGGTCCAAATCAGAATGGGTTATACTGAGATGAAACAGACACTGACCCTACCTCTTATTTGTTGTTTAGCACAGGGCATTGCACAAAAATGCCTACCATTCACAGGGAAAGCTTCATGCACATTTCAGCTAGACTTTAAAGGATTAATGGAGGGAGGGAAAAGGACATTTTAAGCATAGGGACCATCATGGACAATCATAGTGTGTGTAAATGAAGAGGAAATAATTCAAGGTTACTAGGACAGAGGATATCATTCTGTTTCATAAAGGTTAAAACAGTAAGTCTGGAAAAGAGAAGTATAGAAGATTGCAAAAATTATCTCAATTCTTCACCCATTTTTGCAACCATATCCTTTGCCATGTACTTTTGCTGGCCCCCCATCTGGGGATGGGGTAACTGCCCCTTGACTTTGGCTCAGCCATATGACTTGCTTAGGCCAATAGGATGTTAACAGGTGTGACACAACAAAAGCTGAAATGGGCTTGCTTGTTGGGGCTTATTATGCCTCTGCCATTGCCACGAGAAAGTGCCTTGGGATAGCTTGTTGGGGGATGAAGGCATGTGAAACACAGCCAAGTGTTTCCAGCAGCCACTGTAGCCCCAGCCAAAGCAGCCTAAATCAGCTGACAACGAGGCAACCCCAGACATGTAAGTCCAGCACAGTTCAGCAAGGTCACCCAGCCAACCCCCCGATGGTTCCAGATATGTAAGCAATAAACACAAATTTTTGAATGACACTGAAGTTCTGTTCTCTGTTATACAACAATATGTAATAAACACAGCTAACATAAGGAATAATAAATAAAACAGATAAGTGATACAGGGAGTAATGAGATTTTGTGAGAAAATCTATCATCATCCATAGAGGTGATAGAAGATTTTTAAATGAACCATCTCAACAGCCTGCTTCTCAGATCTATGTAGGTCACTCAAAACACTGAGATCTTAAAAAAGGGATTTGTCAGCAGTCCCTTTACACCATGACAGCCCTCCAACTCAAACTCTGATGCCCCATAGACTTTTATTCAGTCTGTGCTATGACAACCTCGTCCCTTCATACCCTTCTTTCATTTTGTCCCGTATGACATTTCTTTTCATGTCTAATTTTTCCTAAGAGAAACAAGCATCTCTGAAGGCCGACATTTTGTTTTTCTCTTCTTTGCATCTCCTGGAGTGCTCAGCATAGTGGTTTTGCAAATGGAAGACAATTCAGTATATAACACATTTTTAAAACAGAAAGAGGAATTGGAGGCAAGAAGTAAGTTTATTTATGAAACAATCTCTTTCTTGAAATTCCAAAATACCAAAGGTTTTGGCAACTCATTGATGGCAAAACTGACCTAAACTGACAAGAAGCTTTTTATAATACCCCCACTCCGTTTCACTGTAGAAATATTAATGTGTTTGAATATGGAGTATTGACTCAAGCCCCACTAATATATGGCATATGGATAATGTTTAAACAATACCAAAAACCTCTGAAATACATCTGGGCCCAAGGGCTTCAGATACAGGTTTATGGGCCATATTCTAATAATCCAGATGGAAAATGGGAAGTAACTGGAGACTGAACTGAAAGCACATCAGTGGGAATGGAGACAAGAGAGCAGATTAGAGAAAGATTGCTGAAGTGGAATAGAGAAGTCTTAGTCAATCAATATACACCCAGTCAAGAGAAAAGGAGGATTAAAAAAGAGAAAGCATAGTTAGATCCACTTTTGTAAAAATACTGCAACTGAGGTACCAGAAAGTATGGAAGCACAGCTGCATGCCCCTTCTGTGAAGATCAAGGGAGTTGCTTCATTCTGGCTTCATCACCACTTAGCTGAACTTCTCTTGTGTAAATGGTTTCCTTTTAATCTCACAAACACTTTTGTGAAGACTGATGGTTTCCAAACTTAATAGGGTTTCATAATTATCAGAAGAATTAATTTAATATGAAGATTCCTGGGCCAGGGCCCAGGTTGTCCTGGGGCTGGAGCCTGCCCACTGGTGGATGGAGTCAGGCCCCAGAGTCTCTGGCTGCAGGACCCTGGAGTCCTAGGTCTAATAACTGCACCCTGGTGTGTGGGACTGTGTCCCTGCCTGGTTAGTTGCTTGGTCTGATGTGTCCCAGTGCTGGTTCCTACATGCTAGTGGGTGGGGATGGGTCTGGATCCCGAGCTAATAAGCTAGAGGGAAAGTTCCAAAATCACGCTTGCCAGCACCAGCATCCACGTGTTAGAATGAGCTCCCCAAAATGGCTGCCACCAGCGTCTATGTTCCCAGGGTGAGCGCCACTTGCCTCCTGCCCCTTCAGGAGACTCTGTATGATCAGCAGGTGTGTCTGACCCAAGATTCTTTCAATTTACTTCTTCTGCTCTGGGTCCTAGAGATTTCATGTGTGCCTTTTAAGATTAGAGTCTCTATTTCCCACAGCCTCTGGGGGTCCTGAAAGTAAACCCCATTTTCCTTCAAAACTAAATGTTTGGATGCTTCTCGTCCCAGCACAAGACCCCCAGGCTACCCAATGTGGGGCTCAGACATCTTGCTCCTTGGGGAGAACCTCTGCAATTGTAGTTATTCTCCCCCTTGTGGGTCACTCACACAGGGATATGAGTCTTGACTCTACTACAACTCCACACTCCTACCCATCTCGTTGTAGTTTCTTCTTTATATCTTTAGTTGTAGAAGGTCTTTTCTTGTAGGTTCCAGTCTCTCTCATCAATAATTTATCTGTAAATTGTTGTAATTTTGGTGTGAGCATAGGAGTAGTTGAGCCCAGGGTCTTCCTACTTGTCATCTTAGGAACTCCCAATAGTTGGCTATTCTTATAACTTCCTTTGTGAATAGACTATTACCTTTAGAAAAAATCAAGTGAATTTTTAATCTTACTGTCATAACAAATTGTAACTCTACCCTGATTTCAAATCAATTGGAGACACAAGTTTTATTTATAAAATTGACTCACACAGAGTTATATGCCTTTAGATATAGTTCTAATTTTAGGAAGGAATGAGAGATGGACAAGGTTGTCCTAGGCACCTAATTATCACCAAGCTTGGTGTGGAAAGTCTACATCCCACTTAGAATTTGCAACTTTAAGGGAATAAACATAAATTTTACAATTAACATTCTGACAAATATGGTTTACTCAAACATATCCTAACCTCAGTTTTAGAAGTTAATAATCCTTTAAACTATTGTATTATAAAAAATATCAATATTAACAAAATTGCCTTTGCCCTTTTTAGTATATAAATTCAGAAATACAACTTTGTGTTGACTAGATACATACTTAGTGAAGATCTATCTAACTTTAATGTTATGGTACCAAGAAAATGACTAGTTGCTAAACTTTTCTTAATCCTCCAACACAATGAAATAGAGAGTTTCTACTTCTGGGTGAATTGTTTCCAGCTGTTTTAGGTCTTTTTGCCATTCTGCTCGAGAGGCCAAAGAGAGGCTGTCATTGGCCCCTCTTCCCCTTGGCCAGGGCAGGTTGGAGTTCCTTGATTGACAGGTCCACCAGATTACTCAAAGTTCAAGTTTTGACATCCATTATTTCAGAAATTCTTATTAAAATATTGAATGAGGTTGATGGATTTCTTGCAGTTACATTTGACATTCTAGTCAAGGCTGAATTAAAGAAATTTATTTATATTTTTCACACCCCTTCACTGATAAACCAGTAGCTACAACAATGCTATAATCCTTTTGGTAACTATAGCATCTTTTTAAATATTGATTCTTTGGACAACGAGCTCAAAGGGATTAAAAGACCAAAGACTGTACAAATAAGAAAACAATAAGCATAATTTAATCACAATTGCAGGACAGTCATACCAATCTTAGTCTACAAAAGCACCCGTTAACACAAGGCTACATTCCAGTATATTTCAATAAAAAGCCATTCATAACTTGACTCTTTGCCTCTTACCTCTTACTTACAGAGATTGACATTCGTCTTTTCATCGTATCACACAATCCACTCATCTAAAAATTTCATCTAACAGGAATTGTCCTAACTGTATATCTAAAAACTTGTAGCAAAAATAATTTTTATTAATTGCCTGAGAATTGAAACCCAATTGTGAATAATTCTCTACAATAGGGCACATAAATATACAAAATATCAGTCATGAACACAGTACATTGCCTATATACAGTGCTCAACCAAACTCTCCTAGGCTTGGTTGAGAGATCCATACTTGCATTCAGCAAATTAGGATATACTAAAACCCATTCTCTTTGTAATTGTGATAACCTCTTCTTGGACACAATATTTAATCCTACAAGCATATGTTGACAACATATTGTCTAATAATAATGGGATACCATGGCATATATGGGGAAGTTCCTGACATCATGGTCATCACAGCCTACTTGGAGAAGAAGGCCTGACATTCATAAAATATGAGAAGACAGCATATGATCAAACATCACATTTTCTCAGTTAAGGACAACATAACATACAATGGATAGAGAACTTTGTTGGAAACTCCAGCCCTGGGCAACAGTCAGTCTTTAGTTCCATGACTTAATACCATTGGGCTTCAGTTTCTCAACGTGAAAAATGAGGAAGTGCAGAGAAGTGATCTCATAAATCACTTCAAGTCCTCAGGTCTGCAGAAGGTCAGAGAGCAGGAATATAATCATGGTTGAGAGAAAATAAAGAATTTCCCAGAGGGAAAAAAGACAGTTAGGCATTAGAAGATGAATTGGCATGAATGTTTAAAGGAGAGGGAGACTGTTTCAAATGAGCAAAACTACAAGAATAAAAGTGCAAATGGTGGAATTCCTTGGTAGTCCAGTGGTTAGAACTCCATGCTTTCACTGCAGAGGGCCTGGATTCAATCCCTGGTGGAGGAACTAAGATCCCACAAGCCATAAAAGTGTAAAAGGGTGTTGTTCCTTTCAACAGCCCCTCAAGATGCTATGTAACAACCTGGAAGAATGTCTCCACTCAACCAATGTGATCATGCATGCCCTTAAGGGGCATATCCAGAGGATTTAGACCATTGTACATAACCTTTGGCTGGAGACATAGCTCAGGATGTTAATGCTGCCTAAATTTGGGCAAGTCATTTAATCTCTCAATACCTTAATTTTCTTATCTTTAAAATGGAGTTATAGGCTTCCCTGCTGATGCAGTGGTTGAGAATCTGCCTGCCAGTGCAGGGGACATGGGTTCAAGCCCTGGTCCAGGAAGATTCCATGTGCCACAGAGCAATTAAGCCTGTGCTCCACAACTACTGAGCCTGCGCTCTAGAGCCTGCAAGCCACAACTACTGAAGCCTACGCACCTAGAGCCCATGCTCTGCAATAAGAGAAGTCACCGCAAGGAGAAGACTGCACACAACAGCAAAGAGTATCCCCACTCACCGCAACTAGAGAAAGCCCACACGCAGCAACAAAGACCCAATGCAGCCAAAAATAAATAAATATAAATAAATAAATTTATTTTTTTAAATGGAGGTAGTAATAATAATACTTGTTCAATATGTTTGCTGTGAGGATATAATGGGTTGTTGCATTTAAAACTCTTAGCATGGCACTAGGGCATAATAGGTTTTCAATGAGATTTTTCTAATAATTGTAGTTTTAGTAGCAGTAATGGCTGTAGTTAAAATACTTGGGCTGCTCATAAGTATGAAATTTGGCTCCTTCTATCTCTCTCACATTTAATATCTCCTAAAAATACAAATTTGAGGCAGTGTAAGAAACTAATTACTGCCTTCTCAATACACAATAACACACATAACCACACTTCTTCTTAGATATAAAAGCAGAGTAGTAGAAAGGAAGAATAAATAAAGCTCTTTTTCTCCACCCTTTTCTCACACATCAATAAAATTAAAAATTTAAAGTTAAAACTTGTGGAGATCCCAGTCACCAACATCCAGACTTGTAGGTCTAAGCAAAGAGTAATCCTTACAGAATTTTTTAGGATTTCAAAATTGAGGCTGAGGAAGGCTACACACATAATCAAAATCACACAACATCATGAAGAACCCTGAACACATTCAATTCCACCAATCATTTACCTAGACTTAAATTTTCTAATTATCAAAAACTGGTGACGTTAAAAATGGAAAGACAACCTGTGTTCATAGATTGCAAGACTTAATGCCATTAATATGGTGTCTTAGTTCAGGCATTTATAATAGAATACCATGGGCTGGGTGGCTTATAAACAAAGAAATTTATTTCTCACAGTTCCAGGAAATCTAAGGCTGGGAAATCCAAGATCAAGGCACTGGCAGTTAACAGTGAAAATCTCCTAACCCATTCCAAAAGAATGACCCTGAACAGATTGCTAATAGATCTGGGCCCTTGTTCTTTCTCCTAGTAGAAAGTACTGAGGCATAGAAGTCATTCAGATGTATATTCAAATATGATCCCGGCCATTTACAGATTATGCAGTCTTGTGAACATTTCTAAACTTATCTGAACCTCCTTCCTCACCTTTAAGTCTTTCATGAGTAAGAATCCAATGGCCTAATTCATGTAGAGCACGTTGAACAATACCAGACACCCAGTAAATGTTAGCTTTCCTTTCAACTCCTGGGTAAGCTACTTGTGATCTCAGACTTTCCCATCAAAATTATGGCAGTGATCTACCATGTGAAATAATGTTGAGTAAGCAGATTATATTATAATTTTTGCAATTGTACTCTGGAAAATTGAGCATATGTATGCCAGGCATCATTCTACACTCTAGAAATAAAAACTGTTCAAAACTTTCCTCTCATTGATCTTGAAGTATTGGAATTGCAAGATCTGCTACTTATTCACAGACAATGAGAATGAATCAGAAAAGAGAGAGTGATCCACTGGATCAAGTGCTGCTGAGAGATTAAGGAGATGAAAGAAAAATGGCCATGGGATTTGACAAGATGAAGGTTACAGCGACCTAGACAAGAACAGTATCAAGGGACTGGGAAAAAAAGGATCAAAGAAGAGATGATAGTGGCCATGACAGTGATTTCAAGAAATATTCTTGAAAAGGAAAATAGAAATTAGGTAATATCAAGAAAGACATTTTAAAAAAAATACTTCTTGATATGAAAATTTCTTTATTAATTGCAAGCCTTTTCAAAAATGGGCAATAGTAAAGAAAACACAAGTTTGAGATATCAACTGGCTTTAGCCACTCCTTTTCAATATCTCACTGGAAGTTAAGAAAAAGAAATAAAAGGTATACTGATTAAGAAAGAAGAAATGGAACTGTTGTTGTTCATAGATAATATGATTTTCTATGAAAGAAATAGGACAGAATTGACAAAAAAAAAAAAATTACTCCTGGAAGCAATTATAGCAAGATTGCAGGATATAAGGTTAATATATATGTCAATTACTTTCTTATATATTCACATTGAACAACTATAATTTGAAATTAAAAACATAATATTTATATTATCAATGAGATACTTAGGTGTAAATTTAAAATTATGTATAATATTTATATAAAGAAAATTACAAAACTCTGATGAAAGAAATCTTACTAAAAAGAAGAACTAAATAAATAAATATTCCATGTTCATGGATAGAAAGACTCAATTTGTCAAGATGTCAGTTCTTCCAAACTTGATGTATAGATTCAATGAAATTCCATCAAAATCCCACGTAGTAATTTTGTGGATATCAACAAACTGAATCTAAAGTTTATATGGAGAGGCAAAGGCCTAGAATAACTAATATAATATTGAAGGGGAAGAACAAAGTCAGAGGACTGAAACTACTCAACTTCAAGAATTACTGTAAAGCTACAGTAATCAGGACAGTGTGGTGAAAGACTATACAAATATATCAAAAGAAAAGAATGGAGAGCCCAGGAACAGATCCACATAAATATAGTCAACTAGATCTTTGACAAAAGAGTAAAGGCAACTCCATGCAGAAATCATAGCCTTTTCAACAAATGGTAATGGAACAACTGGACACCTACATAAAGAAAAAAATAATAATGAATCCAGACACAGACCTAAACCCTTCACACACACACACACACACACACACACACACACACCTCAAATGTATCACAGATTTTAATGTAAAATGCAAAACTACAAATCTCCTAGAAGATAACATAGGGGAAAATCTAGATGTCTTTGTGTATGGTGATAACTTTTAGATACAACACCAAAGCCATGATTCATGAAAAAAAAACAATAGATAAGCTGAACTTCAGTAAAATTTAAAAGTTTTACTTTTCAAAATACACTGCCAAGAGAATGAGAAGACAAGCCACATACTGGGAAAATATATTTACAAAAGGCACATCTGATAAAGGACTGTTATCTAAAGTGTCCAAAGAACTCTTATATTCAGCAGTAATAAACCTAGTAACATTATTTTAAAATTGGTAAAAGACCTATTAAAATAGCTAAAATCCAAAACAGTGGCAAAACCAAATGCTGAGGAGGATGTGAGAGGAAGATGTAGAGTAACAGAAACTCTTTCATTTTTGGTGGGAATGCAGAATGGCACAGCCACTTTGTGTTTTGGTTTTTTTGGTGTTTTTTTTTTTTTTTTGGTTTATTTATTGGTACAGCCACTTTGGAAGACAATTTCACAGTTTCTTACAAAACTAAAATACTCTTAATCTACAGTTCAGCAACTACACTCCTTGGTATTTATTTGCCCAAATGAGTAGAAACTTATGTCCACACAAAGGCTTGCCCATGGACGTTTATAGCAGTGTTATTCATAATTTTCAAAACAAGGAAGCAAACAAGATGTCCTTCAGTAAGTGAATAGATAAATAAACTGTGGTATGCCCAGATAATGAATTATTATTCAGTGCTAAAAAAAGAAAAAGAGCTATCAAGCCATGAAAAAACAGGGAGGAACCCTAAAAATTATACTACTATGTGCAAGAAGTCAATTTGAAAAGGCTAAATACTGTACAATTCTGGAAAAGTTAAAACTATAGAGACAATAAAAGCATCCGTGGTTACCAGGTGTTGGTGGGAGAGAGAGATGAATAGACAGAGCACAGAGAATTTTTAGGGCAGTGAAACTACTCTGTATGATACCATAATGGTAGACATGTCATCACACATTTCTCAAAATCCATAGAATGCAAAACACAAGGAATGAACCCTAATGTGAACGGTTGATGTTGGGTGATAATGAGGTATCAATGTAGATTCACCAATTGTAGCAAACTACCACTCACGTGGAGGATTTTGATATTGGAGGAAGCTGTGCATATATAGGGGCAGGGCTTATATGGGAAATCCCTGTACCTTCTGCTCAATTCTCCTGTCAATCTAAAACTGCACTAAAAAATAATGTACTATAATTAAAAGAAGAAGAAAAAAAAAGAAAGTTTAGACCAAGATGACCTCTTCTTAGTTCAGGTGACAATTCATCACTTAAAAAAATAAAAAGTTCCATTGCATGAGACAAATGTGGTTGGACAGGTATCCCTTGTCTTTCAGCTGGTCCCTCAAATAATTATACCCCCAAATTCTCCCACTTTCCTTTCATCCAAGTTAGGCATACCCAGGCTGGTTGGGAAGTGAATTTTACATTAATTTTATCATTGGATTATGACTTGAAGCACAAGTTTCCATGAGTTGTCATGGACAGGGTTAGTATGCAGAACTGAATGATTCAGTTAATCCTAAACCTCCCATGAAACAGTAACTGTAGCCACCCCTTCCTTCTGCTAAATATTTTGCCAAAGATAATAGCAAATCACAAGGGTTCTGCTGCTTTCTTGGTGACGTATTAGGAAACCTGGATATCAACCATGATTTCTGAAGGCTTACTTATGTCCATCTTCTAAGATAGATGCAATGACTACTAACATTTGTTGAAGTGTTATATATACCAGACATTACTGTAACTAATTTACCATACTATATAATTTCCTAGCAACAGGGTGAGGTTCATATTAATATTCTTATTTTACAAATGAAGAAACTGAAGTTCAGGAAAGTTATAAAATTTTCCCCAGGTTACGTTGCCTGATACTTGTGGTTTCTAATTTCAAAACCCATTCTTCAGATATGAGAGAGACTCAGCATGGCTTCTGTGGATTTCTGATAGGAATGCACAGCCCTCAATATGCTTGAATTGAGGGCACATTGCAAGATGACTATCCTGTACTCTCTAGGGATGTTGGGGTCATGGCAGAACAGGTAGGACCTGGAATAATTCCAGATGAACTATCACTAGAGAAACATGACAACATAGGATCGTGTGTTGGATCCTGGGCCAGAAAAATAACATGGGGGAGTGGGGAGCATTAGATAATATTATTATGCATATGTTGATTTCTCAGATTTTGTTAATTGCATGCATGTGCTTATATCTGAGAATGTCCTTGTCTTTAAGAAACACAGTGTGTTTACAAGTAAGAGAAAATCATGTCTACAACATACTCTCAACATACACACACACTAAGACCTTGCATGAACTGTCCCTGTCTATGAAAGATCCTAGAGCAAAGAGCAATAGCAATTTGGTCTCTATGTTATGGTTCTTAAATGTGGCTAATGAAGAAACAGAGTCTGGAAGTCATTCTAAAAGCAGGGGAGAGCCTCATCCATTGAAGAGCAGACAGCAGAAGCAAGAAGAACTACAGTCCTGCTGCCTGTGAAACAAAAACCACATTCACAGAAAGACAGACAAAATGAAAATACAGAGGGCTATATACCAGATGAAGGAAGATAAAACCTCAGAAAAACAATTAAATGAAGTGGAGATAGGAAAACTTCCAGAAAAAGAATTCAGAATAATAATAGTGAAGATGATCCAGGACCTTGAGAAAAAAACAGAGGCAAAGATCGAGAAGATGCAAGATATATTTATAAACACCTAGAAGAATGAAAGAACAAACCCCTAGAAGAATTAAAGAAAAAACAAACAAATGAATAGTACATTAACTGAAATGAAAACTACACTAGAAGGAATCAATAGCAGAATAACTAATGCAGAAGAACAGATAAGTGACATGGAAGACAGAATGGTGGAATTCACTGCCTCAGAACAGAATAAAGAAAAAAGAATGAAAATAAATGAAGACAGCCTAAGAGACCTCTGGGACAGAATTAAATGCACCAACATTCGCATTATAGGGGTCCCAGAAAGAGAAGAGAGAGAGAAAAGACCCAAAAAAATATTTGAAGAGATTATAGTTGAAAACTTCCCTAACATGGGAAAGGAAATAGTCAGCCGAGTCCAGGAAGTGCAGTGATTCCCAGGCAGGATAAACCCAAGGAAAAACATGTCGAGACACATAGTAATCAAATTGACAAAAATTAAAAGGAAAGAAAAATTATTAAAAACAACAAGGGAAAAATGACAAATAAAATACAATGAACTCCCATAAGGTTAACAGCTGATTTCTCAGCAGAAGCTCTACAAGCCAGAACGGAGTGGCATGATGATATATTTAAAGTGATGAAAGGGAAGAACCTACAACCAAGATTACTCTACCTGGCAAGGATCTCATTCAAATTCAAAGGAGAAATAAAAGCTTTTCAGACAAGCAAAAACTAAGAGAATTCAGCACCACAAAACCAGCTGTACAACAAATGCTAAAGGAACAAGTACTAAGTGGGAAACACAAGAGAAGAAAAGGACCTACGAAAACAAACCCAAAACAATTAAGAAAATGGTAATAAAATGTACATATCAATAATTACCTTAAATGTGAATGGATTAAATGCTCCAACCAAAAGACACAAGCTCACTGAATGGATACAAAAACAAGCACAATATATATGCTGCCTACAAGAGACCAACTTCAGACCTAGGGACACATACAGACTGAAAGTGAGGGGATGGAAAAAGATATTCCATGCAAATGGAAATCAAAAGAAAGTTGGTGTAGCAATACTCATATCAGACCAAATAGACCTTAAAATAAAGACTATGGAAAGAGACAAAGAAGGACACTAAATAATGATCAAGGGATCAATCCAAGAAGAAGATATAACAATTTTAAATATATACGCACCCAGAATAGGAGCACCTCAATACATAAGGCAAATGCTGACAGCTATAAAAAAGGAAATAGTAACACAGTAATAGTGGGGGACTTTAACACCTCACTTACAACAATGGAGAAATCATACAGAGAGAAAGTTAATAAGGAAACACAAGCTTTAAATGACACAATAAATCAGATAGATTTAAATATATTTATAGGACATTCCATCTGAAAACAGCAGATTACACTTTCTTCTCAAGTACACATGAAACATTCTCCAGGATAGATCATATCTTGGGTCACAAATAAAGCCTTGGTAAATTTGAGAAAATTGAAATCATATCATCTATTCTGACCGCAACACTATGTGATTAGAAATCAATAACAGGGAAAAGAATGTAAAAAACACAAACATATGAAGGTTAAATAGTACATTACTAAATAACCAAGAGATCACTGAAGAAATCAAAGAGAAAATCAAAAAATACCTAGAGATAAGTGACAACAAATATACAACTATCCAAAGCTTATGTGATGCAGCAAAAGCAGTTCTAAGAGAGAAGTTTATAGCAATACAACCCTACCCCAAGAAAAAAGAAAAATCTCAAATAAACAACTTAACCTTACACCTAAAGGAATAGAGAAAGAAGAACAAACAAAACTGAAAGTTAGTAGAAGGAAAGAAATCATAAATATCAGAACAGAAATGAATGAAATAGAAACAAAGAAAACAATAGCAAAGATCAATGAAACTAAAACCTAGTTCTTTGAGAAGATACACAAAATTGACAAACGTTTAGCTAGACTCAGCAAGATAAAGAGGGAGAGGACTCAAATCAATAATATCAGAAAAAGGAGAAATTACAACAGACACCGCAGAAATACAAAGCATCATACGAGATTGCTACAAGCAACTTTATGCCAATAAAATGGACAAATTCTTAGAAAAGCACAACTTTCCCAGGCTGAACCACGCAGAAATAGAAAATATAAACAGACCAATCACAAGCACCAAAATTGAGACTGTGACTAAAAATTTTCTGACAAACAAAAGTCCAGGACCAGATGGCTTCACAGGTGAATTCTATCAAACCTTTAGAGAAGAGCTAACACCCATCCTTCTCAAACTTTTCCAAAATATTGCAGAGAGGGGACCCCTCCCAAATTGATTCTACGAGGTCACCACCACCCTCACACCAAAACCAGACAAAGATACTATAAGAAAAGAAAATTATAGACTAATATCACTGATAAATATAGATGTAAAAATTCTCAACAAAATAATAGCTAACAGAATCCAAAAATATATTAAAAGGATCATACATCATGGTCAGGTAGGATTTATCCCAGGGATGCAAGGATTCTTCAATATATGCAAATCAAACAATGTGATGCACCATATTAACAAATTGAATAATAAAAATCATATGATCATCTCAATAGATGCAGAAAAGCTTCTGACAAAATTCAACACCGATTTATGATAAAAACTCTCCAGAAAGTGTGCATACAGGGAGCATACCTCAACATAATAAAGACCATATATGGCAAACCCACAGCAAACATCATTCTCAATGGTGAAAAACTGAAAGCAATTTCCTCTAAGATCAGGAATAAGACAAGAATGTTCACTCTAACCACTATTATTTAACATAGTTTTGGAAGTCCTAGCCATGGCAATCAGAGAAGAAAAAGAAATGCAAGGAATACAAATTGGAAAAGAAGAAATAAAACTGTCACTGTTTGCAGATATCATGATATCTGATATCATGACATAGAGAATCTTAAAGATGCCACCAGAAAACTACTAGAGCTAATCAATGAATTTGGTAAAGTTGAAGGATACAAAATTAATGTACAGAAGTCTCTTGCATTCCTATACACTAACAATGAAAGATTAGAAAGAGAAATTAAGGAAACAATCCTATTCACGGTTGCAACAAAAAGAATAAAATACCTAGGAATAAACCTACCTAAGGAGGTAAAATACCTATACTCAGAAAACTATAAGACACTGATGAAAGAAATCAAAGACGTCACAAACAGCTGGAGAGATAGACCATGTTCTTGGACTGGAAGAATCAATATGGTGAAAATGACTATACTATCCAAAGCAATCCACAGATTCAATGCGATCCCTATCAAACTACCAATGGCATTTTTCACAGAACTAGAACAAAAATCTTAAAATTTGTATGGAGACACAAAAGACCCTGAATTGCCAAAGCAATCTTGAGAAAGAAAAGTGGAGCTGGAGGAATGAGACTCCCTGCCTTCAGACTATACTACAAAGCTACAGTCATCAAGACAATATGGTACTGGCACAAAAACTGAAATATAGATCAATGGAACAGGATAGAAAGTCCAGAAATAAATTCACACACCTATGGTCAACTAATCTATGACAAAGGAGGCAAGGATATAAAATAGAGAAAATACATTCTCTTCAAAAGTGGTGCTGGGAAAACTGGACAGCTCCATGTAAAAGAATGAAATTAGAACATGCCCTAACACCATACATTAAAAATAGACTCAAAATGGATTAAAGACCTAAATGTAAGACCAGACACTATAAAACTCTTAGAGGAAAACATAGGAAGAGCACTCTTTGACATAAATCACAGCAAGATCTTTTTGACCCACCTCCTAGAGTAATGGAAATAAAAACAAAAATAAACAAATGGGACCTAATGAAACTGAAAAGATTTTTCACAGAAAAGGAAGCTATAAACAAAAAGACAACCCTCAGAGTGGGAGAAAATATTTTCAAATGAATAAATGGACAAGGGATTAATCTCCAAAATGTATAAACAGCTCATGCAACTCAATATTAAAAAAAAAAAAAAAAACCCAATCACAAAACAGGCCGAAGATGTAAATAGACATTTCTCAAAAGAAGACATTCAGATAGCCAAGACGCACATGAAAAGCTGTTCAACATCACTAATTATTAGAGAAACACAAATCAAAACTACAGTGAGGGGTCTTCCCTGGTGGCGCAGTGGTTGAGAGTCCTCCTGCCGATGCAGGGGACACGAGTTCTTGCCCCAGTCTGGGAGGATCCCACATGTCGCAGAGCAGCTGGGCCTGTGAGCCATGGCCACTGAGCCTGCGTGTCCAGAGCCTGTGCTCCGCAACAGAAGAGGCCACGAGAGTGAGAGGCCCACACACCACAAAAAAAAAAAAAAAAACAACTACAGTGAGGTATCACCTCACACCGGTCAGAGTGGGCATCATCAGAAAATCTACAAACAACGAATGCTGGAGGGGGTGCGGAGAAAAGGGAAACCTCTTGCACTGTTGGTGGGAATGTAAATTGATATGGCTACTATGGAGAACAGTGTGGAGGTTCCTTAAATAACTAAAACTAGAATTACCGTATGACCCAGCAATCCCACTACTGGGCATAAACCCAGAGAAAACCATAATTCAAAAAGACACTTGCACCCCAATGTTCATTTCAGCACCATTTACAATAGTTAGGTCATGGAAGCAACCTAAATGCCCATCAACAGATGAATGGATAAAGAAAATATGGTACATACATGCAATGAAATATTACTCAGCCATAAAAATGAATGAAATTGGGTCATTTGTAGAGACATGGATGGACCTAGAGACTGTTATACAGAGTGAAGTAAGTCAGAAAGAGAAAAATATCATATATTAATGCATATATGTGGAATCTAAAAAAATGGTACAGATGAACCAGTTTGCAAGGCAGAAATAGAAACACAGATGTAGAGAACAAACTTATAGACACCAAAGTGGAAAAATGAGGAAGGGGGTGGTGATGGTGGGATGAATTGGGAGATTGGGATTGGCATATATACACTAATATGTATAAAATAGTTACCTAATAAGAACCTCCTGTATAAAAAAAATAAAATTAAATTAATAAAAAATAAAATAAAAGCAAGGGAAATGATTCATTTTTAAAAATTTTGTTTAATACTTATTCAGGGCCTTCACAGTATTATATTAAAAGCCAAAAATATTCAAATTCAGAACCCCTTCCCTTGAGGAATATATATTGTATTTCAACTTTAATTGAATATAGACTAATACACAGAGGATTTATCTAAGGCTAAATGATTCTATAAACCTCAAATAGAATCACATTGCTGTAAAAGATTAAAATAAGAAAATAAAAGAGAATTCCAATTTGACCAGTTTATTCATAAGTAGGTATTTCCAAACTAATATTTAGACTGAGTTCAAATCCATAACATGTTACTAACTAACGCTGCAGTGTTATTTGTCATTAAGATCAATTATTTGGAAAAACTAACTTAGATAAATCATTCCCATATTCAAGCCGGGATCATCCAATGATGATCACTGCTGTATCTCCAATACTTAGATTAGATCCCAGGATACATAATGTTTGATAGAAGCGTGTTGAATAAACAGAGGTTGGGACAGTGAGATGTTGTCAAGGCATCAAAACAGACACAGGTTTAATGCTTCAGATCATGGAAAGCCAATTTGCATTCATTATATTCCAGGGACAGACAATTCTTACTTCCAGCCTCCTGAAGTCATTCTTGGGTAAGTGATATGGGACAACGCCTTTCCCAACGTGATTTCATAGGCCAAGGTTAATTAGTCAGAAATAACTTTCTCAAATAGTGTCAGTCTCCCCAACACCTAGCTTCACAGCTGTCTGCTGACATGACACTCACATGGCACCTTGATTTAATTTGTTACCTGAGACAAGGCTGCATTCGTTTTCCTACTGAATGAATGGTTTCCATTCCAGGTATGAAGTTTGCCTCCACTATCTTAGAGGATGGACTATGAAGTATTTCTATTTCTGCTGTTTCTTAAATTCCTTTTCTCAAATATGTGGGCATGACTGGAGAGAGGTTTCATCAATCACGTGTCATCAGAACTCTGCCTGCATGTGGCTGGATGTTTGCAAAATAATTCCATGTTAAAGACTTACTCCAGTAGGTCTAGCTGCTCTATCTCCATGTAAATAATATTTGCCATCACCTGGCTTTTCAGATTATAAGTGTTATGTGACTCCCTTGGTGCTGGAAGGAAGTTTGGAAGCAACAATGTAGATCCTGTTAGTCATGTGTTTCTATGGTTATTTATAAATATTATGACCAATCTTAGTCAATATATGATGATTACAAATTATTCGCTTTTAATTGCCAGGAGCTGTTTTCTTCCAGAGGTCATTTAGAAGGGTTTTCAAATGCAGTTCACTCGGATGAATGTAATTTACCAGACAGAAATATTAATGGAGCCAAGATTTTGGCAATTGGGTTGAAATTCAGAATGCAGCTTAATGTGAAGGGTGAGAAAAGAATGAATAAATGCAAAAAAGGAATCTTTGGTTGACTATGTCTTTGAGAAGGTATTTATTTACAAGCATGGGAAAATAGTTCTAATAACAAGGCAAAGAAACTCATCTTTGCCTTGTGGATCCAGGGAAAGTATATTGTACCATTACTCCTTTCTAGATTTCAGTTTACCCAAGATAGAATTAGAAAGTTTCTTGTCTCCTTGCAGACTATATCATTGGCAAAGACCACTATACACATTCGATAGAGAATGTTAGCTTAAGCCTCAGAATACATCTTGGAGTTGTAGGGATACTAACTGAAAAAGTAGTAGAGTAAAAGCCTTAGGAGCCAAGCTTGTTTGCAACACAAACATAAGGCAGAGAAAGATAATTCAGTCCAAAGTGAACCAGAGCAGTGGAAAGACTCTCATATCTATTCTGTAAGTATCTATTTTTGTAAATATCCTTCTTGTTGCTAAATATAACAGGTGCAACCACACTAAGTATTAACAACTTTAATAAGCTACTCTTGTAAAGAGCCAAAATAACAATGCAACCTTTAAAGGTCATAACTGTTGCTTTTGCACACCAAGAGCTTTTGATGCATCTCTTGGTTGTTTGGTGTAAGTGCTAACATGTTTTCCAGTAGGCATGGTAGGATTACTTTTCCTTTCTCTCTCTCTTTTCCTTTTTTCTTTCTTTCTTTCTTTCTTTCTTTCTTTCTTTCTTTCTTTCTTTCTTTCTTTCTTTCTTTCTTTCTTTCTTTCTTTTCTTTCCTTCTTTCTTTCTTCTTTCTTTCTCTTTTCTTTGCTTTTCTTTCTCCCTTATTCCCTTTCCTTCTCCCTCCCCTTCTTTCTGTCTCTCTTTCTCACTCCCTCCTTTCATTCTTTCTGCTTTCTTTCTTTCTTCTTTCTATTAGGTTCTCTGCCCCAGGCAAGAAGAAGGGCTCAAAACCCAAGAAAGAAGTATTAACTCTGAATTCTCCTCTTTTACCAGCTAGCCCTTCTTCTGAGTGTGCCTGTCTGTCTATCTATCTACCTACCTATCTACCTGTTTGTGTCTGTCTGCATGTGTGTGTGTGTGTGTGTGTGTGTGTGTGTGTGTGTCTATATCTATCTATCTATCTATCTATCTAGATAGATAGATAGATAGATATAGACACACACACACACACACACACACACACACACACACATATGTATGTATTTGTGTTTTGCTGCTAAAGAAACTAAGGCTAAAAAAAATGTGTTCCAATTCTTCCAACTTGGATTTGAAAGAGCTACAATTTTAACCCATGTTTTAACATGAGATTTAACCATGTTTTTCTAAGGGTAAAATTATTATTGGAGTTAGACAAATAATTATAATGCTTAACTTTTAATATATTTTTTCAATTTTTAAATTTAAATTCTTATGACCATTACTTTTGTTTTTTCCTATATGGCAGTGTGACCAAAACAAAAGTGAATCAATTTAAAGAAAGATGTCAGTTGGTAATTTTATATGTAGCATGTATCTATGGCAAAAGAATTAGAGGAAGTACACAAGTGCAGTAAGGTTGGAAACACCACACTAAACATTAGTGCCTCCTACTTGTGGGTTAAGAGGAAATAAATCTCTCTTCTAGAATCAGAAAATAGTTTTTGAATGGAATCTAAGGAAAAATTATTTCCAAATCCTTCCTCCATCTATATTATCTTATAGATGAGAAAATTAGAGGTTGTAGGGTCACTGGCTGCTGAAGTTACACAAATACTTTTGGGAAAAGCTGGATTTAGCACTGTACTCTGGATTCCACATGTTACCAAACACAAGTTCCTGTGCCCAATGCACATTGAGGCCAAAGAAACCAAAGCATCGAAGTTTGGAGCAGAGAAAGATTTATTGCAAGGCCAAGCAAGGAGATGGGTGGCTCATGCCCAGAAAGTCCCAAACTCCCCAAAGGGTTTCAGCAAGTACTTTTTTTTTTTTTTGATGTTTTTTTTTTGTGGTATGTGGTCTGGAGGACCAGGTATGCCCTGGTTTGGGAGGATCCCACATGCCGCGGAGCAACTAGGCCCATGAGCCACAACTACTGAGCCTGTGCATCTGGAGCCTGTCCTCCACAACAAGAGAGGCTGCGATAGTGAGAGGCCTGCACACTGCAATGAAGAGTGGCCCCCACTTGCCACAACTAGAGAAAGCCCTCACACGGAAACGAAGACCCAACACAGCAAAAATAAATAAATAAATTACTAAACTCCTACCCCCAACATTTTCTTAAAAAAAAAAAAAGAATTCAATTGAGAAAATGCCAGCAAAATATTAGTTGTCACTACTGATCTGGAACCCATTTCAATAAGCAAATCCTATACATATAAAGGTATGATAATAGACTAATGAGATTTTTTCTTCAGTTAAAGTCTTTAAAGGTTATGCATTCAACAGAAAGTGGTTTTCAAAGTAGTCACTTCTGAAGCTATTACTCTCCATACTGTGATCCTGACATGGTCAAAAATATGTTTGGCTCTCCCACTGGTTGAGGCCTAAGCCCACAAATCTATCCATGCATTCAACAAAGATGTATCAAGTGCCTATTATGAGCCAGCGCTGTGTAGGGGCTGTTGATCCCACAAAGAAGGCAAAGTCCATCTTCTGAGATCTCAGACTTAATTGGGCAAGACTGGCTATTCACAGTTAAATAAATCAACAAATAGATAATAACTGACTAATATTAAGCTGCAAGGAAAATTAAAGTCTGTCATGATAGAGAATGAGAGAAAGGCCTAATTTTCAACAGGGTGGTCATGATAAGGTTATTTTGATGAAGTGAAATTTAAGCTGAGGACTGATAATAGAGGCAAACCATAATGACATCTGAGATCTGATAGGAAAAAAACATTTCAGGTAGAAGAAAAGGAGAGAAATCTTGTGGCCTAAATAAGTGGTTGTGTTTTGAGACTAGAAAAGATGTTACACCTTTGGGATATTTCAAAGGAGAAAACAGTAGCTGCAGATGTGGAGAAGAATGAGTCTGATCATGCAGGCATTTATAGTCCATGGCTAGGAGCACAGTTTTTATTCTAAGAACAGTGGATGTATGCAGAAAACTGCTTTTTTTTTTTTTTTTTTTTTTTTTTTTTTAATCCTTCTGGCTGTGATGGACAATAAATTGTAGGGGCAAGAATAAAAATGAAAAAAACAATCTGTAGGCTATAGCAGAAATTTGGGTAAAACATGATGGTGATTTTAGGAGTTATCAAAATTGAGAAAAATAGATGGAGATGAGGTATATTTTGGAGAGACAATTTACAGGACTTGATAATGTATTAGATGTGGAGGATGAGAGCAAAAGAGGAGTCAAGAAAAACTTGTAGGCTTCTGGCTTCAAAAAATCGTGGTACCATTTACAGAGATGGAAAAAACTGAGGAAAGCCAGGTTAGAGAAGGAAATTGAGGGCTCTGTTTGGGCCATAGTAAACTTGAAATGCCTATGAGATGTCCCACTAGAAATGCCAAAAGGATAATTGGATGTTGGAGTCTCAGGCTTATAAGAAACACGTGACCTGAAGATAGAAAATTGAACACTCTCAGCCGATAGATGGGTTTAAGCTCAGGAAGAGAATGCACATATATCTTTCCCAAACTATGCCACACACAGTGTTTTCCATCTGAAGTGCTTTGCCTTCAGATTCTAGGAATTTGGATCATTGACCTCTCAACTCTACCTTCTCTCCCATCCACTTTACCTTCTGGATTTCTTTCCTCTACAAAACTCTATCTTCTAAATATTTCCACTTGTCCCTTCAAGCTGACCAGAAAAGAGTCATGCAGGCCCATCTCATTTTAGGTGTTTTTAACTTCAGTGGAAAAAACCCACTTCAAACAACAGCAAAACCACTAAGAGTGGTTTTCAGTGGAAACTGAAAAGGGTTTTTTGTTTGTTTGTTTTTGTTTGTTTTGTTTTGTTTTCTTACTATAAGTGGAGCTACTCTTGGGGCCCTTTGCTCCTGATTTCTTTCTTCGTGCTTAGAGAGAAGGTTCCATTTATCCTTCATCTATAGTTCTGTAATAGGGAAGAATAAACCTGACTCCATGTTGGATCTGTTTCTTTTACTTTAACCTTTGTGCTCTTTTGCCTGTGCTTAATCATGCTGACTCTGCACCTTCTGTAAAAGAATGTTGCCTATAGCCTGAAGTATACAGGATAGCCTGTTCTCAAGACTCTGACCTTTAAATGTATAACACTCTTCCATTTAGATAGAGATAAAAAGTTGTGGAATAGAGAATAGCATTTGTCTGTTGAAGGTTTACAGGAACATCTTGACCTGATCTACATAGACAGATGCAAGAACAAAGAATTCTGACACCAAGAAGTTTGCAACAACAAACCATACCCTTTCTCTTTTTAGTATAAAAGAAGCCTGAATTCTAACTTGGATAAGATGGTTCTCCCGGACATGAGTCTGCCATCTTCTTGGTCTGCCAGCTTTCAGAATAAAGTCATTATTCCTTGCCCCAACAACTCGTACCCCTATTTATTGGCCTGTCGTATGGCGAGCAGAACGAGTCTGGACTTGGTAACAGTTCTGTCATTCCTGTAAGTGTTCTAAGAGTCTTTTCATGGTGAAATTCATGTTGACTCAGAATTCCAGACACTGAAATCTGGAGAAGTTCACAAAGACTAGTCCACCTGCTCATGTTCATGTGAGAAAACAAGCAACTAAAAAGTTTAAGTGACTGACCAACGCTATGTCTCTAATATATACTTTATATTATTTATATTCTCTAATTTATAGAGAATAAATTGATCATTGCTGAGCAAATTGTTCTTGCTCTACCCTGGACTATACAAATGCAGCTGACTCACTTCACCTTGTAAGTTCCTGGACAATGAAAGGCTTCAATTTCACTTCTAATTCTACATTTTTAAAACTACAGAGAGCTGCTTGCAAGATCACTTACTACAGCCTGCAGAATTGTCTCTCATTGAAGCTGGCCTCTTCCATAAGTCAAAAACATACTCACAGAGATTTCACAGGAAGAGGGCCTCTAAACCACAGCTTTATCTCACTATCTTTCTAGGGGGTTTCATGACTCCAGTAGGACAATGCATAAAATAATGTATATAATAGGTTTTAAAATCTTATAATGTTTTGCATTCTTGGCAACTACAATATTTTCTCCCACATTTATCTTGTTCTTTTTAATGATTGACTCCAAACATACTCACCTAAGAAGTTTTGAAAATGCAAAAAAGTACAAAGCAAACTGAAATATCTATAACCCTATAAGCCTTCAGTAATCAGTTCATATTTTATACTTCCTTCCAGACCCTATTCTATGCATATAGGTTTGTATGTGCTTTTGTGTGTGTATCTATGTAGATAATATTTACTTATATGTGTATATTTTTCTGTTGTATATATAAACATTACATACATATAATATTTTATTTGTGTTGTAGAGGATGCAAATATATATGTGCATCCATTAGCAAAATGCATGGCACATTATAAGTTCCCAGTACAGGCTGGTTCTGTTATTACTATAATTAAAGACACAGAATGTTGAAAAAAAGTTGAGGAGTGTTCTTGGGCCAGGGCCATAGGATGCACACACAGCACGAGTCGAGGCCAAAAGATTTAATGACTCACAATTTTGTTCTGGAACCGGCTGTGGATGGTCATAATAACTAGTGTTTGTATCACCAAAAACCCTGAACCAAGATCAGGAATGACAACAAACTCAGCTATGGTCACACTCCTGCTTTGAGAATGAGCTGTAATTCAGAGCACACTTGCCTCAAGAGGGATGGGAAACTCATCCCAGTTTTAATTCTCATTCTCAAGGCTTTAAAATAATAAAACAATTGACTTTTCTCCTAAAAACTACCATCTTCTTCCAAATACCCATACTACTATGAACGCTTACTTGTCTAAGTTTTGCACTCTAGAAATATAGATGTTATTCTAGAGACATAAGGGGGTGTTTAATTAATGTGAGTAAGAAAGAATGTCAGCCTGGGAGTGATGGGCATTCTGAATATGAGCTCTGGTGTACTCAAACTCCTAAAAACACTTTCACTACTTTAATACTTCACCACATAAAAGCTTAGGATATGAGTCTTCATTTCCCTTTCCCTGTCTTTAATGTATTACATAAGCATTCATTTACACAAAATACTACAATCAGACTATTTTTGGCATCCAACAGCTATAAGTCACTTCAAGTGAGGGAGATTTATTCCTTGATACCTCAAGACACTTTTCATCTCATCTGCTCCCATTACTGTGATTTAAAAAACAAAACAAAACAAAACCTCTACATCTTCTTTTCTTATTTTTTTTTCATGGCCTCCCTCATCTGTTCATTAATTCATGGAAGTAAAGGCCTGCCTTTGACATTAAGACCACATCTGACTCAGTTATGCAGCAGAGGCTTTCAGCACTTTGACATATTTGCCATCATTTTATTGCTTATTCTTCCATGTGTATGTTACTTCTCTTGAACAAAAAGTATGTAATTGGGTTTAATATGTATTAGTGTGCAGTATCCATTGATATCTGTTAAAGAAAAAGTAGAATGTAACAGGATTAAAGGTTAAATATTATCTCAAAAACAAAATGTTATGAAAAAAATAGGCAGTGACATTTAAAATCTCCTATATAGTGTCAAATATTAATTGTAAGTACATAAACGCCCTAACACGCATTTCTTTGATCAAGACTCTGGGGACTTAACTGACCTCAAGCAAAATAGTGATGAAGTGGTCAAAAATGGCAACGTACACTCAAATTACATTAATGGAAATACACTCTCCCAAGGCAAAGAGGGAGAAAATGACCCATTGTTCTTTGCACTCGTCAGAGTGCTGCAGAGGATCTACCAGCCTCAAAACCTTCTGGAAAGTCACAAGAAGCTCTGCTCCACTTTGGGGGCATCATAATCCTGCCTGGGATATTTTTTTCCTCCTACTCCTTGCTAATTCAACTCCTTATTCATCCTACAAGTCTTTGCTTAAATATCACTTTCTCAGAGAAAGTGTCCCAGACCCACATTAAAATCAGTCCCCTTCCTTTCCACATCATAATTCTTAAATTGCCTTTCACAATGTCTATCCCAAGTTAGCATTTAATTATTTTGTAGTTATTTTACATCTTCCTCTATCTCCACAAGAGTAGGACTTCCATGAGGACTAAATGTTGTCAGTACTAAATTCTACCAAACACCTAGCACACTTCATTAGAATGACAGTAAATAATCAGTATGATGAAAGCATCTATTAATGTATAACTTTCTACTTCAGAGAGACATGAACCTCAGAAGCAGATTTTTCATTTTAATTACCAGTGAATTGATGAACAGGTGAGGAGGGTCTTGAAATAAAAGTTGCAAGGGTAGACACCAGCAGACTGTTGGAGAAGACTTCTGGGAGATCAATTGTTGTTATTTGAGCAAATTAGGAAACTAAGACTTGGAGTACTTGATAACTCACTAAGTTCATACAAACAGCAAGTGCTGGGGCATACACTGGGTACTCAGTCACTATTTTTTTTTAAACATCTTTATTAGAGTATAATTGCTTTACAATGGTGTGTTAGTTTCTGCTTTATAACAAAGTGAATCAGCTATACATATACATATATCCCCATATCTCCTCCTTCTTGCATCTCCCTCCCACCCTCCCTATCACACCCCTCTAGGTGGTCACAAAGCACCAAGCTGATCTCCCTGTGCTATGTGGCTGCTTCCCACTAGCTATTTTACATTTGGTAGTATATATATATGTCCATGCCACTCTCTCACTTCATCTCAGCTTACACTTCCCCCTCCCCATGTCCTCAAGTCCATTCTCTACATCTGCGTCTTTATTCCTGTCCTGCTCCTAGGTTCTTCAGAACCATTTTTTTTCTTTTTTTTAGACTCCAGATATATGTGTTAGCATATGGTATTTGTTTTACCCTTTTTGACTTACTTCACTCTATATGACAGACTCTAGGTACATCCACCTCACTACAAATAGCTCAATTTCATTATTTTTATGGCTGAGTAATATTCCATTGTATATATGTGCCACATCTTCTTTATCCATTCATCTGTTGATGGACACTTAGGTCACTCCCATGTCCTGGCTATTGTAAATAGAGCTGGAATGAACACTGTGGTACATGACTCTTTTTGAATTATGCTTTTCTCAGGGTATATGCCCAGTAGTGGGATTGCTGGGTCATATGGTAGTTCTAGTTTTGGTTTTTTAAGGAAACTCGATACTGTTCTCCATAATGGCTGTATCAATTTACATTCCCACCAACAGTGCAAGAGGGTTCCCTTTTCTCCATACACTCTCCAGCATTTATTATCTGTAGATATTTTTGATGATGGCCATTCTGATTGGTGTGAGGTGATACCTCATTGTAGTTTTGATTTGCATTTCTCTAATTATTAGGGATGTTGAGCATCCTTTCATGTGTTTGTTGGTAATCTGTCTATCTTTTTTGGAGAAATGTCTATTTAGGTCTTCTGCCTATTTTTGGATTAGGTTGTTTGTTTTTTTTATATTGAGCTGCATGGGCTACTTGTAAATTTTGGAGATTAATCCTTTGTCAGTTGCTTCATTGGCAAATATTTTCTCCCACTCTGAGAGTTGTCTTTTCGTCTTGTTTATGGTTTCCTCTGCTGTGCAAAAGCTTTTAAGTTTCATTAGGTCCCATTTGCTTATTTTTTTTCCCTATTTCCATTTCTTTAGGAGGTGGGTCAAAAGAATCCTGCTGTGATTTACATCATAGTATTCTGCCTATGTTTTCCTCTAAGAGTTTTTTTAGAGTGCCTGGCCTTACATTTAGGTCTTTAATCCATTTTGAGTTTATTTTTATGTATGGTGTTAGGAAGTGTTCTAATTTCATTCTTTTACATGTAGCTGTCCAGTTTTCCCAGCACCACTTATTGAAGAGGCTGTCTTTTCTCTGTTGTATATTCTTGCCTCCTTTATCAAAGATAAGGTGACCATATGTGTGTGGGTTTATCTCTGGGCTTTCTATCTTGTCCCATTGATCTATATTTCTGTTTTTGTGACAGTACCATACTGTCTTGATGACTGTAGCTTTGTAGTATAGTCTGAAGTCAAGGAGCCTGATTCTTCCAGCTCCATTTTTCTTTCTTAAGATTGTTTTGGCTGAGATTGGTTCAAGAGGGTGGAGTAGAAGGATGTGTACTCACTCCCTCTTGTGAGAGCACCAGAATCACGACTAACTCCTGAACAATCATCAAAAGGAAGACACTGGAACGCACCAAAAAAGATACTGCACATCCAAAGACAAATGACAAGCCACAATGAGATCGTAAAAGGGGTCCAATCACAATAAAATCAAATCCCATAACTGCTGGGTGGGTGACTCACAAACTGGAGAACACTTATACCACAGAAGTCCACCCACTGAAGTGAAGGTTCTGAGCCCCACATCAGACTTCCCAACCTGGGGGTCTGGCCATGGGAGGAAGAATTCCTAGAGAAACAGACTTTGAAGGCTGGTGGCATATAACTGCAGTACTTCAATAGGAGTGGAGTAAACAGAGAAGACACACACAAAGTAGTGTGCATATCAGGATGCACAGGAAGCAGCAGTGACCCCATAGGAGACGAAACCAGATCTACCTGCTAGTGTTGGAGGGTCTCCTGCAGAGGCGGGGGGTGGCTGTGGCTCACAAAGAGAACAAGGACATTGGAAGCAGAAGTTCTGGGAAGTACTCCTTGGTGTGAGCCCTCCCAGAGTCTGCCATTAGCCCCACCAAAGAGCCAGATAGGCTCCAGAGTTGGATTACCTCAGGCCAAAAAAACAACAGGAAGGGAACCTAGCCCCACCCATCAGGAGAAAAGCAGGTTAATGTTTTACTGAGCTCTGCCCACCAGAGCAACACCGAGCTCTACCCACCACCACTCCCTCCCATCAGGAAGCTTGCACAATCCACTTAGATAGCGTCATCCACCACAGGGCAGACAGCAGAAGCTAGAAGAACTACAATCCTGCAGACTGTGAAACAAAAACCACAATCACAGAAAGATAGACAAGATGAAAGGGCAGAGGGCTATGTATCAGATGAAGGAACAAGATAAAACCCCAGAAAAACAACTAAACGAAGTGGAAATAGGAAACCTTCCAGAAAAATAATTCAGAATAATAATAGTGAAAATGATCCAGGACCTTGGAAAAAGAACAGAGGCAAAGATCGAGAAGATGCAAGAAATATTTAACAAACACCTAGAAGATTCAAATAAAAAAAACATAGAAGAATTAAAAAACAAACAGAGATGAACAATACAGTAACTGAAATGAAAAATACACTATATTCACTATATCAATAGCAGAATAACTGAGGCAGAAGAACAGATAAGTGACCTGGAACACAGAATGGTGGAATTCCCTGCTGTGGAACAGAATAAAGAATGAAAAGAAATGAAGACACCTTAAGAGACCTCTTGGACAACATTAAACATACCAACATTTGCATTATAGGGGTCCCAGAAGGAGAAGAGAGAGAGAAAGTACCTGAGTAAGTATTTGAGGAGATTACAATCAAAAACTTCCATAACATGGGAAAGTAAATAGCCACCCAAGTCCAGGAAGTGCAGAGAGTCCCAGGCAGAATAAACCTAAGAAGAAGCACGCCAAGACACATAGTAATCAAGTTGACATAAATTAAAGGTAAAGAAAAATTATTGAAAGCAATAAGGGAAAAATGGCAAACAACATACAAGGGAACTACCATAAGGTTAACAGCTGATTTCTCAGCAGAAACTCTACAAGCCAGAAGGGAGTAGGATGACATATTTAAAATGATGAAAGAGATGAACCTACAACCAAGACTACTCTACCCAGCAAGGATTTCATTCAGATTTGACTGAGAAATCAAAAATATTACAGTCAAGTAAAATCTAAGAGGATTCAGCACCACCAAAGAGCTTTATAACAAATGCTAAAGGAACTTCTCTAAGTGGGAAACAAAAGAGAAGAAAAAGACCTAGAAAAACAAACCCATAACAATTAAAAAAATGGTAATAGGAACATACATATAAATAATTACCTTAAACATGAATGAAATAAATGTTCCAACCAAAAGACACAGGCTTGCTGAACGGATACAAAAACAAGACCCAAATATATGCTGTCTACAAGAGACCAACTTCAGACGCAGGGACACATATAGACTGAAAGTGAGGGGATGGAAAAAGATACTCCATGAAAATGGAAATCAAAAGAAACCTGGAGTAGTAATACTCATATCAGATAAAATAGACTTTAAAATAAAGAATGTTACAAGAGACAGGGAAGGACACTACATAATGATCAAGGGATCAATCCAAGAAGAATATATAACAATTATAAATAGATATGCACCCAGAATAGGAGCACCTCAATACATAAGGCAACTGCTAACAGTTATAAGTGAGGATATTGAAAATAACACAATAATAGTGGGGAACTTTAAGACCTCACTTACAATGGACAGATAATCCACACAGAAAATTAATAAGGAAACACAAGTTTTATTTTATTTATTTATTTATTTATTTTTATGGGACAGATATTTATTGGAAGGGGTGTTATAGAAAGAGAGGGAACTATGCATCATCAATTGACTGAGTAACACAGAATTCAGGATAATGTCATCATTCATAGTCAGTTTTTTCTGCATGTGAAAATATTAGTAACACATCAAATATTAGATTCTGTATTGGATATTTTTTACTTTAGCAGAGATAAAGTGCACGAAGTTTCCTTCTGAGGGTTGAAGTTTTCTACAATAAATCAAAAATTCAGATGTCACAGGGATTTTTCTTTCTTTCTTTTTTTTTTTTTGCTGCTATTCCATTTTTAATTGACAGTTTTTGCGAAATAGCATTTTTTAATTAAAAAGAAAAAGTTGGGATAAGACTTTTTTTTACATCTTTATTGGAGTATAATTGCTTTACAATAGTGTGTTAGTTTCTGCTTTATAACAAAGTGAATCAGTTATACATATACATATGTTCCCATACCTCTTGCATCTCCCTCCCTCCCACCCTCCCTTTCCCATCCCCCCAGGCGGTCAAAAAGCACCGAGCTGATCTCCCTGTGCCATGCGGCTGCTTCCCACTAGCTATCTACCTTATGTTTGGTAGTGTATATATGTCCATGCGTCTCTCTCGCTTTGTCACAGCTTACCCTTCCTGCTCCCCGTATCCTCAAGCCCATTCTCCAGTAGGTCTGTGTCTTTATTCCTGTCTTACCCCTAGGTTCTTCATGACATTTTTTTTTCTTAAATTCTATATATATGTGTTAGCATACGGTATTTGTCTCTCTCTTTCTGACTTACTTCACTCTGTATGACAGACTCTAGGTCTATCCACCTCATTACAAATAGCTCAATTTCGTTTCTTTTTATGGCTGAGTAATATTCCATTGTATATATGTGCCACATCTTCTTTACCCATTTATCCATTGATGGACACTTAGGTTGTTTCCATCTCTGGTCTATTGTAAATAGAGCTGCAATGAACTATTTGGTTCATGACTCTTTTTGAATTATTGTTTTCTCTGGGTATATGCCCAGTAGTGGGATTGCTGGGTCATATGGTAGTTCTATATTCAGTTTTTTAGGAACCTCCATACTGTTCTCCATAGTGGCTGTACCAATTCACATTCCCACCAGCAGTGTAAGAGTGTTCCCTTTTCTCCACACCCTCTCCAGCATTTATGTTTCTAGATTTTTTGATGATGACCATTCTGACTGGTGTGAGATGATATCTCATTGTCATTTTGATTTGCATTTCTCTAATGATTAATGATATTGAGCATTCTTTCATGTGTTTGTTGGCAGGCGTTATATCTTCTTTGGAGAAATGTCTATTTAGGTCGTCTGCCCATTTTTGGATTGGGTTGTTTATTTTTGGTTCTTGAGCTGCATGAGCTGCTTATAAGTTTTGGAGATTAATCTTTTGTCAGTTGCTTCATTCGCAAATATTTTCTCCCATTCTGAGGGTTGTCTTTTGGTCTTGTTTATGGTTTCCTATGCTGTGCAAAAGCTTTGAAGTTTCATTAGGTCTCATTTGTTTATTTTTGTTTTTATTTCCATTTCTCTAGGAAGTGGATCATAAAGGATCTTGCTGTGATTTATATAATAGAGTGTTCTGACTATGTTTTCCTCTAAGAGTTTGATAGTTTCTGGCCTTACATTTAGGTCTTTAATCCATTTTGAGCTTATTTTTGTGTATGGTGTTAGGCAGTGATCTAATCTCATACTTTTACATGTAGCTGTCCAGTTTTCCTAGCACCACTTATTGAAGAGGCTGTCCTTTCTCCACTGTACACTCCTGCCTCCTTTATCAAAGATAAGGTCACCATATGTGCGTGGGTTTATCTCTGGGCTTTCTATCCTGTTCCATTGATCTATATTTCTGTTTTTGTGCCAGTACCATACTGTCTTGATTCCTGTAGCTTTGTAGTATAGTCTGAAGCCAGGGAGCCTCATTCTTCCAGCTCCGTTTTTCGTGCTCAAGATTGCTTTGGCTATTTGGTGTCTTTTGTTTCTCCATACAAATTGTGAAATGTTTTGTTCTATTTCTGTGAAAAATGCCAGTGGTAGTTTGATAGGGATTGCATTGAATCTGTAGATTGCTTTGGGTAGTAGAGTCATTTTCACAATATTGATTCTTCCCATCCAAGAACATGGTATATATTTCCATCTGCTTGTATCAACTTTAATTTCTTTCATCAGTGTCTTATAATTTTCTGCATACAGGTCTTTTTTCTCCTTACATAGGTTTATTCCTAGATATTTTATTATTTTTGTTGTAATGGTAAATGGGAGTGTTTTCTTGATTTCACTTCCTTGATTTCACTTGATTTCACTTTAATGATTTTTCATCATTAGTGTATAGGAATGCCAGAGATTTCTGTGCATTAGTTTTGTTTCCTGTTACTTTACCAAATTCATTGATAATCTCTAGTAGTTTTCTGGTAGCATATTTAGGATTCTCTATGTATAGTAAATTGTCATCTGCAAACAGTGACAGCTTTACTTCTTCTTTTCCAATTTGGATTCCTTTTCTTCTCTGATTGCTGTGGCTAAAACTTGCAAAACTATGTTGAATAAGAGTAGTGAGTGTGGGCCACCTTGTCTTGTTCCTGATCTTAGTGGAAATGCTTTCAGTTTTTCACTATTGAGAATGATGTTGGCTGTGGGTTTTTCATATATGGCCTTTATTATGTTGAGGAAAGTTCCCTCTATGCTTACTTTCTGCAGGGTTTAGGAAACACATGCTTTAAATGACAAAATAGACCAGATAGTTTTAATTGATATTTTTAGGACATTCCATCCAATTCCATCCAAAAACAGCAGATTACAGTTTCTTCTAAAGCACACATGGAACATTCTCTGGGATAAATCACATCTTGGGTCACAAAACAACCCCCAGTAAATTTAAGAAAATTGAAATCATATGAACCATCTTTTCTGGCCACAATGCTATGATATTAGAAATCATTTACAGGAAAATAAATGTAAAAAATACAAACACATGGAGGCTAAAAAATACAACACTAAAGAGATCACTGAAGAAATCAAAGAGGAAATTAAAAAATGCCTAGATACAAATAACAATGAAAACACAATGATCCAAAACCTGTGGGATGCAGCAAAGGTAGTTCTAAGAGGGAAGTTTATTGCAATACAAGCCTAACTCAGGAAACAAGAAAAATCTGAAATAAATAATCCAACCTTACACCTAAAGGAACTAGAGAAAGATGAACAAACAAAACCCAAAGTTAATACAGTGAAAGAAATCATAAAGATCAGAGCAGAAATAAACGAAATAGAAACACAGAAAACAATTGCAAAGATCAATAAAACTAAAAGCTGGTTCTTTGAGAAGATAAACAGAATTGATAAACCATTAGCCAGACTCATCAAGAAAAAGAGGGAGAGGACTCAAATGAATAAAATTAGAAATGGAAAAGGATAAGTTACAAAAGACACTGCAGAAATACAAAGCATCCTAAGAGACTATTAAAAGCAACCTTATGCTAATAAAATGGACAACCTGGAAGAAACGGACAAATTCTTAGAAAGGTATAACCTTCCAAGACTGAACCAGGAAGAAATAGAAAATATGAACAGACCAATCACAAGTAATGGAATTGAAACTGTGATTAAAAATCTTCCAGCAAACAAAAGTCAAGCACCAGATGGCTTCACAGGTGAATTCTATCCAACATTTAGAGAAGAAATAACACTCATCATTCTCAAACTCTTCCAAAAAGTTGTAGACTAAGGAAGACTCCCAAACTCATTCTATGAGGCCAACATCACCCCGACAACAAAACCAGACAAAAGTACTATGAAAAAAAAAATTACAGACCATTATCACTGATGAATATAGATGCAAAATCCTCAACAAAATAATAACAAACAGAATCCAACAACACATTAAAAGGATCATACAGCATGATCAAGTGGGATTTATCCCAAGGATGCAAGGATTCTTCAATATACACAAATGAATCAATGTGATAAACCATATCAACAAATTGAAGTATAAAAACCATATGATCATCCCAATACATGCAAAAAAGCTTTTGACAAAATTCAACACCCATTTATGACACAGACTCTCCAGAAAGTGGTCATAGAATGAACCTACCTCAACATAATAAAGGCCATATAAGACAAATACACAGCAAACATCATTCTCAATGGTGAAAAACTGAAAGCATTTCCTCTAAGATCAAGAACAAGACAAGGATGTCCACTCTCACCACTTTTATTCAACATCATTTTGGAAGCCCTAACCAGAATAATCAGAGAAGAAAAAGAAATAAAATGTATACAACTTGGAAAAGAAAAAGTGTAGCTGTCACTCTTTCCAGATGACATGCTACTATACATAGAGAATCCTAAAGATGCCACCAGAAAATTACTAGAGCTAATCAATGAACTTGGTAAAGATGTAGGATACAAAATTAATGCACAGAATTCTCTTGCATTCTTATACACTAATGATGAAAACTCTGAAAGAAAAATTAAGGAAACATTCCCATTTACCATTGCAACAAAAAGAATAAAATACCTAGGAATAAACCTACCTAAGGAGGCAAAAGACCTGTATGCAGAAAACTATAAGACACTGATGAAAGAAATTAAAGATGATATTAACAAATGGAGTGATAGTCCATGATGTCGAATTGGAAGAATCAGTACTGTGAACATGACTATACTACCCAAAACAGTCTACAGATTCAATGCAATCCCTTTCTAATTACCAATCGCAATTTTTACAGAACTAGAAAAAAAAATCTTAAAATTTGTTTGGAGGCATAACAGACCCCTTATAGCCAAAGCAGTCCTGAAGGAAAAAAATGGAGCTGGAATAATCAGACTCCCTGACTTCAGACTATACTACAAAGCTACAGTAATCAATACAATATGGTACTGGCAAAAAAACTGAAATACAGAACAATGGAAAAGGATAGAAAGCCAAGAAATAAACCCACACACCTATGGTCAACTAATCTATGACAAAGGAGGCAAGGATATAAAATGGTGAAAAGACAGTCTCTTCAATAAGCGGTGCTGGGAAAACTGGACAGCTACATGTAAAAGAATGAAATTAGATCACTCCCTAACACCATACATAAAAATAAACTCAAAATGGATTATAAACCTAAATGTAAGGCAGGATACTATAAAACTCTTAGAGGAAAACATAGGAAGAACACTCTCTGACATAAATCACAGCAGGATATTTTTTGATCCACCTCCTAAGAGAAATGGAAATAAAAACAAAAATAAACAAATGGGACCTAATGAAACGTAAAAATTTTTGCAAAGCAAAGGATACTACAAACAAGAGGAAAAGACAACCCTCAGAATGGGAGAAAGTATTTGCAAACAAATCAATGGACAAAGGATTAATCTCCAAAATATATAAATAACACATGCAGCTCAATATTAAAATTAAAAAAACCCAATCAAAAAATGGGCAGAAGAGCTAAATAGACATTTCTTCAAAGAAGCATACAAATGGCTAAGAAGCACATGAAAAGCTGCTCAACATCACTATTAAAGAAATGCAAATCAAAACTACAACAAGGCATCACCTCACACCAGTTTGAATGGGCATTATCAGAGAATCTATAAACATCCAATGCTGGAGAGGGTGTGGAGAAAGGGAAACCCTCTTGCACTGTTCGTGGGAATGTAAATTGATACAACCACTATGGAGAACAGTATGGATGTTCATTAAAAAACTAAAAATAGAATTACCATATGACCCAGCAATCCCACTACTGGGCATATACCCAGAGAAAACCATAATTCAAAAAGGCACAGGAACCCCAATGTTCACTGTAGCACTATTTATAATAGACAGGACATGGAAGCAACCTAAATGCCCATCAACAGACGAATGGATAAAGAAGGTGTGTTACATATGCACAATGGAATGTTACTCAGCCATAAATAGGAACAAAATTGGCTCATTTGTACAGACATGGATGAATCCAGAGACTGTCATACAGAGTGAAGTAACTCAGAAAGAGAAAAGAAAATATATATTAACGCATATATGTGGAACCTAGAAAAATGGTACAGATGAACTGGCTTGCAGGGCAGAAATAGAGACACAGATGTAGAGAACAAACATATGGACACCAATAGGGGAAAGAGGAGTGGGTGGGTGGTGGTGTGATGAATTGGGAGATTGTGATTGACATATATACACTACTATGTATAAAATGGATAACTAATAACAATATGCTGTATAAAAAATAAATAAAATTCAAAAAAAAAGATTGCTTTGGTTATTCAGGGTCTTTTGTGTTTTCATATAAATTGTGAATTTTTAGGTTCTAGTTCTGTGAAAAATGCCATTGGTAGTTTGATAGGGATTGCACTGAATCTGTTGATTGCTTTGGGTAGTAGAGTCATTTTCACAATGTTGATTCTTCCAATCCAAGAACATGGTATATCTCTCCATCTATTTGTATCATCTTTAATTTCTTTCATCAGTGTCATAATTTTCTGCATACAGGTCTTTTGACACTTTAGGTAGGTTTATTCCTAGGTATTTATTCTTTTTGTTGCAATGGTAAATGGGAGTGTTTCCTTAATTTCTCTTTCAGATTTTTCATCATTAGTGTATAGGAATGCAAGTGATTTCTGTGCATTAATTTTGTATCCTGCAACTTTACCAAATTCATTTATTTATTTATTTATTTAACATCTTTATTGGGGTATAATTGCTTTACAATGGTGTGTTAGTTTCTGCTTTATAACAAAGTGAATCAGTTATACATATACGTATGTTCCCATATCTCTTCCCTCTTGCGTCTCCCTCCCTCCCACCCTCCCTGTCCCACCCCTCCAGGCTGTCACAAAGCACCGAGCCAATATCCCTGTGCCATGCGGCTGCTTCCCACTAGCTATCTACCTTACTACGTTTGTTAGTGTGTATATGTCCATGACTCTCTCGCCCCGTCACAGTTCACCCTTCCCCCTCCCCATAACCTCAAGTCCGTTCTCTAGGAGGTCTGCGTCTTTATTCCTGCCTTACCCCTAGGTTCTTCATGACATTTTTTTTCCTTAAATTCCATATATATGTGTTAGCATACGGTATTTGTCTTTTTCTTTCTGACTTACTTCACTCTGTATGACAGACTCTAGGTCTATCCACCTCATTACAAATAGCTCCATTTCGTTTCTTTTTATGGCTGAGTAATATTCCATTGTATATATGTGCCACATCTTCTCTATCCATTCATCAGATGATGGGCACTAAGGTTGTTTCCATCTCCGGGCTATTGTAAATAGAGCTGCAATGAACATTTTGGTACATGACTCTTTTTGAATTTCGGTTTTCTCAGGGTATATGCCCAGTAGTGGGATTGCTGGGTCATATGGTAGTTCTATTTGTAGTTTTTTAAGGAACCTCTGTACTGTTCTCCATAGTGGCTGAACCAATTCACATTCCCACCAGCAATGCAAGAGGGTTCCCTTTTCTCCACACCCTCTCCAGCATTTATTGTTTCTAGATTTTTTGATGATGGCCATTCTGACTGGTGTGAGATGATATCTCATTGTAGTTTTGATTTGCATTTCTCTAATGATTAATGATGTTGAGCATTCTTTCCTCTGTTTGTTGGCAGTCTGTATATCTTCTTTGGAAAAATGTCTATTTAGGTCTTCTGCCCATTTTTGGATTGGGTTCTTTGTTTTTTTGTTATTGAGCTGCATGAGCTGCTTGTAAATTTTGGAGATTAATCCTTTGTCGGTTGCTTCATTTGCAAATATTTTCTCCCATTCTGAGGATTGTCTTTTGGTCTTGTTTATGGTTTCCTTTGCTGTGCAAAAGCTTTGAAGTTTCATTAGGTCCCATTTGTTTATTTTTGTTTTTATTTCCATTACTCCAGGAGGTGGGTCAGAAAGAATCTTGATGTGATTTATGTCATAGAGTGTTCTGCCTATGTTTTCCTCTAAGAGTTTGATAGTTTCTCGCCTTATATTTAGGTCTTTAATCCATTTTGAGCTTATTTTTGTGTATGGTGTTAGGGAGTGATCTAATCTCATACTTTTACATGTACCTGTCCAGTTTTCCCAGCACCACTTATTGAAGAGGCTGTCCTTTCTCCACTGTACATTCCTGCCACCTTTATCAAAGATAAGGTGTCCATATGTGCATGGGTTTATCTCTGGGCTTTCTATCCTGTTCCATTGATCTATCTTTCTGTTTTTGTGCCAGTACCATACCGTCTTGATAACTGTAGCTTTGTAGTATAGTCTGAAGTCAGGGAGCCTGATTCCTCCAGTTCCTTTTTTTGTTCTCAAGATTGCTTTGGCTATTCGGGGTCTTTTGTGTTTCCTTACAAATTGTGAAATTTTTTGTTCTAGTTCTGTGAAAAATGCCAGTGGTAGTTTGATAGGGATTGCATTGAATCTATAGATTGCTTTGGGTAGTAGAGTCATTTTCACAATGTTGATTCTTCCAATCAAAGAACATGGTATATGTCTCCATCTATTTGTATCATCTTTAATTTCTTTCATCAGTGTCTTATAATTTTCTGCATACAGGTCTTTGTCTCCTTAGGTAGGTTTATTCCTAGATATTTTATTCTTTTTGTTGCAATGGTAAATGGGAGTGTTTTCTTGATTTCACTTTCAGATTTTTCATCATTAGTATATAGGAATGCCAGAGATTTCTGTGCATTAATTTTGTATCCTGCTACTTTACCAAATTCATTGATTAGCTCTAGTAGTTTTCTGGTAGCATCTTTAGGATTCTCTATGTATAGGATCATGTCATCTGCAAACAGTGACAGCTTTACTTCTTCTTTTCCGATTTGGATTCCTTTTATTTTTTTACTTCTCTGATTGCTGCGGCTAAAACTTCCAAAACTATGTTGAATAAGAGTGGTGAGAGTGGGCACCCTTGTCTTGTTCCTGATCTTAGTGGAAATGCTTTCAGTTTTTCACCATTGAGGATGATGTTTGCTGTGGGCTTGTCATATATGGCCTTTATTATGTTGAGGAAAGTTCCCTCTATGCCTACTTTCTGCAGGGTTTTTATCATAAATAGGTGTTGAATTTTGTCAAAAGCTTTCTCTGCATCTATTGAGATGATCATATGGTTTTTTTCCTTCAATTTGTTAATATGGTTTATCACATTGATAGATTTGCGTATATTGAAGAATCCTTGCATTCCTGGAATAAACCCCACTTGATCGTGGTGTATGATCCTTTTAATGTGCTGTTGGATTCTGTTTGCTAGTATTTTGTTGAGGATTTTTGCATCTATGTTCATCAGTAATATTGGTCTGTAGTTTTCTTTCTTTGTGACATCCTTGCCTGGTTTTGGTATCAAGGTGATGGTGGCCTCGTAGAAGGAGTTTGGGAGTGTTCCTCCCTCTGCTATATTTTGGAAGAGTTTGAGAAGGATAGGTGTTAGCTCTTCTCTAAATGTTTGATAGAATTCGCCTGTGAAGCCATCTGGTCCTGGGCTTTTTTTTGTTGAAAGATTTTTAATCACAGTTTCAATTTCAGTGCTTGTGATTGGTCTGTTCATATTTTCTATTTCTTCCTGATTCAGTCTTGGCAGGTTGTGCATTTCTAAGAATTTGTCCATTTCTTCCAGGTTGTCCATTTTATTGGCATAGAGTTGCTTGTGGTAATCTCTCATGATCTCGTTTATTTCTGCCGTGTCAGTTGTTACCTCTCCTTTTTCATTTCTAATTCTATTGATTTGAGTCTTCTCCCTTTTTTTCTTGATGAGTCTGGCTAGTGGTTTACCTATTTTGTTTATCTTCTCAAAGAACCAGCTTTTAGTTTTGTTGATCTTTGCTATTGTTTCCTTCATTTCTTTTTCATTTATTTCTGATCTGATTTTTATGATTTCTTTCCTTCTGCTAGCTTTGGGGTTTTTTTGTTCTTCTTTCTGTAATTGCTTGAGGTGCAAGGTTAGGTTGTTTATTCTAGATGTTTCCTGCTTCTTAAGGTGGGCTTGTATTGCTATAAACTTCCCCCTTAGAACTGCTTTTGCTGCATCCCACAGGTTTTGGGTCGTTGTGTCTCCACTGTCATTTGTTTCTAGGTATTTTTTGATTTCCTCTTTGATTTCTTCAGTGATCACTTCATTATTAAGTAGTGTATTGTTTAGCCTCCATGTGTTTGTATTTTTTACAGATCTTTTCCTGTAATTGATATCTAGTCTCATGGCGTTGTGGTCAGAAAAGATACTTGATACAATTTCAATTTTCTTAAATTTACCAAAACTTGATTTGTGACCCAACATATGATCTATCCTGGAGAATGTTCCATGAGCACTTGAGAAAAATGTGTATTCTGTTGTTTTTGGATGGAGTGTCCTATAAATATCAATTAAGTCCATCTTGTTTAATGTATCATTTAAAGCTTGTGTTTCCTTAGTTATTTTCATTTTGGATGATCTGTCCATGGGTGAAAGTGGGGTGTTTAAGTCCCCTACTATGTATGTGTTACTGTCGATTTCCCCTTTTATGGCTGTTAGTATTTGCCTTATGTATTGAGGTGCTCCTATGTTGGGTGCATAAATATTTACAATTGTTATATCTTCTTCTTGGATCGATCCCTTGATCATTATGTAGTGTCCTTCTTTGTCTCTTTTCATAGTCCTTATTTTAAAGTCTATTTTGTCTGATATGAGAATTGCTACTCCAGCTTTCTTTTGGTTTCCATTTGCATGGAATATCTTTTTCCATCCCCTTACTTTCAGTCTGTATGTGTCTCTAGGTCTGAAGTGGGTCTCTTGTAGACAGCATATATAAGGGTCTTGTTTTTGTATCCATTCAGCTAATCTGTGTCTTTTGGTGGGAGCATTTAGTCCATTTACATTTAAGGTAATTATCGATATGTATGTTCCTATTCCCATTTTCTAAATTGTTTTGGGATCGTTATTATAGGTCTTTTCCTTCTCTTGTGTTTCTTGCCTAGAGAAGATCCTTTAGCATTTGTTGTAAAGCTGGTTTGGTGCTGCTGAACTCTCTCAGCTTTTGCTTGTCTGTAAAGGTTTTAGTTTCTCCATCAAATCTGAATGAGATCCTTGCTGGGTATAGTAGTCTTGGCTGCAGGTTTTTCTCCTTCATCACTTTCAGTATGTCCTGCCACTCCCTTCTGGCTGGTAGGGTTTCTGCTGAGAGATCAGCTGTTAACCTTATGGGGATTCCCTTATGTGTTATTTGTTGTTTTTCCCTTGCTGCTTTTAATATGCTTTCTTTGTATTTAATTTTTGACAGTTTGATTAATATGTGTCTTGGCATATTTCTCCTTGTATTTATCCTGTATGGGACTCTCTGTGCTTCCTGGACTTGATTAACTATTTCCTTTCCCATATTAGGGAAGTTTTCAACTATAATCTCTTCAAATATTTTCTCAGTCCCTTTCTTTTTCTCTTCTTCTTCTGGAACCCCTATAATTCGAATGTTGGTGCGTTTAATGTTGTCCCAGAGGTCTCTGAGACTGTCCTCAGTTCTTTTCATTCTTTTTTCTTTATTCTGCTCTGCAGTAGTTATTTCCACTATTTTATCTTCCAGGTCACTTATCCGTTCTTCTGCCTCAGTTATTTTGCTATTGATCCCATCTAGAGTATTTTTAATTTCATTTATTGTGTTGTTCATCGTTGCTTGTTTCATCTTTAGTTCTTCTAGGTCCTTGTTAACTGATTCTTGCATTTTGTCCATTCTATTGTCCATTCTATCTCCAAGATTTCGAATCAACCTTACTATCATTATTCTGAATTCTTTTTCAGGTAGACTGCCTATTTCCTCTTCATTTGTTAGGTCTGGTGCATTTTTATCTTGCTCCTTTATCTGCTGTGTGTTTTTCTGTTTTCTCATTTTGCTTATCTTACTGTGTTTGGGGTCTCCTTTTTACAAGCTGCAGGTTCGTAGTTCCTCCTGTTTTTGATGTGTGTCTCCAGTGGCTAAGGTTGGTTCAGTGGGTTGTGTAGGCTTCCTGGTGGAGGGGACTTGTGCCTGTGTTCTGGTGGATGAGGCTGGATCTTGTCTCTCTAGTGGGCAGGTTCACGTCTGGTGGTGTGTTTTGGGGTGTCTGTGGCCTTATTATGATTTTAGGCAGCCTCTCTGCTAATGGGTGGAATTGTGTTCCTGTTTTGCTAGTTGTTTGGCACAGGTTGTCCAGCACTGTGGCTTGCTGGTCGTTGAGTGAAGCTGGGTGCTGGTGTTAAGATGGAGGTCTCTGGGAGATTTTCGCCGTTTGATATTATGTGGAGCTGGGAGGTCTCTTGTGGACCAGTGTCCTGAAGTTGGCTCTCCTACCTCAGAGGCAGAGCCCTGACTCCTGGCTGGAGCACCAAGAGCCTTTCATCCACACGGCTCAGAATAAAAGGGAGAAAAAGTAGAGGGAATTAGTAGAAGTATGAGGAAAGAAAGAAGGAAAGGAGGGAAGGAAGGAGGGAAGGAAGGAAGGAAGGAAGAAAGAAAGAAAGAAGCAAAGAAGGAAGGAAGGCAAGAAGGAACGAAAGGAGGGAGGGAGGGAGGAAGGAAGGAAGGAAGGAGGGAAAGAAGGAAAAACAGAAAGAAAGAAGATACAGTAAAAATAAAATAAAGTATAATAAAGTTATTGAATTAAAAAATTCTTATTTAGAAAAAAAAAAAGGGACGGATAGAACCTTAGGACAAATGTTGGAAGCAAAGCTATACAGACAAAATCTTACACAGAAGCGTACACATACACCCTCACTAAAAGAGGTAAAGGGGGAAAAATCATAAATCTTGCTGTCAGAGACCACCTCCTCAATTTGGGATGATTCGTTGTCTAAAGGAGGGAAGGAAGGAAGGAAAGAAAGAAAGAAAGAAAGGACGAAGGTAAAGTATAATAACGTTCTTAAAATTAAAATTGATTATTAAGAAAAAAATTTTAAGAAAAAAACCATGGACGGATAGAACCCTAGGACAAATGGTGGAAGCAAGACTATACAGACAAGATCTCACACAGAAGCATACACATACACATTCACAAAAAGAGGAATAGGGAAAAAAATCATAGATCTTGCTCCCAAAGTCCACCTCCTTAATTTGGGATGATTGGCTGTCTATTCAGGTATTTCACAGATGCAGGGTACATCAAGTTGATTGTGGAGCTTTAATCCGCTGCTTCTGAGGCTGCTGGGAGAGATTTCCCTTTCTCTTCTTTGTTCTCACAGCTCACAGGGGCTCAGCTTTGGATTTGGCCCTGCCTCTGCGTGTAGGTCGCTGGAGGGCGTCTGTTTTTTGCTCAGACAGGACGGGGTTAAAGGAGCCGCTGATTCGGGGGTTCTGGCGTACTGAGGCCGGCGGGGAGGGAGGGGCACGGAATGCGGGGCGGGCCTGCGGCGGCCAAGTCCGGCGTGACCCTGCACCAGCCCGAGGCCCGCCTTGCGCTCTCCCGGGGAAGTCGTCCCCGGATCCCGGGAACCCGGCAGTGGCGGGCTGCACAGGCTCCGCGGAAGAGGGGCGTGGAGAGCGACCTGCGCTCGCACACAGGCCCCTTGGTGGCGGCAGCAGCAGCCCCAACGTCTCCTGCCCGCCTCTGGGGTCCGCGCCTCCAGCCGCGGCTTGCGCCCGTCTCTGGAGTCCGCACCCTCAGCCGCGGCTCGCGCCCGTCTCTGGGGTCCGCGCTTTCAGCCGCGGCTCGCGCCCGTCTCTGGGGTTCGCGCTTTCAGCCGCGGCTCGCGCCCGTCTCTGGAGTTCCTTTAAGCAGCGTTCTTAAACCCCTCTCCTCACGCACCAGGAAACAAAGAGGGAAGAAAAAGTCTCTTGCCTCTTCGGCAGGTGCAGACTTTTCCCTGGACTCCCTCCCGGCTAGCTGTGGTGCACTAACCCCTTCAGGCTATGTTCAAGCCGCCAACCCCAGTCTTCTCCCTGCGCTCCGTCCGAATCCGAAACCCGAGCCTCAGAGCCTCAGCTCGCAGCCCCGCCCGCCCCGGCGGGTGAGCAGACAAGCCTCTCGGGCTGGTGAGTGCCGGTCGGCACCGATCCTCTGTGCGGGAATCTCTCCGCTTTGCCCTCCGCACCCGTTGCTGTGCACTCCTCCGCGGCTTCAAAGCTCCCCCCTCCGCCTCCCGCAGTCTCCGCCCGCGAAGGGGCTTCCTAGTGTGTGGAAACTTTTCCTCCTTCACAGCTCCCTCCCACTGGTGCAGGTGCCGTCCCTATCCTTTTGTCTCTGTTTATTCTTTTTTTCTTCTTCTTTCTTTTGCCCTACCCAGGTACATGGGGAGTTTCTTGCCTTTTGGGAGGTCTGAGGTCTTCTGCCAGCCTTCAGTAGGTGTTCTGTAGGAGTTGTTCCACGTGTAGATGTATTTCTGGTGTATCTGTGGGGAGGAAGGTGATCTCCGCGTCTTACTCTTCCGCCATCTTCCTGCTCTCCTTTACCAAATTTATTGATTAGCTCTAGTAGTTTTCTGGTAGCATATTTAGGATTCTCCATATATAGTATCATGTCGTCTGCAAACAGTGACAGCTTTACTTCTTCTTTTCCAATTTGGATTCCTTTTATTTTTTTACTTCTCTGATTGCTGCGGCTAAAACTTCCAAAACTATGTTGAATAATAGTGTTGAGAGTGGACAACCTTGTCTTGTTCCTGCTCTTAGTGGAAATGCTTTCAGTTTTTCACTATTGAGAATGATGTTGGCTGTGGGTTTGTCATATATGGCCCTTATTATGTTGAGGTAAGTTCCCTCTATGCCTACTTTCCAGAGGGTTTTTATCATAAATTGGTGTTGAATTTTGACAAAAGCTTTTTCTGCTTTTATTGAGACGGTCATATGATTTTTATCCTTCAGTTTGTTAATGTAATTTATCACATTGATTGATTTGCATATATTGAAGAATCCTTCAATCCTGTGATAAATCCCACTTGATCGTGGTGTATAATCCTTTTAAAGTCCTGTTGGTTTCTGTTTGCTAGCATTTTATTGAGGATTTTTGCATCAATGTTCATCAGTGATATTGCCCTATAGTATTCTTTCTTTGTGACATCACTGTCTGGATTTGGTATCAGGGTGATGGTGGCCTCCTAGAATGAGTTTGGGATGTTCCTCCCTCTGCTATATTTTGGAAGAGTTTAACAAGGATGAGTGTTAGCTCTTCTCTAAATGTTTGATAGAATTCACCTGTGAAGCCATCTGGTCCTAGGCTTTTGTTTCTTGGAAGATTTTTATTCACAGTCTCAATTTCAGTGCTTGTGATTGGTCTGTTTATATATTCTATTTCTTCCTGGTTCAGTTTCGGAGGGTTGTGCTTTTCTAAGAATTTGTCCATTGCTTCCAGGTTGTCCATTTTATTGGCATAGAGTTGCTTGTAGTAATCTCTCATGATCCTTTGTATTTCTGCAGTGTCAGTTGTTACTTCTCCGCTTTCATTTCTAATTCTATGGATTTGAGTCCTCTCCCTTTTTTTCTTGATGAGTCTGGCTAGTGGTTTACCTATTTTGTTTACCTTCTCAAGAACCACCTTTTAGTTTTATTGTTCTTTGCTCTTGTTTCCTTCATTTCTTTTTCATATATTTCTGGTCTGATCTTTTTGATTTCTCTCCTTCTGCTAACTTTGGGCGTTTTTGTTCTTCTTTTTTTAATTGCTTTAGGTGTAAGGTTAGGTTGTTTATTTGAGATGTTTCTTTTTCTTGAGGAAGGGTTGTATTGCTCTAAACTTCCCTCTTGGAACTGCTTTTGCGGCATCACATAAGTTTTGTGTCGTTGTCTTTTCATTGTCATTTGTTTCTAGGTATTTTTTTTTATTTCATCTTTGATTTCTTCAGTGATCTCTTGGTTAGTTAGTAGTGTATTGTTTATCCTCCATGTGTTTGCATTTTTTATTGATTTTTCCTGTAATTGATATCTAGTCTCACAGTGTTGTGGTCGAAAAGATACTTGATATGATGTCAATTTTCTTAAATTTACCAAGGCTTGATTTGTGACCCAAGATACAATCTATCCTGGAGAATGTTCCATGAGCACTTGAGAAGAAAGTGTATTCTGTTGTTTTTGGATGGAATGTCTTATAAATATCAATTAATTCTGTCTCATTTAATTTATCATTTAAAGCTTGTGTTACCTTATATATTTTCACTTTGGATGATCTATCCATTGGTGAAAGTGGGCTGTTAAAGTCTCATACTATGATGGTGTTACTATTGATTTCCCCTTTTATGATTGTTGGTATTTGCCTTATGTATTGCTCCTATGTTGGGTACATAAATATTTATAATTGTTATATCTTCTTCTTGGATTGATCCCTTGTTCATTATGTAGTGTCCTTCTTTGTCTCTTGTAATAGTCTTTATTTTAAAGTCTATTTTTTCTGATATGAGAATTGCTACTCCAGCTTTCTTTTGATTTCCATTTGCATGGAATATCTTTTTGCACCCCCTCACACTCAGTTTGTATGTCTGCCTAGGTCTGAAGTGGGTCTCTTGTAGACAACATATATATGGGGATTTTTTTGTATCCATTCAGCCAGTCTATGTCTTTTGGTTGGAGCATTTAATCCATTTAAAGTATTTATCGATATCTGTGTTCCTATTCCCATTTTTTAAATTGTTTTGTGTTTGTTATTGTTGATCTTTTCTTCTCTTGTGTTTTCCGCCTAGTGAAGTTCCTTTAGCATTTGTTGTAAAGCTGATTTGGTGGTGCTGCTTTCTCTTAGCTCTTGCATGTCTGTAAAGGTTTTAATTTCTCCATCAAATCTGAATGAGATCCTTGCTGGATAGAGTCATCTTGGTTGTAGTTTTTTTCCCTTTCATCACTTTAAATATGCTCTGCCACTCCCTTCTGGCTTGCAGAGTTTCTGCTGAAGGATCAGGTGTTAACCTTATGGGGATTCCCTTGTATGTTATTTGTTGTTTTTCCCTTGCTGCTTTTAATATTTTTTCTTTGTATTTAATTTTTGATAGTTTGATTAATATGTATCTTGGCATGTTTCTCCTTGGATTTATCCTGTATGGGACTCTCTGAGCTTCCTGGACTTGCTTGACTGTTTCCTTTTCCATACTAGGGAATTTTTCAACTGTAATCTCTTCAAATATTTTCTCAGTCCTTTTCTTTTTCTCTTCTTCTTCTGGGATCTCTATAATGTGAATGTTGGTGTGTTTAATGTTGTCCCCTTCTATGTCCTTGTTAAACATTTCTTGTATTTTCTCTGTTCTATTTCCAAGATTTTGGATCATCTTTACTATCATTACCCTGAAATCTTTTTCAGGTAGACTGCCTATTTCCTCGTCATTTGTTTGGTCTGGTGAGTCTTTACTTTGCTCCTTCAACTGCTGCATATTTCTCTGTCTTCTTATTTTGCTCTACTTACTGTGTTTGGGGTCTCCTTTCTGCAGGCTGCTGGTTCATAGTTCCCATTATTTTTGGTGTCTGACCTCAGTGGCTAACGTTGGTTCAGTGGGTTGTGTAGGCTTCCTGGTGGAGGGGACTCAGTCACTCTTTGATAAATGAATGAGATCACATATTCACTAGACAAATTGTTGGGCAATTTGACATATAATAATGTTCTTTTCTTTTCAGCAATGAAGGGTTCCAAATATTCAATATGTCAGTCCTAATTTTACATTTTTGAAGCTCAAATAATTGATCCACTCATCCCCATGATATTTCTTCAATTATTGTTTCATTCATTCATTCATTCAACCAGTTTTTATTGAATGTACCAAATGCCATATGCTATTGTAAGAACACAATGATGAGCAAATAAAGGCATCATGTCTATCCTCATGGGGATTTTTTGGGGAAAAGAATAACAGCAAATCATCATATAAATGATAATTACTGCAGTGCTACATATTTCACAGGAGAGAGCTGTGTGAACTTATAATAGGGGAATTTGACCTCATTAGGGAGATCAGAAGAATAAAAGGTACTATTTTAGCTAGTCAAAGAGTGGGGAAACATGCATTCCAATAGAGGCAATGGTATTTGCCTGTAACAGGAAGCACAATATGTGTGAGGTACTGAAAAATGTCCACGTGACAGAATCAGAAAAAGTGAAGAGGGTATGGTGTGAGCTAAGGCTAGAGATATAAGTAGAGGCCAATCCATGCAAGGTCACCTGGGTAATTCCAAGTCTACTAAGGGCAAAGAAAACTTTAGATGAATTTCAAGCTAGGGAACAATGTTATTAGATTTACATTTTGCAAAACATTATTCTGACAAGATGTTTGAAGAATATAGGAGCAAAGAGTAGCAACAGAGAGAACTGGATGCCACTCCTGGAAAAATATGATGATGGCTTGGATAAAAAGGCATTGGAGATAGAAATTAAACCAATTCACTATACTATTGGGATGTAAACTGAATAAGACCTTATAGTTTGAGTGAGAAGGGAAAGAAAAGGAAAATGACATTTACAGGATGATTCTCTGCTAACATCCTATTCCAACATCCATTTTCCCTTTTCCTTTTTAACAACAGAACCCTAAATTTATTTGATGTGCCAAGAAGCAGATAAGATTTATAGTTTTCTGTCTCACCTTCAGGAATATATGGCTATTACATTATATTGCTAAACACTGGCCGATAAAATATATGTGGAAGTGTTTGAGATGTTTTCTTAAAAGGGAGATGTCATGGTCTTACTCTCCCCTTCCAAAACCCTTCTGTTTGGAACTCAAATGTGAAATTGTAACTTTTCCAGTCAATCTGAATCATGAAGACAAGGGATAAACATTGGAGAAGGCAGGTACTCACATGGTAGCCCCAGCCCAGGCTGCATAACTCCAGACTTCTTTTCCATGAGAAAATGAAACTTTTTATGTTGAAATCACCTATAACTTAAAGAATCTGATTTGATTCACAGCACAATCCACTAGATAAATAAGAGTGCCATTAAGCGGGAGAAGGAGAGCTAGAGGAAGTTCAGATGATGGGCAGAAACACCAAGAGTTACTTTGAATGCAATAAGTTTGAGATGCCACACAGATGACCAAGTGGGCAGTTAGATGTACAAATCTAGAATTTCTAACATGTCTGGATTAAGTATAGATATTTGAGATTCCTTGGTATATTGAAGGCATTTACAATCGTATAAGAAAATTAAGTGGACCTAAGGATTCAACTCAAACCTATCAAAATCTCAGCTGGTTTTTCTGCAGAAATTGAATAGCAGATCCTAAAATTCATATGGAAATGCAAGGAACCCAGCATAGCCAAAACAATCTTGAAAAAGAAGAACAAAGTGGGAAGACTCAGACTTCTCAATTTTAAAACTAACTACAAAATTACAGTAACCAAAGCAGCATGATACTGGCATGAAATGTCATATTAATCAGTAGAATAGTATTGAGAGTACAAAAATGAACACTTACATTTGTGGGATCATCCAAAATAACGAAATTGGTTGACACCTCACACCATGCACAGTGTCCTGTGTCCCCCAGCAGTCTCAGCCTGTGGCCCAGACTATCCCTACAGGAAATGAACCCAGGGACCAATCCTGGGAGCCTGGATGCTGAGTCACCTGACTGAGCACATAATCAGTCTGCTCCTGTGCACCTGCCCACTAGCATCAGGCCCTCCTGGCCTATTTTATAGGAATTAACTTCACCCACTGAGCCATCATTCTGGGGCCCCCAACTAAGTCATTAATGGGGGGGTTTACATGCAAGATGAAGTGTAAATTGTACTTCATAGATGAAAATTATATAGCTGATAATGGACTTGTACCCATATTATAGAAAAACTGTTAGAACTCAATAATAAAAATACAAAAGATGTGAGTGGGCATTTCTCTAAAGAAGACATATAAATGACCATAAAGAATACAAAAACATTATTAGTCATTAGGAAAATGCAAATCAAAACCACAATAAGATACCACTTAACACGAGAAGGATGGCTGTAATCAAAATGACACAAAATAATAAATGTTGGCAGGAATGCGGGAAAATCAGAACCCTCATACATTGGTGGTAAGAATGTAAGATGATGCATTCAATGTTATTTAAATACAGTCTGGCAGTTTCTCAAAAGATTAAATGTAGAGTTACCATATGACCTAACAATCCCACTCCAAGGTATATACCCAAAAGAAATGAAAACATATGTCCACAAAAAAATTGTTCATAAATATTTATAGCAAACTTTATTCATAATAGCCCCAAAGTAGAAACAACCCAAATGTCCTTCAACTGATGAGTGAATTAATAAAATATGTTATATCCATACAATGGTATATTATTTTGTAATAAAAAGTAATGAAATACTGATATATTCTATATCACAGATGAATATTGAAAACATGCAAAGTGAAAGAAGCCAAATACAAAACAATGCAAAGGACTTATGCCATGTGATTCCACTTATATGAAGAGCCCAGAACGGGCAAATCTCTGGGAATAGAAAACAGATTAGTGTTTGCCTAGGGTTGGGGTGGTGGGCGCAGGAGGGAGTGAATAATGGCTGTTAATGGGTACAGGAGTTTCTTTGTGGAATGATGAAAATGTTCTAAAACTAGATAATGGTGATAGTTGCACAACTCTGTGAATATACTGAAAAACACTGAATTGTACACTTGAAATGGGTGAATATTATGGTATGTGAATTAAACCTTAATAAAATGGTTAAACAATCAAAAGAGAAGAAGCTGACTTTCTTTACCCATCAGAGTACAAAACCTCACAATCTTATCAAGAGGCTTGTAGCCCAAATGTGCAATTCTTTGCTGCCTCTCCCTGGAAGTTCCCTATGTATTCACATTCTCGCCAGGGGTTTCCACTTCATATCTGACAGCACCCTTTGCCTGATGCTCAGGGATCCCCGCATCTTAACTGTTTCTTTCTTGCCTTTCCCTTCCACCAAACTGTGAGAAACTGCACAGAAGTGATGGATTTTCAATCTCAGGATTTCCAAAAAATTAGATCCAGATTTCTGTTTGAAATATACTTAGTTCTTTGTAAAACAATAATTTCAAAAATTTACAATTAATTACATATTATAAAACGGATATATGGGAACAATTATTTACATTCTAGTCAATTTCTTCTTTGATGCAGAAATTGAAATGCATCTCCTTCTACCCTCTCTCTGACATATTTGCAATGTTCACAAATGAGCTATTAATAAGACGTACACTATACCAGGGCTTCTAGACTGATCTTCTATGTCATTTCTGGACTACACATGTCTGTATAGGTACCATCCTAGAATGTGGCCATCTGGTCCAGCACCTCTCAAATTTGAACTGCATCAGAATCACACAAGCGGCTTGTTAAAACACTGATTGCAGGACCCCACCCCCAGGGATACTGATTCAGTGGTCTCCAGGTAGGGACTGAAACTCTGTGTTTCTGATCATCTCCCAGGCAATGCTGATGTTGCCATCCACAGACCACACGTTGAAGATCTAGGGGCTAGAGCACTGGCATCTGTGTATTATACTCAAACACCAGGCAAGGCTTAGGTCTGTCACACAGAGGCTGGGGCATTTGTTCAATAGTAAGTTCTCATATAGTGATCTATCATTTTGTTTGTTTGTTTGGTTGGTTTTTTTGTTTTGTTTTTGCGGCACGCGGGCCTCTCACTGCTGTGGCCTCTCCCGTTACAGAGCCCAGGCTCCGGATGCGCAGGCTCAGCGGCCATGGCTCACCAGCCCAGCCACTCTGCGGCATGTGGGATCTTCCCAGAACAGGGCACAAACCCGTGTCCCCTGCATCGGCAGGCAGACTCTCAACCACTGTGCCACCAGGGAAGCCCTATCACTTTTTAATATTTGCACTGTACCACCTATATGATAAATTCGGACTCCTTATTATCTAACTTTAATAATTACAATAAAAAATGTTCACAAGTGTGAGATATTGTTTGTAATTTTTAACTACCCAACGTCCTATTAATTCACTTTAGGGCTTCAAGTTTAGTTAAAGATAATCTTAACACTGTAAAACAAAGTTTTAAAAAAGAAGTCAACACTTGTAATTATTATTCTAAATGACTTTCCTTGATAATTTCCTTTCCAATCAAATTTCCTTGATACTATTCAACCAAAACAAAAAATATGAATAGTAAATTGAATGCTATAACTGCCAACCATAAGAGCCAAAACCAATTTTGTGCTTATCATCACAATCCTATTATTCTTACTTAAAAAGTAATTGTTTTTTATTTGAAGTTATATGGGAACTTTTAGTAATAAAATGTTACTTTTCAAAGTATACACTAGTCAACTGAAACATATGATAAAAATAAGCTGAACATCAACAAAGTGGGGAAATAACACAGGTAGGGTATAGGAGGGAGAAAATATTTCCTGAATAATAATCTACCATAGTCCTTAATTTATGTTTAACTTGTACTCATAAATGATGGTAGGTTGAAGTCAAGAGTGAATTATCATCAATTATAATAGGGAGGTCACACAAATTACAGTAATCATGTAAACTTTTCTCAACATGATCAACATCAAATCAGCACATTAAATTTTTTTGACTAAAATTCCTGCATACCAAATCAGAATACCTTTCAATCTCTGAAAATCAGGAATTAAAAAGAGAAAATAGAACAGGGTTTACATGCAATTTGTCTTTTCATTTAAGATGAATGCAGAAGTTCCAGAGATGCCTTCTTTTTGAAGATAGAATACCAAGCCAACTCTCTTATAACTTAGAAATAAACACACCTTTTAGAAAAATAGACCAGCTGATTGTTAATCCAAAATAGTAATATTCTAAACATTAGATAATAAAAGCAGTCTTTATTTTTGATGATATAAAACATAAAACTAAATTTCAAAATAAATCTAATGAACAGCTATCTTCTAACAAAACATGATATAATTGCCATTTTTATTTGTCAACAAATCATACTTTTATCTTCTATAATTTTATAATCATATTTTATGCTGTAATTTTATAAGTGAATAGCCTCTGTTCACAATTTAAATGGTAACACATTTAGACATTGTGTACAAAGAGTATTAAAGATTCAATTTAAATAGCTTTATAAAACATAATTAGTAACTTTTTAAAAAGTGTGTTACCAATATCATGCAAATATTCCACAATGATTTTTTGAATACATGAAAGTGACTACAAGTTTATATGTAGATTGCTGTATTCAGTTCTAGAGCTGCTACAAAAAATTGTGAGGGAAATATATTCCCTCACAGTTCTGGAGACCAGAAGTCTAAAATCAAGCTGTCAGCAGGCTTTCTTCTCTCTGGAGGCTCTGAGGTAGAACCCATTCTCACATCTTCTCTCTGGCAATCCTTAGCAATCCTTGGCTTGTAGACGCATCACTGTGATCTCTACTTCTGTCTTCACATGGCTTTCCCCCTGTGTCTCTGTATATCCTCTCCTTTTTTGTCTGATATCAAGGATGATCCTATGTCAAGAGTCTTTCCTTAATTACCTGAGGAAACACCCTTATTCCAAATAAAGTCATATTCTGAGATCCTAGGTAGACATATCTTTGGGTGGGGGCCACAATTCAACGGACTACAATTGTGAATGGAGTTTGAGAATTAAAAATAATTGGTAAAACAGCAGCAATCCATTGCTTACCATTCCACCCACACATTGCCTCATTCACCTGTACATTTATTTTGTCCAGTGACTGAGTACCTACTGTGTACCAGGCACTGAGTTAGGCCCTTGCAAGACAGGAGTAACCAAAACAATGATCACCTCTAAGAAGGCAGTCCTGTGCTGGTTTCCATACAGAGCTGAGTCATAGCCAAGTTTTCACCAACCTAAGACAAAATAAAATAAAGTTCTTAAGAATTTAAATTTATTTCATTTAAATATATATATATTTTATTCCTAGAGTATGCTCTGTGCAGGTACTTCAGTAGGAAAGAATGAATGAATGGAAGATAATAGCTATACTTTGTAATGTTCTTTCTCGAACTTCATAATAAAATATGGAAATTCTACTAGATTCTCCTAAACTTATTTAAATTAATTGATTTTTTTTAAGCAAAAAGTCTCGGAACCACTACTTCAAAGTGCCCTGGTCACGCTGAAAACCTCTACTGAACTTGGCCAACTTTTCTATCGTGCAAGAGGAGAATGAGATTCCCAAGATTTTTCATAAATTGGCACTAATCTGGTGTCTCAGCCTTGCAATTCCACTGTAACCTGTGCCCTCATATCTGTTGATCAGAAAAAGAAAGAGCTGTCAGGCATCTAGCTGTGGGAGGTGAAGAAATCTGCAGGGAGGAAAGGTTTCTGGGAAGAGTAAGAGACTGGACAGGGCTGCTCTTTTCACAGCCCTGCCCTGCGGATGCTAATCTGAGCCTTGTGGGGTAGGGGCTACAGGCAGAACACGAAAGCCCCGCTATGCCAAGGACTGTGAGAGATTAGGCATCAAGTAGAGATGCTTTGGTGCTCAGTTGGATCAGTTCTGATATAAATTATAGAGTGAATGTCCTCCCCATCTCTGCGTGGAACCAAAGATAACCTGTACTCACTGAGTTCTTGCCAGGGCATATTCCCACGCCATTTCAAAGGTTAGTTATTCTCCCAGACTCAGCAGGGGATTGAGGTGGGGTTGGGGGTGGGATGGAGGTAGAGCTTAAGTTGATGGGGTCAAGAACACTAAAATGTGCTTTTATTAACAAAAATAATCATTTCAATATTTCTATCCATAGGCTGGTAGCAATCACGTTACTGAAATGTGTAAAACAAGCAGGTGAAAGAGAAGATTCACTTTAGAGCCGGAGATTCTTAGTAAAAAAAGCTGAAAAGTAGCATTTTCCCTTCCAAGCATATTTTAAAGAGGGTTGGATTTTAGAAGTATATTAATTAACAATTCTGGGATAAAGTATTATTTTAATACTCACAAGGGAACATAGTAAAAATTCTGGCTAAACTTTTATTTGTTTTTCACAGCCTGAGTGCAAGAAAGGGTTACCTCAGCAGACCCAGGCTGCTCAAGTTTGCACATTCCAAAAAAAAGCCTGTCTTCAGGACTGGCCCTTGACAGGATCCTGGGAGATAATCTCTGAGCCTTTAGAATATCTTGCTTGATAACAGTGTTTTTGTATGCCCAAGGCCTTGGGCCTTACTGTGTCAGTTTGACCTCTTGGGAAGCTGGAGTCCAATAGCTGAGGTCACTCACGTGGACACTGTGCCTACATGACTAACCCACAATAAAACCCTGGACTAATGGGTTGGCTGAGCTTCCTGAAAAAAAAAAAAACAATTCAAAAAAAGCACAAAAGAAGGAGGAGAAAAACATTTTTAAACTGGCAAAGTAAAAAACATAAAACGTGATAACTGATTTGAATACCCAAGTAACTTGCATTTTATTTTGTGTAAAAGGATCAAACATTTAAAAAGGCTCATATTAGCCAAATATGAGATAATTTGAGCATCAAGAATAGTCCAACCTATAATTCAAACATTTTGAATACGTAAAACTCCATGACTGCATAATGATACTTATAAGGATATAAAATGAAACAGAACCCCACATACACTACTTTGACAACTATCTCATACATCAATTCCTTACTCAAAATGGTACCTAAAGGAAAAGATGTACATATTAATTCTTTCTTTTATGTTTAGAATTATTTTATCTTTCTTGTGAGTTGACCCTCTTTATATTAAAATCTATTATATTTGATACTTCTATAACTATCTCATTTTCTTTTGGTTTGTATTTGCGAGTAATCTTTTTATCCTCCTATCCTTTTATTTCAAGCATTCCACATATTTGTGTTAGGTGGGTCTTTTATAAATATCATATAGATTTTTTTTCCCAACTGTCAATCTTTGTCTTTTAATAGAACAACTAATCCATTTATACATTTTTTAATTTTATTGTGAAAATTTCAAACATAAATGGGAGAAAAAAGTAGTACAACAAACATCTTAATACCCACCAATAAAATCACCACTTGTTGACATTTTGCCATATTTGTTTCATCTAGATCTATTGTTACTTCCCTAATTATTGAAAAATAAACACATCAAAATTGGTTATTCTTCCATTATAACCATTATTTCAGAGGTGAAACAAAAAAGTTTTGTGCATCCTTAAACTTTTTCAGTTTTTAGGGTCCTCTGTAAGTGAATATATATATATATATATATATATATATATATGTATATGTATATATGAATACAAAATTACTAAGCTCCTTCTCAAGTTCTCAAAATTGCTGGTTCTTCTTAAATTCTAGAAAGAAAGAAAGAGAAGGATGGAGAGAGAAAGGGAGGGAGGAAGGAAGAAAGGAGGAAAGGAAAGAAAGGAAAGTAACTAGAATGGAAAAAGGAAAAAGTGCTATTATTAACAGATGATATGATTATACGTAGAAAATCCAAAGACACTACAAATGAACTGTTCAAATAAATGATCGAATTTCAGAATGTTGCTGAATGCAAATTAATACACAACATGAAATTATATTCTGTTTATAAGCAACAAGGGGAAAAAGAAATTAAAAGGTACTACTTTCAATTAAAAATACTAAAACGTAAATCTAACATAAGATATGCAAGATTTCTAGAAGAAAAAAATGATAAAATTTGCATTCAGAGACTTTAGAGAAGATACATATAATAATGGAGAGCTATATTTATGCCCTTGGATTGGAAGATTCAATATTGCAAAGGTGCAAACCATTCCCAAGCTGATCTATAGATTCAATACAATCACAATAAAAATTCCAACAGAGTCGTGTATGTGACATATCTAAGTATGGTGTGTGGGTGTGTGTATGTGTGTGGGTTGACAAACTGATTCTAAAATTTATCAGAAAGTACAAAATAGCCAAGAAAACCTTAAAGAAGAAGACTAATGTAAGGGAAATTGTACCACCAGATAGCAAGCCTTCTTATAAAGACACTGACACTAAAATAGTGTGGTATTTCTGCAAAAATAAACAAACAGGTCAATGGAGTTGAACAGAGAGTCGATGAATCTACACATCTGTTTGAAGAACAATAGAAAGGATCCATGTATGAGTAAGCAGCTAAATATTCAAGGGAGAAAAGGTTAAAAAGCTACCATTACGGGCTTCCCTGGTGGCGCAGTGGTTGAGAGTCTGCCTGCCGATGCAGGGAACACGGGTTCGTGCCCCAGTCCGAGAAGATCCCACATGCCGCGGAGCGGCTGGGCCCGTGAGCCATGGCTGCTGAGCCTGCTCGTCCAGAGCCTGTGCTCCACAACGGGAGAGGCCACAACAGTGAGAGGCCTGCGTACCACACACACAAAAAAATAAATAAAAAAGCTACCATTACTGAAATGGCTGGAGAAGATGGGATACAAAAGCTGGGTGGAGGGATGGCACCTAAACAGGAGGTGATGTCTTCTGAGACAGAAGGAGAGGAGTTGGGCAGTGGAGAAGAGTGGAGGAAGTTCGGAGTGGTCATCGTGGAGAGTCAGAGAGTGAGCTGACCACAAACTGTAACAACCAGGCTGAGCCTGTGGAAGTGCTATTGAGACTTGTAACCAGGAATGTGCAACACATGACCTAGCAGAACTTGTCTGTAGTGTTTATCTGTTCAAGTGCAGGCATGGAGAAGGTACATACATGAGGTCAATAAGGTCAACTATTAGTCAGTGTCTACTTACCTAGATATTACTACATCATTATGGTAACAGAAGAGTAAGTAGGTGGGCTCTTGGCAAGGTTGTTATTACAAGGTTATAACAATGATAACGTTTGGAACATAAGCTGTAAATGGGTAGAAAGAAAGAAGAAAAGGGATAGATTGCAAGAAAGGATGGATGGGAGTCTCTGTGATAACTTTGTCCAACTTTATTTAATATTTTTTCTTATCACTTCTCCACCTGAGAGTCTTCCTTCTTGGCCTGAGTACGGAAATCAGACTTTCCACCAAGCCTCTCACACCATGCGCATCAACACAGTAATTCCACTGGAATTCCTGCTGATGATTTGACTGTCTTCCACTGAATTCAATAAAACATAAAATAAATAAGTAAAATCAATGCAGGGTCCAACAGAGGGCAAAAAAGAAAGCCAGGATGCACTTCGACTCATACAACTAGTAGAAAGTCTCCTTCAAAGGTCTGTTTTAACCAAATACCAAAACCTTGAGTTCTTTCGCACAGCTTGTAAGCAAATGTTAGCATGTGGATTAGATTTATGTCTTACAAAGAAAGAGAAAATGTTGTGAGGCTGAGGAGAAGGCACGACAAAGGTTTATTTTGTAGCAATGGAATCACAACTGCCTGCTTAGAGATGAACTTGAATGATGGGTTTTCCATAGTAGCCTCCCAGCACTTAATCTTGACCAAATATTAATGTGCTGAATTTATTACATTTGAGCTCTGAAATTAAAAGTGGCCATCTGTGGCACACGTGTGTGGTACATAGAAAAGTAATATACTCTGGACTAGTCCAACATGAAGCAAAGGATATTGTGATTGTGACGTGGCAGGCAGACTCACTCACACACCAAGACCCCTGAATGGATACAATGGTACCAGCGGGTATCACTCCTCTCCACAGGTATCTGCTTTCTGCAGCAATGCACAACATATAGGAGGTATTTATTAATAATTCCTGCAACATATCTCTATAACAGACAGTGCAGCCTAAATCTGGAAATGCAGTTTACTTCACTGAAATAGAGCAATCATTTGAACCAAACTAAATTATAGGGGGAAATGATTATAAGGGTTAGACAAAAGAAATACAAAGGAAAAGTTTCCTTTTCTCTGGAGAGCAAAATGAAGGTCAGCATTGCAAAGGTTGTTCTACTGGGATTTTCAGGCAGATGTTAGGATCAAATTTGGGGAGTGTATATATGTATACATTTTGTGACCAAAAACAATTAGCGTTTTCCCTAGGAAGTAGAATACATATGAAAGTAAGCTTTGCTACAAACCTAGGAGAATAGAATTTATATCACAAGGCTGAAGATGTAAACACTTAATAGATAACTAATCCTTTTGTAAATTATATAGAATTAACCCTTATAGAAAGAAAGGATACAATTTGCTAAGGGGTGGGAACTACAGAGCATAGATAAGTTTGTTTATTTTGAATGAATTTTTATTCACACTTTGAATTGTCTGCTTCCAGAGACAAGAAAACAAAATTAGGCTAAAATTAATTCTTGGAATATTATGCCATCTGTATTATGCTATACCAGGATTGGGCTGTAATTTCTATGACTTTAGATGTTCATACATGACTGTTTAGTTAGTTTCACAGGTAAAATAGGTAACTAGATAAGACGTGTTGCATCAGGATTCTAAAGAACTGGTGACTGGATGGTTTCATAGCCATAGACTCTAGAATGTCCAAATCTTGTCCTTTCAGTCATGTAGACCTCCTTGAAGAATTCCTGAGGACACTTTGCAGAAGGAAAATTAGTGGAGTAGGAATCAAAATGTTAGCCTTACTAGCTGCTTAAGAGCTTTAATATTCTCAAGTCCAGTCAACTTGGCACTCCTAGAACATTTCAGAGAAAGGAGAGAAGGACAGAGATCTAGAGCAAAAGAGAGCATACAAGGTCTACAGAGCAGAGCAAAGCTGAATTTACACATTATCTTACATTATTCAATGCCCTTTCAATTATAAGTGATAGAAACCCAACTCAAATTAAGCAAAGGAAATGCATAGGCCACCAGAATTAAAATGGCCAATGAACCAATGAAAGTATTTTATCCTTTTAGAAGAAATAAAGTTAAAACAATGAGTAATGAGAGCTTTTTGCCTCTAAAATCGGGAAGCTGTTTATATAGGTTAGAGAGAATGGTCACTTTTGTTCAGTGTGGTCTGAGATCTTTGGGGAGATTGATTTGGCTAAGACCATGATAGAGTTTAGAAATTGTCTTGGCATTTCTTCATTCATTACACAAATAATTTATCAAGTACCTAATATTATGTGCCAAGCACATTGTAAAATGTCTACCTCTCATAGTGGTTATGATCTACAAGAAAAGATAGACATTACAAAAACTAATAAGAGAACAATGTAAATTGTAATTTTGACAAACACTGAAAAATATTTATATGAATTTAAAAGTGCCTATACTAGGGGCTTCCCTGGTGGCATAGTGGTTGAGAGTCCGCCTGCCGATGCAGGGGACACGGGTTTGTGCCCCGGTCCGGGAAGATCCCACATGCCGCAGAGCGGCTGGGCCCGTGAGCCATGGCTGCTGAGCCTGCTCGTCCGGAGCCTGTGCTCCGCAACGGGAGAGGCCACAACAGTGAGAGGCCCGCGTACCGCAAATAATAATAATAATAATAATAATAAAATTTTAAAAGTGCCTATACTAAGGGTAAGTAAGTTGAGCAGTCCCAGATTTCTGGCAAAATTTCCTAGTGTGCACTGAGTAAGTAAATGTTTACTAGGCAAGGAAATGAAGTACCTGGCAAATGTAATAACGTGTACAAATAACAAGGAGGGGAAGGGAATGCAAAATGTAAAGGCCAGTGTTTCAGTCAGTGTAAGCTCTGCTATGTGACTGTAACATATGACCCTAAAGTCTCAGTGGTTTAAACCAACAAAGATTTATTTCTCACTCACATTTCATAACCACTGTGAATTGACTTTGTTCCAATTAACTCTGCTCCTTGTTCTTCTCACTTGGGAACACAGTCTGATAAAGCAGCCACTAGCTGGAACGTTATCAAACACCATGGTAAGGGGAAAAGGCTAAAAGGCCATAATTAGTCACATGGCCTCACCTAACCACAAAGAGACCCAGGGAATGCCCTCCCACCAGGTGCCAGGATGGCCAAAAGCTGAAATACTCCAACAAGATATTAATCATATGTCCAACGTGGCTGAAGTTGAGAGAGTAGGGAAATACAGGCCAGAGTAAGAAAAGCTGGCTTTATCCTATTAGCAATGGAGAGTCACTGAAGGCTTTATACTTTGAGGAATTTTTCCTAAGGAGAAAAATCATGTGGTTACATAAAGCTTAATCTACAAGCTTGCTTACCACAGGAGTGTTTATTGAAAAATTTTTTAAGTAGTAGAAAAACCTAAATACTCAACCGTAGGCTCTTGTTAAAAAAAAAAAATAGTAGATTCTTTGCATCTTTGTGATGAAACACCATATAACCAATGGAAACTTAGAAAAATGTGACGTGAAAAATATTTTATTAAGTGAAGAAATATGCATAAGGTATAGTACAAAATTAGATCCACCTATTTTTTATGTACTCTCTATTTAGTATATGTGTATAAAAACTCTGACAGATCTATATAATCAATGCTTATTTGATGTAGGATCATGGTTTCCTTGTTTTTACTTTTATTATTGTTTTCACTTTTATTATTGTTTTCTTTCTTATTGTATGTGCTGTATTCACGTGCTAATTTTCTACAAAGAAGATTTATTCTTTTTCAGCAGAATTTAAAAAATTCATCAGGACCTTATTTGCCACTGTTCAAAAATAAATATATTTTTATTTTCTTTTTCCTTGGCTAAACATGAGTAGGCTTCTTGTTAATCTCTTGTAAAGTAGGTAAAAATTAACATGTTGTTTTTGTTGTTGTTTCAGTTCATCTGAAGGCTCTGAAAACATTCTGTTTACATTACCACTAGTTCAAACACTCTTTCTAGTTAGGGAAGGTTTAACATTTGTTCTCATTTTTGCAATTACCTCTTGCCATGAGCTCCACAACTCAGGTTTTGGGTTTGTAACCAGCTGCCCTGGGGCAATGAAATGGCAACTGTTAACCTGTCCAAAGTAACCAAACATTCTTCTGGTAGCAATTCTAGAGTCCAGTCCAGCACCCCAACTTACTGAGCAAGAATGACCTCATGAGAACCTGTTCTGCATCCACTTTTTGACGTTCTTTTGGCTACGGTGATAGAATGGTCCTAACTGCCAGTAATGGATCAAGAATAATATAGCATAGGTACCACCGATGCCATAATAATGGCACATATATCGCTGAAGAACAGGCTGCCTTCTTTTATGTTCTTATCCCATCACTGGACATATTACAGCAGTAAACTCTGATTTTTCATGGAAAAATTTGGTGTAAAAACTCAAACCAAATTTCATCTCTCCTTCAGTTTCCAAAAAAATAAATAATCTATTTGACCAGACTTTGCAAACATTGGCCAAATGTTGGCCTGAGCACTGAGCTTATACCTGGATGAGTTGATCCATCTGACACAATTGGGTTACAATAAACTGGGCCTTACATGAAAGGCCTGAAAAAGTTTAAAGTCAGCCTGGGGCACAAACACTTCACTGGGAAATGTGTTGGTGAAACAGTAGGTTTGTACTTTTGCAAGGATTATTTTGCAGTTTTGTTGTAAATAAGTCTTTTTTAATTTTTTAAAGGAAAAAAATGGTAAAGAATGAAGTAAGAGTCTCATTACAAACCCTGAAACCCAACATTTTATTTATCCAAAGTACCATTTATGAATTCCCACCCATGGGGGCCCTTGATGTCGGCCATTTTGGCCCTCACAACTCTTCACATTTTGGATACCAAAAGGCAGCTCTGTTTGCGTTAATATTTCATGATATAAAGGAATCTGGGTTTTGTTTTGTTTTGTTTTTGGGGTTTTTTTTGCGGTACGTGGGCTTCTCACCGCTGTGGCCTCTCCCGTTGCAGAGCACAGGCTCCGGACGCGCAGGTCCAGCGGCCATGGCTCACGGGCCCAGCCGATTCACAGCATGCGGCACCCTCCCTGACCGGGGCACGAACCCGTGTCCCCCGCATCGGCAGGCGGACTCTCAGCCACTGTACCACCAGGGAAGCCCTGTTTTTGTTTTTAATGTAAGCTGTAGTAGGTGCTTCTTTTCACACAGAGGTCTCTTATTTTGGTCTGGTAAATGGAATTTGGATTTCAAGTAAAATTAAAGTCAATATATACAGAGTACTTGCTAGAAAGAGTGGCAGATTGCATTTGTTAAATGAAATCTACTTTGAAAAAACTGTCTGAATCTTCTTTGGGAGATAAAAAATAACTCTACTTAGATCTGCAACAATAAAGCCACAGATTTATATGTGCAAATATTTCCAACAAGTGCTAATCAATTATGAAAGAAGATAATGAAAGTTTGAGTCAATGGGGAAAACAGTAGCTGGAGAAAACAAGTCTTCAATTTCTATTTCTATTTTCTTTCATTGTAAGAAAAGAGAAAAAGAATGGGGGGAAACATCAAGAAAAGATTAAAGTATGATTAGCTCTATCAAAATTTTATAGTTGCTTAGAGGTTACTCTGTGAAAACATAGATATCCTTCCTCAAGTAAAAAACAATAAAAGCCAAAACAAGTACAAGAAGCAAAATCCCTTTGCTAAAACCTCAGAAGTGTAATTTATAATAGGTGAAGCCCAGCTATGTGATGAGAGTAGGTAGATTTTCAGCATCTACTAAGGACACCAAGACAAAGACAGGTTTGGGTCTGATGTCAAATGCCAATAGGAAGTGGACGGAATGCTAAAATCTGGTTACTTTAACAGAAGTACAGTACGAGTGTGTCCAGGTCAGATTTCAGGAGTACCCAAAGGGCACCAAAACTCTAGAGGGCAATTGCAAGCAACAGTTAACTCTGAGCCTTAGGAGTTAACAAGGTGAGTGACGGGAATCAGCACATCTGCACTGTCTTCAGTGGTTATTTGAATTGAGATTCTGCTAAGTGTTAGGTCTCCATCCTGATGAGCCTAACTCTATATGCCTATAAAAAACAACACTCCAAGTTTATCTGTCACCAAATACAGTGGTTACATTCAATTTTTTTAAATTCCTAGTACCTGTTTCTATTCAATAAGACAAGTAGAGAAGCCCCAAATTGTCTGAGCTTGTCAATTACATGCCTGTCTAATCATGGCCCTTCCACTGGCCTAAAATAGCCAAGCTCTCTTGTTTTATAAAATATTTTAAAGCATTATTTACCTATTTGTATTCATAATTTCAAATAAATTATTTGGGAGAACCTATCATTTTAGTTGTATATTTCTCATAATATCCACTATGTGTGTGTATAAAAATCAAATCAAAAATCCTTTATGTGATAACACCAATGAATAATTTCAAGAGAGCCCAACTAACAACTCTGAATTTTTAAAAGAAGATACAAAAATTCCCTATTTTTCTTAAAATCTTACCATATAGCCAATAGATTTACAAAATCAGAGACTTCAAGTTGGAAGTTCTTTAAGAGGTCATCTGTAGCAACTTTATGTTCACAAATTTTGGACACTCCTTCCATCAAAAGTGGGATCTATATCCTACTCTCATGAATTGACATAGGCTTCTGACTCACCTGCAAATAGTACAGTGCAGAAAAGGTGCTGCTGCATGACTTCTGAGGCTACATCATAAGGGACAGTGCAGCTTCTCTTGTGCAATGGGACACATGCTTTGATATCCCTGAGTCACTGGGTATTAAGTCCAACTACCCTGAAGCAACCATGGGGTGAGGAAGTTGAGGCCATGTGTTCATGCTCCAGTTGGCAGCCCCAACTGAGCTCTCAGCCAATTGCCAGCAAAACCTGCCAGCCAGGATAGCGAGCCACCTTGGACATCCAACCCCAGTGTGCAGTCAGTACATACCTTCATATGGTTGTAGTTGATATATAATATAACTGCATGACAAACCCCAAGTGAAAACTGCCTGGGCAAGCTCTTCTGAGTTCCTGACCCACAAAAGGATTACCGAAATAAAAATTGTTTTTACTCTTTAAGTTAGGGGGTAATTTTTTATACAATGATAAATAACTTGTATGCCATCTGACCCCAAACTCCACTCTAGCATAAAGATTTTGGTTTAAATGACCCTGGTAAAAGGGGTCTTCCCTCACATGTTAGCCTTGTTTTGGATAACTCTATTTTTTCCTCCTATTGGACCAAAGTCTTCATCTCTCTAACTTCAAACTAATATTTTAGATTAACTGTCTAGTTCAGCATCAAACAAATTTTCCCTGGCTTCTTCATCATGAAAGCTTGCCACGTAGACAAAAGTACTCTGAAAATATCTCTTTAGACTTTTCTCCTGCAGAAAAACAATACCCTGTTCTTTCAGACTTGTCTCAAAAGATATGATTTTCAGAATTCTGTGTCCCTTCCTCTGAACATACTCTGATTGGAGAAGTCTGCCTTAAAGTATAATGCAAAGAGTTTGACACTTTACTCCATAAGTCATCTCACCAGAACAGTATTTGGTAAAATTTTGGTTTTCTTCTATTCCTTTTATTGTCCTAGACACAATATTTCATTAATGCAACTTAACTATTATGCTGGTCTATTTTTCTAATGACTACCTAACACTATTTGCTTATTTTATGGTTGTCATCAAAGGGAAGTCCCAGAACCTTGCCATCTGTACTGTAGCCAAGCCAGCTCACTCTCATGCAGCTGACATTCTGAATCTAAACAGAACTTGAAATTTGTTTCTGCTTCATTTCATTTCATTTCATTTCTTTTGGACCAGTGTGTCTCTGTCAGTTGACATCACCTTTATCATTGGCTTTGCCATTTATTTTTAGTTATGCACCCCACCTATGTATCCTTACTTCAAAAATCCTATCAGAATTATCAGTGGAAATGTTGAGCCAACAGGGCTAAGATTATAGACTAGCTAGTCACATTCTATTAGAAAATTACAGAATTTTTTTTAAAAAGAAAGAAAATTACAGAATTATTTACAACTTGTAGCAGGCATACATTTAAAAGGCAGTAAATATCAACAGCTCTATCATTTAATGCACTTCCTAACCACCATGTTTTTGCAAAAGATATTGTCAGATGTGTTGATGTAATATAAATAATTGAAATGCATTTTATCCATGGAATTTTCTGTTCTCTAGAGATTCTAACAAAATGGGAAATCATGTGAATTTAGCATGATTTGTCTTGAGTGAATATATGCTAACTTCTAGAGATTATCTATAGTAACTTCCGAAGGTTCATAAACTACATGCATGGTTATCCATTCAAGAAGAGTATATTAAGCTTAAAAAGGAAAGGCAATAATTCACATGATAAGTCTTTACCACCATTTTGAAAATGATAAGTCTTTACCACCATTTTAAAAATGAAAATATAATGTTCCTAGTTCAGATTGCTGTCAGAAATCTTGTTCTCTTATATTTCTTAAAAATTAGAATGTAGCTATCTTACATAGCAGATAATGTTTACTATATGAATGAACTAATTAATAATGACTGAAAATATAAATGAATTATTTAATTATTTGGGGTTTTTCTTCATAAAACATCAATTATGAAGTTAACTTGTTCACTTATTGTTTATTTATCTACAGCTCTCTGTCTACCCCTTGCTCATGGGTACAGATCGATCTACCCTTCTCAGTATTCACAATGTTTAAAATAGTCCCCAAGAAGATAGCTTCAAGATGGTGGAGGAGTAAGACATGGAGATCACCTGCCTTCCCACAAATGTATCAAAAATACATCTACATGTGGAACAGCTCCTACAGAACACCTATGGAATGCTGGCAGAAAGCCTCAGGCTTCCCAAAAGGCAAGAAACTCCACACATACCTGGGTAGGGCAAAAGAAAAAAGAAAAAACAGAGACAAAAAAATAGGGATGGGACTTGCCCCTCTGGGAGGGAACTGTGAAGGAGGAAAAGCTTCCACACACTAGGAAGCTCCTTCACTAGCAGAGATGGCGGGTGGGCAGGAAGGAAGCATTGGAGCCATGGAGAATAGCACAGCAACAGGGGTACAGAGGGCAAAGTGGAGATTCCCACACAGATGATCAGTGCTGGCCAGCTCTCACCATCCTGAGAGGCTTGTCTGCTCACCTGCCAGAGTGGGTGGGGACTGGGAGCTCAGGCTCCGCTTAGGAGGTCATATCCCAGGGAGAGGACTGCGGTTGGCTGCATGATCACAGCCTGAAGGGGGCTAGTGTGCCACAGCTAGCTGGGAGGGAGTCCAGGAAAATGTCTGGAACTGCCAAAGAGGCACAAAACCATTGTTTTGGGGTACACGAGGAGAAGGGATTCAGGGTACCACGTAAACAAGCTCCAGAGATGGATGCAAGCCATGGCTATCAGTGTGGATACCAGAGACGGGCATGAGATGCTAAGCCTGCTGCTGCAGCCACCAAGAAGCCTGTGTGCAAGCACAGGTCACTATCCACACCTCCCCTCCCGGGAGCCTGTGCAGCCCGCCACTGCCAGGGTCCCGTGAACCAGGGACAACTTCCCTGGGAGAGCACACGGTGTGCCTCAGGCTGTTGCAACGTCACGCTGGCCTCTGCCACCGCAGGCTGGCCTCGCATTCTGTACCCCTCCTTCCCCCTCCAGCCTGAGTGAGCCAGAGCCCTCTAATCAGCTGCTACTTTAACCCCGTCCTGTCTGGGCAGGGAACAGGTGCCCTCAGGTGACCTACATGCAGAGGCAGAGCCAAATCCAAAGCTGAACCCCAGGAGCTGTGTGAACAAAGAAGAGAAAGGGAAATCTCTCCATGCAGCCTCAGGAGCAGTGGATTAAATCTCCACAATGAAATTGATGTACCCTGCATCTGTGGAATACCTGAATAGACAACGAACCATCCCAAAATTGAGGCAATGGACTTTGGGGTCAACTGTAGACTTGGAATTTGCTTTCTGCATCTAATTTGTTTCTTGTTTTATGTTTATCAAAGTTTACTATTTAGAGCTTATTATCATTGGTAGATTTGTTTATTGATTTGCTTGCTCTCTTCCTTTTTTAAAAAAAATATATATTTTTTTCTCCTTTTGTGGGTGGGTATGTATATGATTCTTTCTGTAATTTTGTCTGTATATATACCTTTGCTTTTACCATTTGTCCTACAGTCCTGTCTGTCTATTTTTCTTTTTTAGTATAGTTTTTAGAGCTTCTTATTATTGGTGGATTTGTTTTTTGGTTTGACTGCTCTCTCTTTCTTTCTCTTTCTTTTATTACTATTTTATTTTTCTATTTTTAATATTTTTTTAAAAAAATTTAATAACTTTATTTTATTTATTTATTTCTCTTTTTCTCTCCCTTTTCTTCTGAGCCAGGTGGCTGACAGAGTCTTGGTGCTCCAGCCAGGTGTCAGGCCTGAAGTCTGAAGTAGGAGAGGTGAGTTCAGGACATTGTCCCACCAGAGACCTCCAAGCCCCATGTGATATGAAACAGCGAAAGCTCCTTCAGAGATCTCCATCTCAACGCTAAGACCCATCTCCACTCAAAGACCAGTAAGCTACAGTGCTGAACAACCTATGCCAAAAAACTAGCCAGACAGGAACACAACCCGACCCATTAGCAGAGAGGATGTCTAATATCATATTAAGTTCACAGACATCCCAAAACACACCACCAGACATGGTCCTGCCCACCAGAAAGACAAGATCCAGCCTCATCTACCAGAACACAAGTACCAGTCCCATCCACCAGGAAGGCTACACAACCCACTGAAGCAACCTTAACCACTGGAGGCAGAAACCAAAAACAACAGGAACAATGAACATGCAGCCTGCAGAAAGGAGACCCAAACATAGTAAGTTAAGTAAAATAAGAAGAGAGAGACATACGCAGCAGATGAAGGAGCAAGGTAAAAGCCCACCAGACCAAACAAATGAAGAGGAAATAAGCAGTCTACCTGAAAAAGAATTCAGAGTAGTGATAGTAAAGATGATCCAAAATCTTGGAAATAGAATGGAGAAAATACAAGAAACGTTTAACAAGGACCTAGAAGAACTAAGGAGCAAACAAACAATGATGAAAAACACAATAAATGAATTTAAAATGCTCAAGAAGGAATCAATTGCAGAATAATTTAGGCAGAAGAGCAGATAAGTGACCTGGAAGATAAAATAGTGGAAATAACTACTGCAGAGCATAATAAAAGAAAAAGAATGAAAAGAATTGAGGACAGTCTCAGAGACCTCTGGGACAACATTAAATACACCAACATTCAAACAATAGGGGTCCCAGAAGAAGAGAAAAAGAAAGGGTATGAGAAAATATTTGAAGAGATTATAGTTGAAAACTTCACTATAATGGGAAAGGAAATAGTCAATCAAGTCCAGGAAGCACAGAGAGTCCAATACAGGAGAAATCCAAGAAGAAACATGCCAAGACACATATTAATCAAAATATCAAAAATTAAATATAAAGAAAAAATATTAAAAGCAGCAAGGGAAAAACAACAAATAACATAAAAGGGAATCCCCATAAGGTTAACAGCTGATCTTTCCGCAGAAACTATGCACGCTGGAAGGGAGTGGCAGGACATATTTAAAGAGGTGAAAGGGAAAAACCACAACCAAGATGACTCTCCCCAGCAAGGATCTCATTCAGATTCGATGGAGAAATTAAAACCTTTACACACAAGCAAAAGCTAACAGAATTCAGCACCACCAAACCAACTTTACAACAAATCATAAAGGAACTTCCCTAGGCAGAAAACACAGAGAAGGAAAAGACCTACAAAACAAACCCATTTCAAATTAGAAAATGGTAATAGGAATACACATATTGATAACTTCCTTAAAAATAAATGGATTAAATGCTCCAACCAAAAGACATAGACTGGCTGAATGGATACAAAAACAAGACCTGTATATGTGCTGTCTACAAGAGACCCACCCACATCAGACCTAGGGACACATACAGACTGAAAGTGAGGGGATGGAAAAAGATATTCCATGCAAATGGAAATCAAAAGAAAGCTGAAATAACAATTCTCATATCAGACAAAATAGACTTTAAAATAAAGACTATTAGAAGAGACAAAGAAGGACACTACATAATGATCAAGGGATCAATCCAAGAAGAAGATATAACAATTAAAAATATTTATGTACCTAACATAGGAGTGCCTCAACACATAAGGCAAATACCAACAGCCATAAAAGCGGAAATCGACAGTAACACCATCGTAGTATGGGACTTTAACAGCCCACTTCCACCAATGGACAGATCATCCATAATGAAAAGAAATAAGGAAACACAAGCTTTAAATGATACATTAAATGAGACAGAATTAATTGATATTTATAAGACATTCCATCCAAAAACAGCAGAATACACTTTCTTCTCAAGTGCTCATGGAACATTCTCCAGGATAGACTGTATCTTGGGTCACCAACCAAGCCTTGATAAATTTAAGAAAATTGAAATCATATCAAGTATCTTTTCTGACCACAATACTTTGAGACTAGATATCAATTACAGGAAATACCTGTAAAAAATACAAACACATGGAGGCTAAACAATACACTACTAAATAACCAAGAGATCACTGAAGAAATCAAAGAGGAAATTAAAAAATACCCAGAAACAAATGACAATGAACACACGACCTAAAACCTATGGGTTGCAGAAAACACTTCTAAGAGGGAATATTACAGCAATGCAATCCGACCTCAAGAAACAAGAAACATCTCAAATAAAGAACCTAACCTTACACCTAAAGCAATTAGAGAAATAAAAACAAAAAAGCCCCAAAGTTAGCAGAACGAAAGAAATCATAAAGACCAGGTCAGAAATAAATGAAAAAGAAATGAAAGAAACAATAGCTAAGATCAATAAAACTAAAAGCTGGTTCTTTGAGAAACTAAACAAAATTGATAAACCACTAGCCAGACTCATCAAGAAAAAAAGGGAGAAGATTAAAATCAATAGAATTAGAAATGAAAAAGGAGAAGTAACAACTGACACTACCGAAAGAAAAAGGATCATGAGAGATTACTAGAAGCAACTATATGTCAATAAAATAGACAACCTGGAAGAAATGGACAAATTCTTAGAAAAGCACAACCTCTGAGACTGAAAAAAGAAGAAATAGAAATTATAAACAGACCAATCACAAGCCCTGAAATTGAAGCTGTGATTTAAAAATCTTCCAAAAAACAAAAGCCCAGGACCAGAGGGATCACAGGTGAATTCCATCAAACACTTAAAGAAGAGCTAACACCTATCCTTCTCAAACTCTTCCAAAACATAGCAGAGGGAGGAACACTCCCAAACTCATTCTATAAGGCCATCATCACCATGATACCAAAACCAGACAAAGATGTCATGAAAAAAGAAAACTACAGACCAATATCACTGATGAGCATAGATGCAAAAACCCTCAACAAAATACGAGCAAACGGAATCCAACAGCACATTAAAAGGATCATACACCTTGCATTTGTCCCAGTAATGCAAGGATTCTTCAATATACACAAATGAATCAATGGGATAAACCATATCAACAAAATGAAAGATAAAAACCATATGATCATCTCAATAGATGTAGAGAAAGCTTTTTACAAAATTCAACACTGAATTATGAAAAAAAACCTCCAGAAAGTGGGCATAGAGGGAACCTACCTCAACATATTAAAGGCCATATATGACAAACCCAAAGCCAGCATCATTCTCAATGGTGAAAAACTGAAAGCATTTCCACAAAAATCAGGAAACAGACAAGGTTACCCACTCTCAACACTATTATTCAACATACTTTTGGAAGTTTTGGCCACAGCATTCAGAGAAGAAAAAGAAATAAAAGGAATCTAAATTGGAAAAGAAGAACTAAAAGTGTCACTGTTTGCAGATGACATGATATTATATGTAGAGAATCCCAAAGATGCTACCAGAAAACTACTAGAGCTAATCAATGAATTTGGTATAGTAGCAGGATATAAAACTAATGCACAGAAATCTCTTGGATTCCCATATACTAATGATGAAAAATCTGAAAGAGAAATTAAGGAAACACTCCCATTTACCATTGCAACAAAATGAATAAAATACCTAGGAAGAAACCTACCTAAGGAGACAAAAGACCTGTATGCAGAAACCTATAAGACACTGATGAAAGAAATTAAAGATGATACAAAGAGATGGAGAGGTATACCATGTTCTTGGATTGGAAGAACAAACATTATGAAAATGAGTATAATACCCGAAGCAATCTACAGATTCAATGCAATCCCTATCAAACTAGCACTGGCATTTTTCACAGAAGTAGAACAAAAAATTTCACAATTTGTATGGAAATACAAAAGACCCTGAATAGCCAAAGCAATCTTGAGAAAGAAAAATGGAGCTGGAGAAATCAGCTCCCTGACTTCAGACTATACTACAAAGCTACACTAATCAAGACATTATGGTACTGGCACAAAAACAGAAATATAGATCAATGGAACAGGATAGAAAGCCCAGAGATAAACCCACACACATATGGTCACCTTATTTTGATAAAGAAGGCAAGAATATACAATTGAGAAAAGACAGCCTCTTCAATAATTAGGGCTGGGAAACTGGACAGCTACATGTAAAAGAATGAAATTAGAACACTCCCTAACACCATACACAACAATAAACTCAAAATGGATTAAAGACCTAAATATAGGGCCAGACACTGTAAAACTCTTAGAGGAAAACGTAGGCAAAACACTCTATGACATACATCACAGCAAGATCCTTTTTGACCCACCTCCTAGAGAAATAGAGATAAAAATAAAAAAACAAATGAGATCTAATGAAACTTAAAATCTTTTGCACTGTAAAGGAAACCATAAACAAGACAAAAAGACAAACCTCAGAATGGCAGAAAATAGTTGCAAATGAAGCAATTGACAAAGGATTAATCTCCAAAATATACAGGCAGCTCATGCAGCTCAATATCAAAACAACAAACCAATCCAAAAATGGGCAGAAGACCCAAAGAGACATTTCTCCAAAGAAGATAGACAGGTTGCCAACAAACACATGAATGAATGCTCAACATCACTAATGGTTAGAGAAATGCAAATCAAAACTGCAATGCGGTATCACCTCACACGGGTCAGAATGGCCATCATCAAAAAATCTACAAACAATAAATGTTGGAGAAGGTGTGGAGAAATGGGAACCTTCTTGTACTGTTGGTGGGAATGTAAATTTATACAGCCACTATGGAGAATAGTATGGGGGTTCCTTAAAAAACTAAAAATAGAACTACCATACAACCCAGCAATCCCACTGAGCATATACCCTGAGAAAACTATAGTTCAAAAAGAGTCATACACCACAATGTTCATTGTAGCTCTATTTAAAATAGCCAGGACATTGAAGCAACCTAAGAGTCTATCAACAGATGAATGGATAAAGATGTGGCACATATATACAATGGAATATTACTCAGCCATAAAAATAAACGAAATTGAGTTACTGGTAGTGAGGTGGATGGACCTAGAGTGTGTCATACAGTTTGAAGTAAGTCAGAAAGAGAAAAACAAATACTGTATGCTAACACATATATATGGACTCTAAAAATAAAAATAAGGTTCTGAAGAACCTAGTGGCAGGACAGGAATAAAGATGCAGACTTGAGGACATGGGAGGGGGAATGGTAAGGCGGGACAAAGTGAGAGAGTGGCATGGACATATATTCACTACCAAATGTAAAATAGATAACTGGTGGGAAGCAGCCACATAGCACAGGGAGATCATCTCGTTCTTTGTGTCCACCTAGAGGGGTGGGATAGGGAAGGTGGGAGGGAGACACAAGAGGGAGGAGATATGGGAATATATGTTTATGTATAGCTGATTCACTTTGTTATACCACAGAAATGAACACACCATTGTAAAGCAGTTATACTCCAATAAAGATTTTTAAAGATATAATAAAGTAAAATAAAATAGGACCCAAGGCACAATATACTCACTACATATAGACGCGGTGAATGATGGAATAAGATTGTTTCAATTGTGGCCTTAGTTCTCAAATTCAGTCATGTACATACTCACTTTGACAATATTCAGTCTACTCCTCCCAGTTAGAAAAATCTTTTCCTCAAAGAAGAAGACCGATATACAATCGAAGGTCAGTTTTTCACTGTCACTTATAAGTTTATTTTTAAGAAACACCAAATTTGTTCTTATTCTTCTGCAAATATTCTTTCAAAACTGTTTTACAAAAGAATAAAATAAGAATTTGAAGGAAGAAATAAAACTGTTATGTATGGATGACATGATTGAGTCAGTAGAAAAAACAAAGTAATAGAGTTAAAATTTCTTAGAAATTAATAAATGAATTAAAAATTTTAGACTTAAGGTTGAATATTGAAGATAAATTTTTATAAGAAAAAAAGTGATTTAATTTAGGTTCTTCACGAGACAACATTCCAATGCAAGCAGTTTATTTTGAAGGTGACACCATGAAACACTGGGAGGGAAGCTGGGGGAGTAAGAGAGGCAAAGGAACGATTGAAGCAGTCATTCAGCTAGACCTCAAAAGTTCAGTGGAGTAACAGTGTTTCAGTGACTTCATATTTCAAAAATTTTCCCCACTTTTCAAACAAAATCCTGCCCTGTCCTTCAGCACTCTGGGGAAGACCAACTGTCTCCAGCCATGGCAGTAGGTTGACATAGCTTTAAATGGAAAATCTGCATATATCTGATATTTACATCTATTATTTTTCCCATTTTGCCTCATAATTTGCTGAAGAAGTAGTAGATATGATTCTGGAATTACTGTATTAAAAATAGGATGTTAATATACACACAAATGTATATCAAAAACTTTAAAAAACTTGAAAATTATTCTTATAACTACCCATTTCAGTAACTATAAGACATATAATGTCATGAAACTATGCTATTCCTCATTGTAAAATGAAAAGCAATATCAAAGCAGTACATATAATATGAACTCATTTTTGTAAAAATGTGTGTATATAAACATAACTGAGAGCTTTTTTCTATAAAAATGTGTGTGTATATGTATAAACAATTCAGAGTGGTATAAGTGGTAGGATTTGGGGTGTTTATTTAATTACCTATATGTCTGATTTTCTTTTTCAAAAATAAAATCACCTTTTATTTTGTAATAATAGCCAAGCAAAAAAAGTTTGGTAACTGATATAAACAAATATCCAAAATCAGAAAGCAGATAAATTAAATATATAATTCATAGATACCTATATGACAAAAAAAATCCTTACTTTATCAAAGAGCATGTCATCGACCACTGATTACTTCAAAAATAAGTTTTCATCATTTTTTTCTGTTAGAATATAATTAGCTGATCATTAAATAGAACAATTTCATAGGTATTTTAAATAAAACTCAGGTTGCAAAATTTAGTCTACCCATAATTTTCCACGTATAACATGTTTAAAAATCTTGGATAAAGCAGAGAACCAAAAAGGTGCTAGGAATTTCTATTAATTTATCTCTGGTCCTCCGATTAAATAAAAAAAAAATACAGGATACTAGGTAAACTTAATAAATCAATTTGATCCAAAAATAATCATTAATAGTTAATAATCATAATAGTCAACATCATCATACTATCATAAATAAACAACAAAATCTCTAGATATTAGAAACTATAGATTGTGTTGACCTTACACTGCTTGGAAATCTTCTTGAGCTTGCCTTGTAGTGTGTAGTCACCCAATAAAATTCAGCAAAAGAAATAAGATGGCAGCTGGCCAGGGCCAGTAGCTTTCTAGAAAGCAGTTCAGCAGGCACCATGCAGAAAACTGTCTTTGAAAAAATCTCAAAATTCCCCTCAAATTCCAGTATAACTTCTTTCATTGTCACAGAGCCTGAAATCAATTACAACTTGGCTATACACAATCCCTTATGATCTGCTTCTTTGTGGTTTGTCATCATTTACTCCAAGAGACACATATTTAGGGGTTAAAAGGAAAAAAAAGCATATTAATTGAATATACCACAGATAAACTGCTTCCCTTACTGGGTCTTCCACCTATTCTCAATTCACAACTTACAAACTGTGGCAGAATATTTTTGTGATCTCTATATTCTGCCCAGAAATTATATAGAATTCTCTGTCAATATGGTAGCCACAAGTTAAAATTTAATACAATTTAAGATTCAGCCCCCCAGTTGCAGTAGTCTGACATCAAGTGCTCAACAGCCAACAGTAGCATATTGGACAGTGCAGGGATAAAGCATTTCCATAATTGGAGAAAGTTTTATTCAACAATGCTGACTGTATATCAAATTCTGTCTCACTACATGTTAAGACCTAATGAAAAGCTAAGGCTTTGATGATATCACTAGTTTTGCCAAAAACTTTAATATTTGGCTTATGTATAAAATAGTTTAATTTAAAGTAGAATCGAATACAACTTGTTGCTAAAATATTCAACTCTGTTGCTGTGCTCTAGAATCATCTACAAATATGTGCCCAAACTGACTCCTTTACTGGGTAGCCAACGTTTACATGAGTCCTGCTGGGTTAATTATTTATTGCTGTATAATAAATTATTCCAAAATTTCGTAGCCTAAAAATCAATAATCACTTTTTATCTTTCATGGTTTCTATAGACCAGGATTTGGGGAGCAGCCAACTGATGCAGTTCTGGCTCAGGATCTCGCATGACATTGCACTCAAATGTCAGCTGGGACTGCAGTAATCTGAAGGCTCATTGTGTTGGGTGATTTATTTCTAAGGCAACTCAGTCAAGTAGCTGGCAAGTTGGTTCATCTCCATGGGACCTCTTTAGTGTCCTCAGAACATGGCAGCTGGCTTTCAGTAGAGCTAGAGGTCCAAGATACTAAAGCAAAAGCTGTAATACATTTTACGAACCAGGCTTGGATGTCTCACACCACCACTTCTACCGTATTCTGTTGGTCACACAGGTTAGCCTTGAGTGATTCAATGTGGGCGGGGACCACATAAGAGCATGACTATTAGGAGACAAAGATCAGTGGACCATCTTAGAGGCTGGCTACCACACTCAGCCAGCAGTGAGTGTTTCTTGGTAGATTGTAAGGATTGAGAAAAGGAAGCAGAGAACAGATTTTACCAAGACGAATTTAGCCACACTGTTTCCAGAGCCTGAGCATAGATTTACCCAGTGGTCTCCAAAAGAGGCTTCATGTCTCATTTGTTCCTTGAGCTTTCCGCCAATATTCAAGATGCTGGAACTCTTCCTGCCTACTAGATTTCCCCACACAAAACATATTTAACACATAAGTGAAGGAAACTTTAGAAATTTAGATCTTCAGTGGTTCTGAACCTTAATCACAAAATACAATGATCTGGAGATCTTGGAAGAAAGAAAGAAAAAGAGAGAAAGAAAGAGAGAAAGAAAGAAAGAAAGAGAAAGAAAGAAAGAAAAAAGAAAGAAAGAAAGTAAGAAAGAAAAAGAAAGGAAGGAAGAAAGGAGGGAGGGAGGGAGGAAAGAAGGAAGGAAGGAAGGAAGGAAGGAAGAAAGGAAGGAAGGAAGGAAGGAAGGAAGAAAGGAAGGAAGGAAACAAAAACTGATACCTAGGTCCCACTAGAGATTCTAATGTTATTGGTCTAGGTGCAGCCCCCAAAGCAGACCTTTTTATAGCTTCCCAGTGATTCTAGTATGCAGCAAAAGTTGAAAACCACCAAATAGAGGAAGATCCTTCTGAATGTTCTCTCCCATGATCTCTCTCCTTCCTTAATATCTCCATCCTGTTCTCACAATCATTATTTTAAAACTCAGACTCCTTGTTTCTCAACCCAATCCCTGAAAAGAACTCACCTCTTCCCACAAAAGTTGGGAGAATGTCTTAGTCCCTTTCAGGGTCTTTTTCATGCCATTAAACCAAAAATGATGGCCCATACAGACCCTTAAATGGTAGGAATGGGCTCTAGTCTCAGGACCAGGGAAGGAAGGAGAATGTGTGAATCCACTTCCAGCTCTTGACTGTGGATGGGTGCCATTGATTTCCTCACTAATTACCTAAGACGAAAGCACACGTTGTCAAAGGGAAAATTATTTGCCAGAAACAACACAGTCTAATCGACCATGAAGAATCTAATTCCTCCTATGAACGTGACCTTGATTCTGCACGATGGTGTTAATGGCACATCTGACCCCTTCAAGATGTGGCTTATGTTATAAAAGCCTCCACGATAGTAGAGAAGAACTCTGGTGCTACCAGTGCTACCATGATGATTTTAGTCTCTCTGTCTCTCCTCCTATAGGAAGGAGAGGCATGTCTCACTTTACCACATCATCAAGCAAACTCCATATATTTACCTCCATAGATAGTTACAGAAAAAAAAAGCAGCTCCATATCTCAGCAAGTCTGAAATTTTAGCATGCATATGAATTACCTGGGGATCTTGTTAAACTGTAATTCTGAATCTATGGTGGGGCCTAAGATTCTGCACTTATTCCTAACAAGTTCCTAGGGGATGTGGATGTTGACAGTTTATGGCCACAAAATGAGTATCAGGGATGTAGATATTACAGAAAAATAAGAGTAATGACTGCAAAGCATTTTCATCTCTCCCCTTTGATCTCATGCTTCTCTGAAGGACTAAAATAGTTTGCTCTCACGTTTATTTTTTACGGGCATATTCTATAATATACAGAGAATTCTATTATTCTTATATTTTCAATTTCATCTGCTTTTGTTATGGAAAAAAGTCTTCTAAACATCTTGTATTATAAGATTATAGATCATTTTGTGAAAAAAGAACTGATAGGAAACAAATTTATATCATATAAAACTTACTCTGTTTCTAACAAGCATCACTATACTTATTGCTGCAGTTACACTTACCAACCCCAAGTCCTTTCTCTTTACTCTTCAAGAAGGAAAAAAAAGTCCCACAAAATATAATTAAATCTACTTTACCACCCAGACTAAATATTGCACAAATATGTGTTCTCTTAGAATTGTAATCATAAAACACACAGGACATAATACAATACCGAAATGATTCATACCCGGTGGTATTGTGGTTACATGTTAGTCGGAAGTTCATTGAGCTGTCATATTTTTTTTCTGTTTTTACTTTATTCTATTAGCCAATCTACTATTCAGGTCTTTAGGGGAAAAAATATATTCATTGGAAACTTAGTACTTCTTAACTTTGGGAGAAAAGAAATCTCTGTGTAGTCTAATTAGCTATGGTCACTTAGAAGAATTATCCTCATTGTTCTACTATTTCTTGACAAATGAACCCATGGCCATTCGATGTGTTATCCTCAATGATAAAGCTGATTAAAAGATCTTCTTCACCTTCCATAAAATAATGCCAGTTCAAGGTTAAAATTACTAACATACTTTGAATACTCTTTTCCCAGGGTTAATAACAGGAGAGTGAATAAGATTATGGCCCCTTTTGTATTTCTTTTAACATCTTTATTGCAGTATAATTGCTTTACAATGGTGTGTTAGTTTCTGCTTTATAAAAAAGTGAATCAGTTACACATATATATATGTTCCCATATCTCTTCCCTCTTGTGACTCCCTCCCTCCCACCCTCCCTATCCAACCCCTCTAGGTGGTCACAAACCACCGAGCTGATCTCCCTGTGCTATGTGGCTGCTTCCCACTAGCTATCTATTTTATGTTTGGTAGTGTATATATGTCCATGCCACTCTCTCACTTTGTTCCACCTTACCATTCTCCCTCCCCATATTCTACAGTCCATACTCTAGTAGGACTGTGTCTTTATTGCTCTCTTATCCCTAGGATCTTCATGACCTTTTTTTTTTTCTTAGATTCCATATATATGTGTTAGCATACGGTATTTGTTTTTCTCCTTCTGACTTACTTCACTCTGTATGACAGACTATAAGTCCATCCACCTCACTACAAATATCTCAATTTCATTCCTTTTTGTGGCTGAGTAATATTCCATTGTATATATGTGCCACATCTTCTTTATCCATTCATCTGATGATGGACACTTAGGTTGTTTCCATGTCCTGGCTATTGTAAATAGAGCTGCAATGAACATTTTGGTACATGACTCTTTTTGAATTATGGTTTTCTCAGGGTATATGCCCAGTAGTGGGATTACTGGGTCATATGGTAGTTCTATTTGTAGCTTTCTAAGCAACCTCCATACTGTTCTCCATAGTGACTGTATCAATTTACATTCCCACTAACAGTGCAAGAGTGTTCCCTTATCTCCACACCCTCTCCAGCATTTATTGTTTCTAGATTTTTTTGATGATGGCCATTCCGACCGGTGTGAGATGATATTTCACTGTAGGTTTGATTTGCATTTCTCTAATGATTAATGATGCTGAGCATCCTTTCATGTGTTTGTTGGCAATCTGTATATGTTCTTTGGAGAAATGTCTATTTAGATCTTCTGCCCATTTTTGGATTGGGTTTTTTGTTTTTTTTTTTTTTTGTTATTGAGCTGCATGAGCTGCTTGTAAATCTTAGAGATTAATCCTTTGTCAGTTGCTTCATTTGCAAATTTTTTCTCCCATTCAGAGGGTTGTCTTTTGGTCTTTTTTATGGTTGCCTATGCTGTGCAAAAGCTTTGAAGTTTCATTAGGTCCCATTTGTTTATTTTTGTTTTTATTTCCATTTCTCTAAAAAGTGGGTCAAACAGGATTTTGCTGTGATATATGTCATAGAGTGTTCTGCTTATGTTTTGCTCTAAAAGTTTGAAAGTGTCTGGCCTTACATTTAGGTCTTTAATCCACTTTGAATTTATTTTTGTGCATGGTGTTAGGGAGTGTTCTAATTTCATACTTTTACATGTACCTATCCAGTTTTCCAAGCACCACTTATTTAAGAGGTTGTCTTTTCTCCACTGTATATCCTTGCCTTCTTTATCAAAGATAAGGTGACCATATGTGTGTGGGTTTATCTCTGGGCTTTCTATCCTGTTCCACTGATCTATCTTTTTTGTTTCTGTGCCAGTACCATACTGTCTTGATTACTGTAGCTTTGTAGTATAGTCTGAAGTCAGGGAGCCTGATTCCTCCAGCTCCATTTTTCATTCTCAAGATGCTTTGACTATTCGGGGTCTTTTGTGTCTCCATACAAATTGTGAAATTGTTTGTTCAGGTTCTGTGAAATATACCAGTGGTAGTTTGATAGGGATTGCATTGAATCTATAGATTGCTTTGGGTAGTAGAGTCATTTTCACAATGTTGATTCTTCCAATCCAAGAACATGGTATATCTCTCCATCTATTTGTATCATCTTTAATTACTTTCATCAGTGTCTTATAATTTTCTGCATACAGGTCTTTTGTCTCCTTATGTAGGATTATTCCTAGATATTATATTCTTTTTGTTGCAATGGTAAATGGGAGTGTTTTCTTAATTTCGCTTTCAGATTTTTCTTCATTAATGTATAGGAATGCCAGACTTCTGTGCATTAATTTGTATCCTGCTACTTTACCAAATTCCTTGATTAGCTCCAGTAATTTTCTGGTGGCATCTTTAGGATTCTCTATGTATAGTATCATGTCATCTGCAAACAGTGATAGCTTTACTTCTTTTCCAATTTGGATTCCTTTTATTTCTTTTTCTTCTCTGATTGTTGTGGCTATAGCCTCCAAAACTATGCTGAATAATAGTGGTGACAGTGGGCAACCTTGCCTTTTTCCTGATCTTAGTGGAAATGCTTTCAGTTTTTCACCATTGAGGATGATGTTGGCTTTCAGTTTGTCATATATGGCCTTTATTATGTTGAGGAAAGTTCCCTCCATGCCTACTTTCTGCAGGGTTTTAATCATAAATTGGTGTTGAATTTTGTCGAAAGCTTTCTCTGTATCTATTGAGATGATCATATGGTTTTTCTCCTTCAATTTGTTAATATGGTGTATCACGTTGATTGGTTTGCACATATTGAAGAATCCTTGCATTCCTGGAATGAACCACACTTGATCATGGTGTATGATCCTTTTAATGTGCTGTTGGATTCTGTTTGCTAGTATTTTGTTGAGGATTTGTGCATCTATGTTCATCAGTGATATTGGCTTGTAGTTTTCTTTCTTTGTGACATCTTTGTCTGGTTTTGGTATCAGGGTGATGGTGGCCTCTTTGAATGAGTTTGAGAGTGTTCCTCCCTCTGCTATATTTTGCAAGAGTTTGAGAAGGATGGATGTGAGCTCTTCTCTAAATGTTTGATAGAATTCGCCTGTAAAGCCATCTGGTCCTGGGCTTTTGTTTGTTGGAAGATTTTTAATCACAGTTTCAATTTCAGTGCTTGTGATTGGTCTGTTCATATTTTCTATTTCTTCCTGATTCAATTTTGGCAGGTTCTGCATTTCTAAGAATTTATCCATTTCTTCCAGGTTGTCCATTTTATTGGCATAGAGTTGCTTGTAGTAATCTCTCATAATCCTTTGTATTTCTGCAGTGTCAGTTGTTACTTCTCCTTTTTCATTTCTAATTCTATTGATTTGAGTCTTCTCTCTTTTTTTCTTGACGATTCTGGCTAATGGTTTATCAATTTTTATCTTCTCAAAGAACCAGCTTATAGTTTTATTGATCTTTGCTATTGTTTCCTTCATTTCTTTTTCACTTATTTCTGATCTGATCTTTATGGTTTCTTTCCTTCTGCTAACTTTGCATTTTCTTTATTCTTCTTTCTCTAATTGCTTTTTGTGCAAGGTTAGGCTGTTTATTTGAGTTGTTTCCTGTTTCTTAAGATAGGATTTTATTGCTATAAACTTCCCTCTTAGAACTGCTTTTCTTCATCCCATAGGTTTTGGGTCATCGTGTCTCCATTTTCATTTGTTTCTAGGTATTTTTTTGATTTCCTCAGTGATCACTTGGTTATTAAGTAGTGTATTGTTTAGCCTCCATGTGTTTGTATTTTTTACAGATCTTTTCCTGTAATTGATATCTAGTCTCATAGTATTGTGGTCAGAAAAGATACTTTATACAATTTCAATTTTCTTAAATTTACCAAGGCTTGATTTGTGCCCCAAGACATGATCTATCCTGGAGAATGTTCCGTGCACACTTGAGAAGAAAGTGTATTCTGTTGTTTTTGGATGGAATGTCCTATAAATATCAATTAAGTCCATCTTGTTTAATGTATCATTTAAAGCTTGTGTTTCCTTATTTATTTTCATTTTGGATGACCTGTCCATTGGTGGAAGTGGGCTGCTAAAATCCCCTACTATGATTGTGTTACAGTCAATTTCCCTTTTTATGGCTGTTAGTATTTGCCTTATGTATTGAGGTGCTCCTCTGCTGGGTGCATAAATACTTACAATTGTTATATCTTCTTCTTGGATCAATCCCTTGATCATTATGTAGTGTCCTTCTTTGTCTCTTGTAATAGTCTTTATTTTAAAGTCTATTTTCTCTGATATGAGAATTGTTTCTACAGCTTTCTTTGAAATCCATTTGCATGGAATGTCTTTTTCCATCCCCTCACTTTCAGGTATGTACGTGTCCCTAGGTCTGAAGTGGGTCTCTTTTTGACAGTGTATATATGGGTCTTGTTTTTGTATCCATTCAGCCAGTCTGTGTCTTTTGCTGGGAGAATTTAGTCCATTTACATTTAAGGTAATTATCAATATGTATGTATATATAATCATTTTCTTAATTGTTTTGGGTTTGTTATTTTAGGTCTTTCCCTTCTCTTGTGTTTCTTGCCTAGAGAATTTCCTTTAGCATTTGTTGTAAAGCTGGTTTGGTGGTGCTGAACTCTCTCAGCTTTTGCTTGCCTGTAAAGGTTTTAATTTCTCCATCAGATCTGAATTAGATCCTTGCTTGGTAGAGTAATATTGGTTGTAGATTTTTTTCCTTCATCACTTTAAATATGTTCTGCCATTCCCTTCTGGCTTGCAGAGTTTCTGCTGAAAGATCAGATGTTAACCTTATGGGGATTCCCTTGTGTGTTATTTTTCCCTTGCTGCTTTTAATATGTTTTCTTTGTATTTCATTTTTGATAGTTTGCTTATATGTGTCTTGGCGTGTTTCTCCTTGGATTTATCCTGTATGGGACTCTATGTTCTTCCTGGACTTGATTATCTATTTCCTTTCCCATATTAGGGAAGTTTTCAACTATAATCTCTTCAAATATTTTCTCAGTACCTTTCTTTTTCTCTTCTTCTTCTGGGACCCTTATCATTCGAAAGTTGATGCATTTAATGTTGTCCCAGAGGTCTCTGAGACTGTCCTCAGTTCTTTTCATTCTTTATTCTGCTCTGCAGTAGTTATTTCCACTATTTTATCTTCCAGGTCACTTATCCGTTCTTCTGCCTCAGTTATTCCGCTATTGATCCCATCTAGAGTATTTTTAATTTCATTTATTGTGTTGTTCATCATTGCTTGTTTCATCTTTAGTTCTTCTAGGTCCTTGTTAAATGTTTCTTGCATTCTCCCTATTCTATTTTCAAGATTTTGGATCATCTTTACTATCATTATTCTGAATTCTTTTTCAGGGAGACTGCCTATTTCCTCTTTATTTGTTAGGTCTGGTGGGTTTTTACCTTGCTCCTTCATCTGCTGTGTGTTTTTCTGTCTTCTCATTTGCTTATATTACTGTGTTTGAGGTCTTCTTTTTGCAGGCTGCAGGTTCATAGTTTCCGTTGTTTTTGGTGTCTGTCCCCAGTGGCTATGGTTGGTTCAGTGTGTTGTGTAGGCTTCCTGGTGAAGGGGACTAGTGCCTGTGTTCTAGTGGATGAGGCTGGATCTTGTCCTTCTGGTGGGCAGGTCCACATCTGGTGGTGTGTTTTGGGGTGTCTGTGGCCTTATTATGATTTTAGGAAACGTCTGTGCTAATGGGTGGGGCTGTGTTCCTGTCTTGCTAGTTGTTTGGCATAGGGTGTCGTGCACTGTAGCTTGCTGGTCATTGAGTGAAGCTGGGTGCTGGTGTTGAGATGGAGATCTCTGGGAGATTTTCACCATTTGATATTATGTGGAGCCAGGAAGTCTCTTGTGGACCAGTGTCGTGAAGTTGGCTCTCCCACCTCAGAAGCACAGCACTGACTCCTGGCTGGAGCACCAAAAGCCTTTCTTCCACATGGCTTAGAATAAAAGGGAGAAAAAATGAAAGAAAGAAAAAAGAAAGAAAGAAGATAAATAAAATAAAGTAAGATAAAATAAAGTCATTAAAATAAAAACTAATTATTAAGAAAAAATTATTTTTAAAAAAGAAAAAACGAACAAGCAAAACACCACAGACGGACAGAACCCTAGGACAGATGGTGAAAGCAAAGCTATACAGACAAAATCTCACACAGAAGCATACACATACTCACAAAAAGAGGAAAACAGGATAAAATAATATATCTTGCTCCCAAAGTCCACCTCCTCGATTTGGGATGATTTGTTGTCTATTCAGGTATTCCACAGATGCAGGGTACATCAAGTTGATTGTGGAGCTTTATTCCACTGCTCCTGAGGCTGCTGGGAGAGATTTCCCTTTCTCTTATTTGTTCGCACAACTCCCGGGGTTCAGCTTTGGATTTGGCCCCGTCTTTGCGTGTAGGTCGCCTGAGGGCGTCTGTTCTTCGCTCAGACAGGATGGGGTTAAAGGAGCCGCTGATTCAGGGGCTTTGGCTCACTCAGGCCGTGGGTTGAGATGCAGGGTGAGCCTGCGGCGACAGAGGCCAGCGTGACGTTGCACCAGCCTGAGGCCTGCCGTGCGTTTTCCCTGGGAATTTTCCCTGGATCATTGGACCCTGGCAGTGGCAGGCTGCACAGGATCCAGGGAGGGGAGATGTGGATAGTGACCTGTGTTTGCACACAGGCTTCTTGGTGGTGGCAGCAGCAGCCTTAGCGTCTCGTGCCCGTCTCTGGGGTCCACGCTGATAATCGCAGTTCGTGCCCATCTCTGGAGCTCCTTTAAGCAGCACTCTTGATACCCTCTCCTCGTGCACCAGGAAACAAAGAGGGAAGAAAAAGTCTCGAAACAAAGAGGGAAGAAAAAGTCTCTTGCCTCTTCGGCAGGTCCAGACATTTTCCGGGACTCCCTCCCGGCTAGCCGTGGAGCACTAACCCCTTCAGGCTCTGTTCACGCCGCCAACTCCCGTCCTCTCCCTGCATCCAACCGAAGCCCAAGCCTCAGCTCCCAGCCCCCGCCCATCCCAGCGGGTGAGCTGACAAGCCTCTTGGGCTAGTTAGTGCCGGTCAGCACTGATCCTCTGTGCGGGAATCTCTCCGCTTTGCTCTCCGCATCCGTGTTGCTGCAATCTCCTCTGCGGTTGAGGTTCCGAAGCTCCCCACTCCACCACCCGCAGTCTCTGCCCACGAAGGGGCTTCTAGTGTGTGGAAACCTTTCCTCCTTCACAGCTCCCTCCCACTGGCGCAGGTCCCATCCCTATTCTTTTGTCTCTGTTTTTTTATTTCTTTTTTCTTTTGCCCTACCCAGGTACGTGGGGAGTTTCTTGCCTTTTGGGAGGTCTGAGGTCTTCTGCCAGCATTCAGTGGGTGTTCTATAGGAGCAGTTCCACATGTAGATGTATTTCTGATGTATCTGTGGGGAGGAAGGTGATCTCCGTGTCTTATTCTTCCACCATCTTCCTCAACTCCCAGGTACGATGATTCTGGCCCGCGTTCCCCAGGACGGTTGCGGCTTCAGCCGCCAGGGCCCCTCCAGAGCTGGCAACTTCAGTGAGGCCTCCCTCCCCTCAGGCTCTGGGGCAGTTCCATGACAGCGGAGGGAAGAGACCCCGAGCCGGGATCTCCAGCCCTGCGGAAACGCGGGCCTCCCTTTTGTCTTTAATAATTACAGAGAAAATGTCCACTGTAAAAAGAAAGAATAAAATATTGAAAACAACTCAAAGGACAAAGAATGTGTCTTTGTAATCCTGGCTACTCACTACAATCAAGCTCAGTTTTTAAAAATCTTACTTTTATCACAAAATTATTTTAACTGTATAAAGGGTACTAACTAAGTATGACTCGGTATTAAATGAATTCTACTGCTATTGAAGCTATTATTTTAGCCTTACTCCAACCTCTTTCCAATGAATATTTCTTTAATTGATTCACATTTAGGCAAAAAGAGAAAATTTACCCCCAAATAGCTATAAAAGTAGTTTGGTGTATATTATATCATTTTGGAAGTAAAAAAGAATGTTTATTTGCATCCATGGTATCAACCAGTCTAATTATACAATATTTCTGAACTCTGCCTAGGCCAGAAAGAATAAATGCACGAGATGACATTGCAACTTGGAAGCCCAATATTCACAATAGCTGACTCCTTCAGAGGAGTCATCCTTACCACAATCTTTACTTTGGAAACTACATCTGAAGTGACCGGATCAATCTCTTCAAACAGCATTTGTTGAAATCTTAGTCTAACAACTCCATGGTAACCATGGCAATGTTTATTTTGTTACTAACTTTCATAATGAACATAAAGAACTTTGGACATACATATTTGGCAGCAATAATAAAATTGCCTAACTCTGGTGACTGTTGTTCTGTCGGCTCCTGGGAGACCACAGTGAAATATAAAGACCAAGTAACTATGTCCTCGATTAGACTCCATAATTAAACTACTCTACAATCGCATCATTTCCATTTGTTTAGAATTTAGAAGATGTGCATTCCTGTCCTGCTTCATCACTGACCAGTTGTTTGAATAAGATAGTCAATCTAACTGAGCATTACTTTGTTTATCTATAAAACAAGAAGTGGTTTATTAAGATATCTCTGAAGTGTTGTTCATCAATAACAATATAAATTATTAGTCTAATTCTATTTTATAAGTGAAACAAGAAGTTGACCTAAACACTGAAGCTTCTCGGGAAATTTCAGCCACTAAATCTAAATCACTATTTAAGCACCTGGCTACCCATCCCAGACAAAGGAATATACTATAGCATACAAAAGTAGCAGACTAATAATAATCCAACAAATATTCACTGAAAAGCCACTAGAGACAAAGTGCTAAGTAAAGCTGACTAGTATTGTAGCCTTATTGAGAACCAACTATGGGGCAAGTGGGTGGTGGTCTTCCCTGCACCTGGGAATATAATTAAATTGAAGCCCTCAAGTAACAGTCAAAACAGAGATAGGCAGAGTCCTCTTAAAGAGGTAGAAGAGCCCTCCATCTGGATAGTAACCAGATGGACACTGTTAGCATACTTGAAAAAGAAATGTGTCTGAACAGCATGGGTCAGCCTTAGAAGTTCAAAGGTATAACCTTGAGAATCTGTCTCTAGGACAATTCAGATCTACAAGCACCCTTTAAGAGGTTTTCAAGAGAAACAACAAGGACATACTGTATAGCATGGAGAACTATATACAATATCTTATAATAACCTGTAATCAAAAAGAATCTGGAAAAGAAGAGATATACACGTATATAGAGATATATAACTGAATCACTTTCCTGTACATCTGAAACTAACACAACATTGCAAATCAACTATACTTCAATAAAAAGAGTATACTATAAAATTAGTAGTGTTTGCCTTACTTAAAAGAAAAAAAAGAGAGGCCCTCAAGAATAGAAGAGATATAACTCTCGGGCTAAGTTGTAACCAGCATTTAGTTCTTCCAACTACTTCCTCTTTCACCATAGCCATGCCCACTAAACTACCTTTTGACTTCTTCCCACATATCTGTCACTGTTAGACATGAAAAATTTGGTCCCAGAATGAAGGTAATATGTTTTTCTGACTGGGATTGAAAACTCCTGCGGTATTGATAAACCCCATTTTCTGAGCTTCTTAAAACATTGGGAGGAGGAGGGAAGAACCTATAACGCATTCCTTAGGCTAACAACAGACTTTCCCAAGGAACACCGCCCACCACAACCAGGTTTCTTTCCCCTCAGACTTTACTGCATGGATTGTTTCTCTCTGTCTTCCTTATTCTTATCCTCTTCCTTCTCCTCCAATAAAGATAATGGACGGACGTGGGTCTGAGTTTTAAGAATGGTTGAGATTAGACAGAGGTTAGGAGAGGGAATTTCAAAGAGAGGAGTGATTAAATTGGGTTGGGGGATTAAGTCCACCAGTCTAGCCAGTTTAAAGGGGAATAGTAATGCCAGGTAAGATGAGACTAGAAACTGAAGCTGGATCCAGATCAGGAAGATTTCCAAAAGGCATTAAGACATCTGGTACTATGGAATTTACTATGAGAGTTTTCAGGGTTCCTTGAAAGATAGTAACTAAATAAAACTTGAATATTAAGAAGGTTGCACATGCTATATATATAATCATACATGAAGTAGTCACACTATAAACTATATTTAACAGGAAAGTATATAGTTGGTACTTTGAACTTCAAAGATCACACATTTATCTTCAGTACATGGAGGTAAGACCCTTGGAGGGAAATGACTAACTCACAAAGAGACAACTGGTGGGGAGGGGTGTGGACCTGTCCATGAGTAATGGAAGGAGGAAGGAAAAGAAAGAATGGAGATGTCTCGAATTCATCTGCTACCTTTCCTCAGGGTAGAGTTCACCTTCCAAATGACCAGCAAGTCAACACTGGCAGCTGCACAGCCACCAGAGAATATTCAGGAAGCTACTGGGACTAGAGAACTTTGAAAGACATGCATCTGGGTTTCAATGTTATTCCCAAGAAATGTCTGTAGCCTTCCCCCTAACATACCTCCCTCTATGAGGGATGGTAAGTAGGGTGACACACGCAAGAAGGGATAACTGGGAACACCAGCTGAATCATACCATCTAGTGGGGACTTTTCTGCTATCATGGAACATGAGAGATGCTTAATAATGATTCCAGCTTCCAAAAGTAGCTTTTTTTTTTTTTTTTTTTACAGGAAGGTAAAATAGCCTCAGAATTCCTGCTCAGAGAGAAATGTGTCTGTGAGAGTGTGAAAGAAAGGAAACCTGTGTGAGCATATGTGTGTGTGTTCAAAGCAGAGAATTAATACACAATCACCTAGCTTTCTGGTGTGATGAGTTCTCCTGAGTTGAATGTTTCGGTGATGCAGTTTGGCACTGGAGCCTTCCTCTGAGTTGAGACTCCCTCCCTCTCTTTTTGCTTCAGCTCAGTGTTTTGCTTGAATCTGAGTCATAAGCTCCTTAAGCTGGCAGGAAGTGGATATTCGGGTTGGCAACTCCCTCTCCCCAAAAGAGAGGGAGTGTCTTGGCTGACATCTAAGCAACCTTTTTCATCCCAGACTCAGTAATAGAACCAATGAACATTAGCAGAACAGAAGGCTGGGCTACACTCACAGAGTAGTAGAAAAGAGAAAGCATCCTGTAGAAATCCATTAGCTCAAGCTATGGTTTAAAAAAAGAATAGTTTATGGAATTACCTCAGTTGCTCACCAAACCCTTTGAATATTTTGTTTATCATCCCCAAGCTGGTCTGTGGAGACTCTAACCAGGACCTGACCTGACCCCACAGGTCTTTCTTCTCCATCAAGCTTCTCACTGACTCTTCCACCAGCAATCTCCATCCTCCCTTCTATTTATCCTAAACCACAGCTAAGCTCACACTCTCCGGGTTGTTCCTCACTCATGGACAAAGCAATAAGTTGTAATCTGAAGGAATCAAGGAAAAGCCTCTTTCTTACCTAATTCTACTGGAATTCCCTCTTTACTGAGTGAGGAAGAGTATGAATGGGATCAGAGAGGAAAGAAACATGGAGACAGCTTCAGTCATCATTGACACCGCTGGCTCCAATCTGTTGTCAAAGTAGCTCCAGCAGGGATCAAGGGCATGAGCACAGAGGAAATCAGATTTGGGGGAAGCTGAAAAACTGGGAAGAAAAGTTTGAAATAAGAAGGTTGTCCAATGATTACTATAATGTGGGTGACCCTGTGTGCTGGAGTTCAGAAGAAGGGAGGGTAGTGGTCTGAACACCTGGGTGGAGAGAACCTGCCAAAAGAGATTCAGAGTGTTGAAAAGTAATGGCAGAATGTTGGAAACAAACTTTACCACCTTTATAGCTTTTCCTTCAATCAGCCTGATTGCTTCAATTTAGGACTGAGCCTTAGCAGGCTTTCTGCCTGCAGACCCCAACAGAAAAAGTCTGTCTTGGCCCACAGAGTTCCAACATTCCTTGTGCTCCTTTCTCAACTCCCTCTGTGTCCCTTAAAACCTCCCACCATCATTTGTCTTTCTCTGGCTTCCATTCACCACATCTTCAGCCTCCTCAAACCCTACTTCTGACATGTGGCAAGACTCCCAGACCCAGGCCTCTGGCCTGTTCCTACCTGATGTTCCTCTGTTTCTTCCTGTCTGCACCATTGCCTGATGCCTTCTGATTGCTCAGACCAGAGCTCCACACTCATCTGTCAATCACGTGCTTTGACCTCCAGAAGGCAGTCTTCTACCATCCAACTTAAGGAAAGCAAAAACAAAACAGAACAACAACAAAAATCTCTAAAATATTTGAAATAGGTTCTGTTTGGAAAGTTAAAACTGGTGAATGCTGAGTGTGTAAAATAATATCTCCCACTGTCCTAGAGAGAACTTTGCAAAGCAGCTATATTTCCTATATTAGAAATATATGCAATTTTGTTATGAATTGGGCTCTTTCTTTTCACAGACACTAGCTCTCTGTTTATTTCAGATATGAGTAGCTACACAGCTGCTCGTCAGCTCAATATTTGCAGCATATTAGTTATGAGAGATAACATTGAATTATTAACATAAATAATGTGTTCATACTGCCCCACCTGTGTGTATAAGGGGTCTTGGAAAATAACCTCTATACCTAGTAGAAAATGACTTTCAGGACCAAATTTTCCTAGAAGAGGGCACACTCATGACCAATGGGCTCAAGTAAGTTCATTTTTCCCTTTCCAGTTGGTTCCAATGAGATGTGCCCTTCAGTCTTTCCCTGTGTCCATTCTGAACATCTGAATGCCAACCTTCCTGCAGACAGATCTACCCTAGAGTAACACACCAAACAAAAGAACTCATGGTTCAGTATTTGAGCATTATAGACCTTATCTGACAGCTTTGGTTTAGGAATCTAAAGGGAAGGAAGCAATCAATCATGCAGCAAACAACTTAATAAGAAAATCTGGAAATAAGGAAATAGAAGATAGTTCAAGAAAACTTCATTCATTCAAAAAGGTGTGAAGTATGACTTACAGAAGAAAGAGATAGATGAGACCCTCCTGAGACTCTAGATTCTTATAATTCTGCCTCCAAGATGGGTCACACAAAGCAGAATTAAATATTTTCTAAAAAAGTCCATAATTATGGGAACTATGACATAATCCCAATTAAACTGTGAGGACTCAATGTTTTCTGAAGTCCTATAATACACTACTCTATGTTATCTCTCTGAATTCAGGCTAAGAAAATAGTCAAATGGACACAGTTCATGCAAAAATAAGAACTTTCAAATAACCTAAATTCTTTATTTGCACTTTTTAAAATTCCTCGAAGAAGACAGTCTCCAGTAATATTTTAAGAAAAGAACTCATTTTTTGCTCTCATCCACTGACTTAAATGGAGGCCACCAAGGCACTGTCTTCAAAAGAGCAAGAGCATATTCCCCTCTGAACCTCCTTACATTCAATCCCTCTTCCCCCCTTCACTGCTTCATCATGTTAATATCATAGTTGATTGATTGATTTTTGCTAATCCTTTCCCTCCTCCTCTCAGCATTCAGGTCCTGGTCCTCCTGTCACACTCTAGTCCTCCATCACAAATTCCAGTAGAACTGGTCAGACCCTCCTAAGATGGCAGAACTGAAGGAGCCAGAGTCCTGTTCAACACGCATGTGAGAGACTGAACATGACTTAGCAGAATGGTTCTTATCCATTACGTGATGGCTTATGTATGCTCTTAAGTAGATATTAGATGAAACACATATAGTGCGTGCCAAAGCCTCTTCCAGATAGAAGTCCTAAATGTTGATGAATTACTGTGACCAGTTGTACACCGAAGCAGACTATAGAATATTTGATGAAAATTAATGTACTAGAGCTATATGTATCAGTGTGTGTGTTTCTCATGCATATATATTCCTTTCCCCTCCAGTACTATGTCCTTTTAATACCTTGACTTTCTGCTCTGTCTCCTCTAGTCAGATTATCTACCAAGCTCTTCCTGGGTTCTCCCTCCATGCCTGTTTCAAGGCAGTAAACTTGGGACAATCACAGTACTCACCACACTTGTTTTCTGTCTCTCAGGTATCACTGTCCTGCATTGCCTGATGACTAATGTCTTAAAAACTCATCTTTTCATATTTTTGGTCTTATTCTTGTTGTTATTATTTCAGTAAACAGGCAAATACAATTATTCCCTTTTAGCCAGAAGGAGAGATCACACCATCTATAAATTAAACAGAAACTCAGACTGTATTTGGTGAATTAAATTACTAAAAATCCACAGCTTCAGACTCATAATTTCTCTTCTGCCACAAAAACCAGATCTCAAAAAAGATCCAATATACCTCATTATGCTTTGTACTTTTAAAACACTGTACAATCTCTCTCAGGGTATTTTAGGTTCCCTAGGGCTGCTATAACAAGTTATCATAAACATAATGTCTTAAAAGAACAGAAATTTATTCTCTCACAGTTCTGGAGGCTAGAATTTCAAAATCAAGGTGTCAATTTGTAATTATCTTGAGAGCTAAAATACAGTCACATTTTATTTTAACGCACAGTACCTAGCTTTGTACTTTGCTCCTAAAATAAGCTCTATAGTGTTTATATAAAGTTTAATTTAATTGTAATGGCCAAAAGACTTTTCTATGATGGTAATTTTAGGCACTGGTTTTAAATGTAGGGATTCCTAAAAATAGTGCCAGCTATGCAATTCCAATATACTTATAAGTGACACCTGGCTCAGGAACAAACAGTATTTTTTCCACTTGCGCAGAAGTTACTAAAATGCCAAAGTGGAAAGATCTCACTATTTTATATTCCACAGAGAAAGAAAAAAATGCCCTATATAAAACTATCATCTAATGCTAAGTAGTATCAATTATACACCTCTGACTTCATAGCTAATTAAAATGTGAAAGATATGTGTCTTAGAATCAAATATATACAGTGTGAGTGTGTGATTTATATGTGAGTAAATGTAAACAAACTTATGTTCAAGAGATTCTTCATGGTAGCAGTCTTGCAAATTACCGTTTAACTTGTCCAGAAAACTTCCCCAGCTACCTACACTTTGAGATTTGCCCATTTCCTAACTCCTCTGCCCCCACACACCCAGCCACATTACAGCTCACTTGCTTAATGTAGTTTGACCAATCAAATTTAAAATTTAGAACAGAAGTATCAGAGGCTGAGAATCTTTGTAGACAAGTCACATTAACAGCAATCCTCTGACATATGGTGTTGGGACGTCTCGTAACCTTCCTTTAGTCTACCCTTTCCAAAGATTTAGGGATTTAATCCTGCTTCAGTTCCGCGAAATACCCCAGCATCCTTCCAGTAAATTCTTTTTTGTGGCTTAAGTCAACTGGAATTTATTTTTGTGGCCTGAAACCAAAAGAACCTTAACTAAGGCAATGCCCTAAGTACATTTTTGGAAAGATATACAAGAAATTAACACTAATTATCTCTGAAAAATGAATGGGAGTGAGGATCCTGAAGGTACAGAGGGGAACTTCCATTATCACCTTATGACACTGTGCAATTGAATGTTGTGTCATTCTGGTTTGCTTTAGTTGGATTTAGGAAGTTCATTTTCACACGACGAGCGTGTGTTATGTGCAGACTTTTTTCAGCTAGATTTCTTTTCTTTCATTTCCTTTTTTTTCCTTCCTTTTTTAATTGTCATATTTGAAAAGGAATAATAAAAAAGTGTTCTAATTTTTCATGGCTTACTTTTATCCCTATTCTATTAGAGCTGCTCACTTCAGGGATGTACAAACTGAGCCCAGGATAGGTATGACCCAGTCAACCATTTCACAGCAATAGAACCAGGAGGTTAGGGAATTCCCTTGTGGTCCAGTGGTTAGGACTCTGTGCTCCCACTGCAGGGTGCCTGGGTTCCATCCCTGGTTGGGGAACTGAGATCCAGCAAGCCCTGGCCACAAAACAAACAAAGAAACCCAGGAGGTTATTGTTTCAGACTTGCCCAGAGTTATTCTTATCTTGTCATAGGGTGAATAATAATTTTATTTTTGGAAGTGGTCAATATTAATTGATCAAACATCTTCTTCCTGTTAAGCTGCTTTAAGTTCTTTCCTTCTACTTAATACTCCAAATTGACTCAGCTTGAGATTCCTTCTGGTTAATAATCTCTTTTAAAATGAACATCAAGCTTAGATGGGTTGGTTATTGATCATTTCACAGTTAAATGTGAATTGTCTTAATCAGGTTAAATTTATCAAGACATTTGGATAAAATCACTTTCACTGAATTCGCTGGGAGTTTTGATGGGACTGTGATAAATTTAGAACATTGGAAGTTACATAAGAATCCTCTTCTTGCTCCCTCCTCCATCTTCCCCCACTACTACTGCTTTTTAAAAGAAATTAATATTGTCAGAAAAATCTCACCCCCTAGAGAGGAAATTACCACGAGTCAATGCAAATGGACCAAATTAGCCATCTGTGGAAATAACCCATCCTGGGAGGTGACCTGTAAATGCTTGTTGATGGGAGTGAAGGGATTTCAGTCCTGAGAGGGATCAGGAAACCCAGACTGGTGTGTGATAATTATAAAGCAGAAGACAGCAGTTGCATTTTACCTTGCTTAGGATGATGTCATGGTGCTTTCGCAGTTGATTTACAAATAAGAATCAGAGAGTAGGAATGTGTCAGTGTCCAGAATTGCCTTGAAAATCAGAACACCTCCCAGCGTCACTGATTCTTCAGGAGCTATCACAGTACCTAGACATGTGGCAGGTGTTTCCTAGAGTGCTAGCCTGCGGGGACACAGGCACAAAGAGAGAGAGAGAAAAGAGAGAGGAAAGAAAACGTGGAGCAAGGGGCGGGGTGAGAAAACGAAAGGATCAGAGGTAAAAATAAAAGTGGCAGAAAGAAGTATGTCAGGCGATTGCCTTCTCCAAAAACAAACAAATGAATCCAATATGTCCACTCAAAGTGTTAGAATGTTTTGGGGCGGGAACAGGTTGAATTCTGATCCTCTCCCCACAGGTCCATTGTCACAGCATTTTAACTGATTTTCCTGACACAACTTTACATTGTTTCAGAGTGAGATCTGAAATGCTAAAGTTATTACTACTTAATATAATCTTAATATAGTTTTAGTCCTGCTTAAAATTCAGGATTAGTCTTCTGCCTCCTTTAGCATAATGTGGTTTATCAATTCCTTCTGCCTTTTCTGTCTCAGGGATCTCATCTCCAGCCACACCACTCCCCAGTCCTGGATTTTTTATCAATACTTGCACTTCCCATAAATATAACTTGCTTTTTCACACCCATGAGTCTTTTTGCACTCTGTCCCCTCCAGGTAGAATGGAAAGCCTGCCTCTTGACCCCCAAACATCACATCTCTTTTTCTTGCTGGTGAGCTTTTCAACCAGTGAGACTCTGCTCAAACAACCTTTCTTCCAGTAGTGCCCAGAATGTTCACTAAGATTCTACTGGCTTTTATCAAATGAACTATAGTTATCTGAGTCTACCCCTCTCCTCCCGCTAAATATTGAGGTCCATAAAACAGACACCTTCTCCTGTTCATCTGTGTATAACAGTCTCTAATATATGCTCATACTAGACTCTCAAAAGTACTTGAATTAGTAAGTGAAGGAATAAAGACTCTTGTCAGGGAAAATTATCCAAGACTTGGAAATGTATTTTTAAAAATTACATTCTGTAGGGGTGACTGCTAATTTGTAGAAAATGATAAGCAATATGAATGATTACTGCTCACAGAATCACAGATGAATTATTTAAGTTCCAGTAAGCCAAATTCTCATGTGGACATGTTTTAACATATTACTGGTTCCCTCATTTATTGAGTTAAACAAAATCTTTTACATGTACTCATTTTATATTTGCATGAGTCATGATTTTACCTTTTTGAAAATTATGCTTTGACACTATAACTGAATATCTTTATTTACTGTGTCTGCGCATAAACTACCAAATAGTTTAGTGTAGGTTGAGTATGTGTTAATAGAATACAGAGAATGTTTTCTATTGAACAGCCTAATACAATAGTTGCAAGGTAATATGAAAGTAAAACTACTATACCTGTTAAAATAATAACACTAAATGAAAACATCAACAGAATAATACAATAGAGCCTGGTATATATACATATTAATATACACATATTCATATACATATGTTAAAATGTCACCAATATATTGTAGCCAATATGTTTTCCATACAGTAATTCTCAGTTTGTAGGTTTCTGAATCACAAGTATGTATCACACTATTAAAAATGTGGTCATAAGGGCACAATGTTAACTGTGTTGCTTAATCATTATTACTCACCCTTGCCTGTTATTTGCTTTTCCATCATTCTCCCTAACTAAAGCATATGTATCATTCCCCCACAGACATGGTCCCACTTATTCAAGTAGAAATAGGAGTGTTTCTCCATAAAGGCAGCTGAGCAGATCACATTAAGCAAAAGTTCCAGAGCTAATGGCCCATTAGTCATAGTCAACTGATGATCCACCGAAATGACTGACCAGGTAACTGGGTCAACTAGCTCAAGGGAATAGTTTATGAAGCCAAGGAAACATTTCATTGGGTCGTCAAGGAGCCCTTCCTCACCCCATCCCCAAACACATAACCAGAAGATTTGTGCATTTGGTAGGGCTGACTACATCATTCCCTAAAATGGGAATAGCTCTCACTTTCCCAAAGACAAGTACCCCAGCTTCAGCCTCCAACTACAAACACAAGATGTGGTACCAAGAGCCTTGCAGTGCAAATTTCTCATGGAGATATGCACACTTGAAAGGAATAGGAGGAGTATACCCTCTTCCTAGGACCAGATTCCTTCTAAGAAAAGATCATTATACTTCTCAGGTTAAAAAAAAAAAAGCACCACATCACTTCTTAATATATATATTACATATGATTAGAACTTTATTCTATTTTTCTCCCTCTCTTAGCTGGCATTCCTCAGGAGTGGAAAAAAGAAATCAAAGGCATTCCCACACAAAAGTCCACATTGAAGTATGTTTAAGTGTCAGATTAAAACTAACAAAAGACAGGAAACAGGGAGTTAAGACCTTTCTCAGTCCTGAACTCACCCTATTGTGCCTAGGTACCAAGGGGTCAGGAAAGAACGCTTAGGTTCAGAATTAGCCACTTCTGTTTCCTTTCACTGCTGAGATATTAAACTTCAAAAAATATTAAATGGACAAGAAATCCCCAAGTGCCCATAACCCATACAGGGTGGTAATCTGTGCCTATCTCTAGCTTTGAAAGGCATGTTTCAACCTTATACATTTTCAGAATTAGAAAAACATCTGCTCCCTTTGGTAAATCCCCTTTCCTACATATCTATTTTGTGGCTGTTCTGAGTCCTTTCACTTTCATGGAAGGAAGAAAGAAAGAAAAGAAAGAAAGAAAGGAAGAAAGAAAGAAAGAAAGAAAGAAAGAAAGAAAGAAAGAAAGAAAGAAAGAAAGAAAGAAAGAAAGAAAGAAAGAAAGAAAGAGAAAGAGACAGAGAGAGGGAGAGAGAGAGAGGGAGAGAGAGAGAGAAAGAAAGAAAGAAAGAAAGAAGGAAAGAAAGAAAGAAAGAAAAAAAGAAAGAAAGAGAAAGAAAGAAAAGATGCCAAGAGTAGGAAAAAGCAGGGATTTCTTATCAGGTAATGACCACAACTTATTTCTTTTTAGTTTTCTTATTGGATCTCAATTTTCTAATCTAGGATGACCTCCAATGTCACGTATGATTTTGATTTTTTCCTGGTGATACATCCTATAGTAGTAATTTTTAAATGTGTCCAGTTTAACTGTGGGGGATGGGGGTGTACCACCTCCTCTGCAAAAATAGACTTCTCTTGGAGACTGTCACATCTTTGCCTGAAGTTCCCTCACCCCAGTGCTTAAATAGACACTACTCAGTTATTTGGAACTAGGAATGCATTCTGTGTTTCGTATAATGGTAAAGCATAGTTAGCCTTCCATGATCTCTAATATTGCTGAAGAAATTGGGGGGTTATTAATACATGCACAAGCACACGTGTAACAACAAGCATACCTGGGAAGAGATGGTCAGGGTTCTAACGTCTCAGGGTCCTGAGACTCTTCTCCTTGGGTACTCTTCATGCTGCTTGAGACAGATGTTCAAGCAGGTCTGTCTCTCCAGGGATGAGAAACAGGGTTCATGTTAGTGCAAATCTCTCAGGTGAGTTTGCAGAGCAAGCCTGCACCTGCCGCCCAAGAGGGCCCAGGACCGATTTTCCTTTCCCACCACTTCTATAACTTTGTCTCCTTTTTCAATCCCCAGAAGAAGTGAGCAAATTGCCAATCTTCCTTTGGCCAAGAATCACAAAGCCTTTCTTTACATCTAACAACAGTAGGAGTAATGTGGAGTGAAAACGGCACACATCGGAACATTCACAGAGTTTAAATAAGAAAGAAGGTAGTGTCCTTTCTCAGTGGGGTCAAAGTTGAAAATTTTCCCCTGTTTGCTGGTGAACACCTCTCCTGCCCCTCTCTCCACATGCAAACAGACAACTTTCATTTTCACTTAAATCTTACAAGAGAGACGCACAGGCATTGAGGAAAAATGTCATGCATTAGCCGTTCAAAGAAATAGATCGGGACTTTCAGACCATGAGAAAGTCCACAAAAAGAAAACAGTTAAAGATACAAAGTATGATCATGTAGTTTACCATCAAAACTGCTTCAATTTGGGGAGTGAAAAGGGGCAGGACAAATGCTAAACTGAACTGAGCACTAAGATAAGAGACGTAAAGTGGGAAAATCCCAGGCAAAGGTGGATGTGGGGTTTCCGTAAAGCAAAAGCGACAAAGGTGTCTGCAGTCATTTTCAGGCTTTTGTACTTAGAGAAGCAGTGAGGAGCCAGAGGGTCTTAAGCTGGACCAATGCCTGGCTGAACTGAGCTTTATAAAGTGCCTACCGAATTTAGATGCAGGATGGATTTGAGGAGCCCCAAGGAAACAAGTACACATTTAAGTTATCACTCTAGACCTTTGATAGGTAATGGAAGCTTAAAACTGGCTGATATCAGTGGGATAAAAGTGAGATAGTATTGATGTGAAATGAATAGGCTTCTGCAACTATCTGAAGTGGGAAATCTCACATAGGGTGAACCAAAGGTATTTTTCTGGATACCTGAGTGGTGCTGTTAGCAGTATTTTGGGGGAAACTAAGGCCAAAAAGTTAAAGTTAAGTAATGTGTGCAAGTTCATCAACTAATAACAATATGGCCTTCAGGTCTACTCTTTAGTAAAGATTTCAATATAATAAAAGCCAAAAAGAGGATAGGCACAGAAATTCTGAGATCATAGGAATTGCCCCTATTTTTGCAAGCTGTGGTAAGATGCTGGACTACAAATCTGAAGATGTGCCATTGAGTCCCTGCTCAATCAAGCTCTAGCTTTATTAACTTGGAAAATACCCTTCTTCTGGGCTGGGCTCTTTTAAGCATCTGAGGCACTGGCAGGCCGGCTACTCTGGGAGGGACTCAGCTAGGACAGCTGTTCTCTGCTTCGTGTTATCTTCCACCCTCCACCTGGCTATCTCAGACTTTTGTAGATGGCAGCAGCAGAGTTTTGAGA